>NW_009953923.1:1244180-1329585 GCF_000747805.2 Chaetura pelagica | reverse complement strand
TCACAATCTATACAGCTCAGCAAAGCACCAAGCAATTTCCTTCCAAAATCCCTTCTGAATCCCTACCTCCTGAAGCTGACTTTGTTTGCATTTCCAACCTATACTTGGACATCAGCAGCTCCTGCCTCTGATCTGCTCATTAAAATTTGAAAGACAACAGCCCTCGTCCCTTACTGCCTCTTCTCAATAGTGTGGGGGGGAGTTTCTTTCTCTCTGCTTCCTCTCAGCCATGATCTCTTGTCTTTTTGACTGTGCCTGGGGCACAAGGCAGCGATTAAACCAACAGGGAAATGACTCCTTCTCTTGTCAAGACAAACGGAAACAACCAAGTTCAACTGCTCCCATACTGGGAGCCCTCAACAGCTCTGCATCTTCCCTGGGCAGATGAGGCACGTTCACAGCAAGCAGAAGTGTGTGCCAAGAGGGTGCAGGAGGCATCTGGCTTGTTGCAAAGCTTTGTTAGCTTTCAGTCCTAGCCTACATTGCTAGAAAAGCACCTTCACCTCAGAAAGAAAATTGCCCAACATTTCACTCGCCATGTCAAAATAAGGTATTGCAGCCTGCAAATAACTTTCACTCTCAGTCAAAAATCAGAAGACCTCTCCTTCATTCTTGTGTCCAGATTGCCTAATTTCCTCTAGGTATTAAGCACCGCTGAATGATCCCAGTGATCAGAGCTCAAAAGCAGATCTGAGATGCTACCAATTTTCCCAGCTTTCTTATCCATTAAAATAATGTAGCTTTTGTTTCTTTGTTTTCACAAATGAGTAAGGCCATCCTATGCTTAGTTTCAACTCATTCCCTAATAAAATACCTAAAACCAGAAACCCAGTAATAGTGTTTGATCCAAATTATCACAGGTTATAAGGAATTCAAATTTTTCAATGCAAAAAATTCTTACCCTTTTAGGTAATGAGTGTTGACCATTTCCTTGCATAATACTTTTTTAAGATGTGCCACAACAAACTCAGAATCTCAGATTTTGAAACTTCAGCTCTGTGACTCCTAATTCTGATTAACATATACACCTCAATTTCCAATCAGCAAATAACAAACTCACACCTATTTTTTCTTATGAGATATGGGAGGAAAATGTAATAAATGAACTTTATTAAGCCAACTCATTGTATAACAACCTATTTTAGTTACTGTAATCAAGCAGTAAGACCTAAGCTTTCTTCTTTAATGGAAAGTAATTTTTAAGAAGGAAAAACATACACAAAGATTAAAATAGGCAAGGCAATTGAAAATGCTTCATTTAAAATTACACTATTAGATCAGTCTGCAGCTTTTTCACTGTTGAAGCAGAAATAATATTACTCATTACTCATACTTCCAATTATAAATGTATCTGTTCCTGTTTTAAATCTTGTTCATAAATATTGAAAACATAATGTAAAGTATTGCTATACAAGCTCACTTTTATATGCCAGGAATAGGACAAGTCGCTGGTTCATTTATTGATAATAATATGCTTACATAATTATGCATAATACTAAAAACTTCATTATCATTCTACCAAGCCTGTAGTAATATGTATTGGTTAGGTCTGCCTTTCAGCAATTAAGTGTTTCTAAATGCAGTCATCTTCCTTTTAAATAAACAAGTGAAGAAACAAATGGTAGCAGGCAATAATAATTTTAGAACAAACAGATGTGAACCTGTCTTCAAAGATCTCTGAATGTGCTTGAGATCTCACCTGTAAAATGCACTGCTTCCTTGGGCTAAACTGACTGTATCAGTGACATTTGCACTACAGCTGGCATACCCAAAAGGCTACATAAACTAACACTTAAAGAGCCTGGAGAGGAAGAGGAACAAAACTTGCATGAACAGTCATGCTCTTCAATTGCACTGCAAAGCTGAACTGACCTTTTTCTTTTAGAAGCCACTGCAGTCTCAGATACTGTATGCAAAATGTGTCAAAATTTCCTATTTTCTTTTCAGGTCTTGTTTTGGCATATCCCACTTAGCTGCACAGAAACCATTTTCTCTAGCATTCATACATAAAAGACTACCAGCTCTTCAGCTTTTGTAGAGGTGTATTCAAGCAGTTCTTCCTCAAAACTCCTCAGGTAACAAGCAATGTTTCTCAGTCATCCAGTGACAAAATTGAGCTCTCAACTCCCTTTTCTGTATGCTTGAATGACCAACAACAAGCATAGCTGATGTAAAAGATAGCAATGCATACAAAGAAATCAGAACCTACAAGAACAAGGTACTGTATATACTAAGCTATTTTCAATTAAGTTATTTCATTCAAAAGGAGCAAGTCTGCCTTCTCTGTTCTTCTACAGAAATGTACAGCTTCACACTCACCACCAAAATGTTTATATGGAGAATGAAATTCTGGTCTTCAAATGTCAGGTAAAACTTTTAAAGATCGATTTTTCTAGGTTTGGGTGATCACCAAGGTTAAAGTTAAAAAGTTTTCATCAGACAGACTTCCATATTAAAAAAAATTATCTTATTTGAGGTACCCAAAGAATTTCATCACTGCCATGTTTCCTTTCAGAGGATATTCTGATTTCAGCTTTTAACTTATAACTGCAATGCATTTTGCAATGAAAGTGCTACATGAAATTAGATTTTATTCTACTCTTTCAGGGTCAGCACTGAAACCAAATACCTCTGATAACCTCAGACATTTCATCAGTATTAATTTCCCAATGGAATAATCACCAGCCTAGCGACCCAAAGCTCCCACTTTCTGAGAACTCCTGGATCACTAATTGTTCATCCCTAATTTAACCATGACATCTCACTCATATGGTTTTTATTATGTTTGAAATATCCAGTAGTGATTAATGGCAATATTGTATCAGTTCCATGATGTCACTTTATGAAGTAAATTTAAGTCAACCCCTTTTAGTTTTGTTAGGGCTCGGTCATTCAAAAATGTATGCCACTGTATAATTTTAATCACTTTAATATTTCTACCAATTTCAGTGCAAATCACTCTCATTACTGAGCTAAATCACATACAGGTGTTAAAAAAATTCAACATAGAACCAGACATTAGAGATATAGATCACAGTAACACCAACTACACAGCTAGATTGCATAGTCAGCCAGCCAAATTGTAGATTTAAATGTGCAACCTTAGTTTCTGCCTCTGCACATTTGTATTATGCACTGAATGAGAGCTCTTTCACAAAAGGAACGCAAAAGGTCATTGTGATCATTAAAGTAAAAAAGGGTAACATGCACACTCACAAGAATTCAATTCAGGTTACATAGGCACTCTCGTGCTGCAAGTATTAAGAGAGCAGCAGCTATTTAATCAGCCCATAACTTCACATAACCCAACAATCAAAACAGAACTTTGTTAAGCAATTCTGTCATCTCAAAGCATAGTCTAAAGTTACAATGTCATTACAATACAGTTTCTAAGCTGGCTGGAAAGAAAAAAAGCATCCTCCCCCTACCTGAACATCATCTTGAGAGGCTGCCCACCAACCAAAATACTGCCCTACTACTTGGATCAGTTGCTAAAAAACAGTGCTAAGCGAGACCTTGAAACAGCTTCAATAGCCACCAAATACTATTAAACCAATATAAAGATGCAGCCACGGACAGGGCTGAACCCAACAACAGCCTGTTGAAAAAACAAACAGCAAAGCGTATCCAGAAGATTTAGTCATCACATGAAGCTTAGTCTGTGTCCATGCTACCCACAGAGAGCAACGTGATATATAACGTGGCTGAGAGCTATAGTTTTTGAAGACTGCTGGATGTAAAATCCAGGAATTCTACATTAGTATAATAGGCAAAACCATCTATTTTAGGGAGAAACACATTCTATAGACATAATTTCTCAACCAGTTCTGATTAATACAGCTAAATGCAGCTGCTGATAAAAGGGACTGCAAAACGTTTCCATGTAAAGTTATGCAAAGAAGTCTACACCGACCATTACATAAAATGAATTATCAAGGATTTTCCTACACTAATGCAGTGTATAAGTAAGAAGCAGAAGAATCACCAATTTTAAGAAAAGGAATTAAATTTTCATTTATGTTCCTACACCTGAGGTAAAAAAAAAAAAATGCACTGCATGCAACTGCTCTGCAGGCTCCGATAGCTGAATAAACACATTATTACACTGTAGTATCTCTAAGTAAATATCAAGGTGAATGGCTTATCCAGACAAGATGCTGAGTGCACTATCATGCAAAAATTAAGGCATGGTCCCAAGAAACACACAAAACAATTCCATCTGCCTGAAGTAGGGATATATTAAAACTAGTAATCACTATACTTAATAAACACAGTGTCTTACTGACTACAACACAATCACAGACATTATACTGAAAATCTAACCTTCTTGAAACTCATTTGTTTCTTTTAAATTACATGTTCTTGGACCCATCTGTGAAAACCAGGAGGTTAATTGTCATAGCACATTGCATAATCCCACAGCTAAATGCTGAAGTAGTTCTACTTAAATGCCATACGTTTGTCTTAGAAAAACTAGAAAAATTAATTAGAAGGCCAAGACCAAGACTTTGGAAAGTAACGCTCTGAACACAATTATACATTGCACTGTGTACTATGTAAATTAAAGTTTAATTAGTAGGTATAACATTAGTCATGGCAAAAAAATAAATCAGAAGTTCTAAATTGTGTGTTCCAGATTTTTTTACTGAAATTGCTTATAAAAAGAACTATGCACAAACCAGTCACAACAAAAGTCATTTAAACTTGTTACAAGCTTTTGATGAAGGAACTATCTGTTAATAATTTCAGTCCTGATCTTCTTCCCTACATTATCACCTACTTCAAAGTTACCTGGTCACATCAGTAAAAAAAAAGCTCTAATAAACAAACTGTAACTAGGAAGCAGAATAAGAAACCAGTTTGAAAAGCCAACTGGATGGTAAAAGGTCCTTCAAGAGCCCTAGTATCCACTTCATCTCTGAATCTGGTCTAGTCCAGCCTTCCAGTTTTAGCCCACTTCACTACAAAGCATCATCCTCTATAGCCTCCACTCTCCTGAAGAAAGGAAAGGGTTATTTTGGCCTGATCAATAGACAGCTGATGGTAAAGAGAGCTTTTCCATAAAATTCAATACACTCCAGACTGTATCCAGACCATTAGTTACTTTACTTACCACATATTCAAACACAAGTGTCAAGGTCTCCTTCGTGTGAATGATGTCATGAAGCAGCACAATGTTAGCATGTTTCAGTCCCTTCAAAAGAGAAGCTGAAAAGCAAAACATACATGTTATCTTTAAAGGATCCAAATATTTTATCTTGACTGGCATTTTTTTTTAGTGACTTGGATTTATATTTTTTTTACATCTTTCATAACCCAACAACCAATAGTTGTCCTTTAGTATCTTCTGTGTCCGTGAGTTCCATGCATTCGGTGTGTTTGAAGATCACACCTTCCCACTCAGGGCTTATTGGTCAAATTCAACTTCACTTGAGGCAAAAATGAGCTGTGGCTAGAGATGCCTTCTTTGCGCAGCCTCTAAGTGAGTCAATCACTCACATCTGATCCATCAGACACAAAGTTTGCTTCTACACTCAAAGATAATTTTTGTCTCAAAGTCAAGCATGTCTTTTCATAACATCATCTTTCCTATCCAACACAGCAGAAGCACTTCTGAAACAAAGTGCAACATCTATCCTAAGAATAGCATTTAAAATAATAATTCTCCCTTCTCTCAAACATAACAAAGGTTTGATGGAATTATTTTTATTAGCTCTTGAGAATAAATATATGGTATTTTCTCACCAGATTTTTTAATGGCATTAGCTCACATTTTGAGACTACTGACAAAAAAAAAGGCTTAGTGAACTTCCAGGTGATTTCCTTCACTACATTTCTTTTACACCATAATATATATTTAATGTTTATACCATACTCCATATTTAATGTTCCAGAAGACATGGCATATTTTAGCAATATATGCTGACAAGTCATGTGCTGTTACCAACATCATTCTGCCATCAGTGCCTTGTCATCTCATGCATACATCTGAGCAGGACTATCCATCACCACAGCAAAGTAAATAATAGATACAAAGACATGCAAATGAAAGGCGTATTTCCATACTGAGTAACATGGAGCTTTCTTCTGTCATCCTTCTTCTTTTGTCAAAGAAAATAATGAAACACCAAAAGTGTGTCTCACTTCACTATTGGGCAAAATGGAAGCAAAGGAGCTTCCACAGGGCTATCACCTGTTACTGTCCTATTGAGGGTGCTCTGACTGAGCTAACTCCAGGGGTCATATAGCTTTGAATTATGGTAAGTACATATAATCTCTTATACTGGTCTTTAAGAGATCAGTATGACAAGCTGATCACTCTAGGAAGCAACAAAAGAGCAACATGGCATCTGGCTGAATCAGTGCTCCTCCACAAGCATGTTCAGCCACAAAACTTTGGAGTTTGTGCTAGGCAGCAGGTAGACAGCAAAAGGGAAAATACCATACAGCAGCTTCAAATGACCACATATGCAGAGACTTGGAACAGAAAAACTGTCTCCTAGCAGAGCCTGTGTCAAACTGTAATAGTATTTATGATCTCTGTCAGCTTTCGCTGTTCAGATCATCACCCGAGGCCTAAGATTCCTCTAGTTGGCCATTACTTTGATAAAAACTGTATATGGGTCATTAAAGCTTAAAAAGTACCTCGAAAGCAGCTTACCCCAAGGTCTTTGCAAATAATGTCTTTCCTCTGCAGTCCCTTCCCCCCTCTTATTTATCTTCCTCAATATCCAGTTCTTTCCTCAAATTCCTCAAATTCAATATTGAATTCCTCAAAATTCAATATCTGCCATGTATTACCAGAACTACAAAACATCACCTGCAGGGTGAGATTTTTGTGTTCTCCATTAATCCAAGTGAAATACAGTAAATAATAGAGCATAGAGAGCAAAATCATCTTAATTGCACTAATTTCATACCATGGAAATAAGAAGCAATTCCACTAACCATTTATATTGTGAAAAACCAAGTGTAACTGGTGAATGTAAGAGAATTACCCTCTGTGCTCTTCTGCAGGACCCTTACCAATAAGATTGCCTGTCTTTCTGAAAACTTTGTTGCTTAAAAAAAAAAAATGGGGAAAAAGGGAAAAAAAAAAAAAAAAAGGAAATTAAAAACAGATTAAAAGTTGCCTGAAATAAGAAAGCTGTTTCTTCCTCCATTGAGTGCTTTTAAAACAAAATGAAATATGACCTGATGGTGCTTGGTATGGTATTTTCCAGAAACACCTCCCTTCAGAACAAACAACCAATACACCTCCTCTTCTGAGGAAATTTTTGCTCAAAGGGGATAGAACTCTGGACGAACTCCACTAATTCAAAGTCAAAACCCAGAAACTCACATCCAAGAGAACGTAAAAGGGTACAGGGACTATCAGCATCAGCCTGAAACAAGTCTGACTTCACCTTTGAAGCTGCCAATGCAGCTGCTACAGGAGCTTAGTGAGAAATCAAGTGCTGTGGTGCCTGGTGCTACTGCTAGAACAAAGTAATTCTCCCAGAGCATGCCATCTCCATCCAACAATTATCACCCACAAATTTCACAGAGAGTTCCTTTCTTTTAAGATGAAAATACTAAAATATTGTTGAAAAGGGACTGCAACAACTCACAAAAGTGGGACAAACATACTCATACTCACTGTATTTTTAGCATGTATTTTTAAACCAAAATTACATAATGCTGCTTCAAAACTGCTGCCACTCTTTTGTTACCCTCGGTTTTCAATGTAAGATAAACAGATGGCAACACTTTAAATTCATTTCCCCAGAGAATTTTGAGGAGGAACAGCAGCAAATAATGATAAAATGATATTTTTTTTTTAACACTTTGGACAAAATATTATATGTATTTGATCAGGCAAGTGTTTTTTCTGTCACCTGTGTTTGCACATTCCTTTATAGAAAATTCTAGCAGTAAAAACAGGGCAGAGGAATTTGTAACATACTTCAATAATTAACAACATCCAAGATTATAATTTCTGTGACTTGTACATAAGTTCATGACCTAAACCACTAAAAGTACCAACACTCAGCACTTCTCCATCAAGGGTTAACAACCATATTTGCATACCTAAAGGAAACACATTGTATTTGCTTGAATAACCATCAGGGACTTCTCCTCCAACAAGGAGATGCTCTCATCTGTTATGAGGCCCTGGCAAACTGCCTAATTTCTTGTCTTGGTCAAGGAGCTTTTTGCTGTTCCCAGATGAGCTGAGTTCTAAAGTATGCTCACTCCACAAACAAGCCAAGCCAGATGGACTGCAGCCAACTCTTGCCACAAACCTGAGCAGCATCAGTAAATCAGTGCTTTGCTCCCTGTAGCGTTTACAGCATCAGCTCAAGCCTGACACAACATCAACATTGCCTTGTGACTTTTAGATCAGTTTTGACTTACCTAAAGAGGACCTGGAGTGTTTAAGAAGTCTATCGGGCCATGCCCATAAGGTTACATTTCACAGATGTGTATCAAAATCAACACAAGTAACTATTGCTGTCAGCTTCCAGGCCACGTGGAGGGAGGAACTTTACACTAGCAGCACTAGCAAAAATGGGACCTTTGGACATAGCAAAGGTGTTAAGCTCGAACATTACTTATGGTCCCTACCACAACTAATTCAGTCTTGCAATTCCTGACTTATCATCTTACTTTGTGAAAAATCACAAATCTCCACTGTGGCTCTAGATAAGGAGAGCTGCCCATGATTTCCAGCCTTATATTTCAGTGACCTTGAAGCTTTTCTCAGCAGTAGCAGAACTCAGCTTCATATTGCTCATGTTCACTGTAATATACAACTGCTGTTGCTGATGCTCTCTTAGACTTCCTAATAGTAGTAGCAATATCACAGCAACAGCTGTGATATTCCTGTCATTTTTCTAAAAAGTATAGCTATGAAAATGCTTGTTTTTCTTAGTATATAGTAGTTGAGATGCGCTCTGGGGCTACCATACACCAGTGCTCACCATTTCCCAAGTGACTCCTCCCATGCAATGTTCACTCTTTCTCACTGTCACTCTAGGAGGACATCTCTCACTGGAAGAGTTTTACTCTTGAAGACAGCACGTCATGGCAGTTTGCATCCATCTAATACTGTTAATGTAACTGTGCACCTTTGCTGACCTCTTTAATTTCTGAGACACCAAAACACGCATGTTCTAGTCAGTACCAGAAATTTGTGAAAGCAAGTAATTTGTTGTGCTTCAGAGCCAAACAAGGTATCTGTGAAATTGTGTGGCTTGTCACACTCTGCAGACACACCGGTGCTCTGACAGAGTGCCAGCTTCCTCTCAGAAACAGTTGGGTTCAGTCTCTTCACTCGGAGCTCTCCTGGAGAGGCACCTTTCGTGCGAAAACGTTCATGAGGTTTTTTCCCTCATCGTGTCTTCTGAACACACTCAAATGTGTTTTATTGCCTGCACAAACTACAGAAGCTCTGCTTCCCTCCCCATCAACTTATGTTTCCATCTACACATCTTCTACAGCAATTTTTAAAAATTTGGCCTCAGAGCACAATGTGCCTTATGGTCCTCATCCACTTTGCATACAGCAGGACTTTCTGTGTGCAAAATGTTACTTACAATGTGAGCACAGAGACAGGAATTCAGCATTGTTGGGTTTGCAGTAATAAATGTGCAGAAATTTCTACTCAGAAAAGCAACCCCCAAATCTACCCTTTGCTATTTTCCAGTTCATCCATCTGAAATTATTTACTATGAGCAAACAGCTTTACTTTCTTACAACCTTAATATGAAAAATTCAATTCAGTGAAAACCACAGATGCTAGGTAAGCCCACACCAACCACAGACTTCCCATCTTCTCACCACGGGACATATTCTGCAGAGTGATCATTATTTGTAATCCCAAGTAATTGATTTTAGAGCTGCACACCTATAAATGCATAGAATGGGTCAGCTTCCACTCTGATCTTAGTGGATGTAATACAATAAAGATATATAGGTCACTGCTCAGCTTTACAAGGTTTTGAAGAGGAAGTATTTTAACAAATTTCAAAAGAATCCATGAGCTATAGAAAGAAGAGAAAAAGCATCACATCGTTTCAAAGGGCTATTATGTAGATTTAGCTGAATTACATTTTTACAGCCAATTCCAACCTCATGACAGCCTCTTCCAGATTTAGCAAATAGCCCTTATTCTAGCTTTCATAAAGGAAAAAAAAAATAAAAAATGACAGTCTGGCATGAAGTAAGTGCATAGTGCCTCACATCCTTGAGAGGAAGGATTTGCTAACCCTTCAACTGTAGGCTGCTTTGCCTGTTGGATCATATTAGCTGCATCTACCTCCTTAGGCTGAAATTCAGGCTTACAAGAGTGGGTTGAAATTTTAACCAAGTTGGGGTTTTTTGGTTTTATTTGTGAAATTTCTACTTCCTGTTCCTGCTTAAAAAGTTTAGTATGTACTAAAGAAGAAACACAGGAAAAAAGAGGATGTGTAACTACACATAGGCACCCTCAAAGGTTCTTCTTGCTACAACTGTAGTCTCCTAAGCAAGTCACAAACCTGCTGAAACCTCTTTGCCTATTGAACTGGAACAAAGCATTAGAAGGACTGATCAAATAAGCTCTGAAAAGCACTACACTATATTATTCTAATAGATATACAGAAGACTGCTGCCATACAAAATTAATGTCTCTTTCATTATGTTCTAGATATAAATTTATGCATTGTGTATTGTTCCCAATACTCTTCAGACACAAGTACAAGCAGTGGTTTAAAAAGAATGAGACATCATCCTATTAAAGTCAGACACTCATGGAAAAAGACTGTAATATGCTACTCAAATCCTGCAGCAGACAGTCTTATCTTGCCTTCACAGTCCATTTCGATATAGAAGAGGAGAAAAACATGTAAATCAAAAATATGTCAGCCTGCATAGGAAACAAGCCCATGATGCAGATAGCATGTGAAAGCAGGATTGTTTCTACGACTTTTTAATGCACTCATAGCATTAAAAATAAAAATCTAGAAATACAAAGGCCTGTAAAATATTCATACATATTTTGCCATCTCCATGAAAATACTCTAGATTTGGTCAAGTGCCTCTTTAGGTCAGACTGAGTGTCAGTGATGTGAAAGGAAGGAGGAATGCAGACAAGGGGAGATGACATGGGGGACTGTGATTCATAGTGGAAGCTAAGATGGCTGGGTAAGGAGAAAGAAAGAGGACAAGCAAACAGACTCCACAGGTGAAAAAAACCCACAGGAAATAGAAAGTGAGAGCACATTGCCAAGACAACAGGGACAGGAGGTATTGCATGGGGTGAGCAAGTACTCATGCTTAGGGGGAAGCAGACAAGAGCCTGCAGACAAGAGCCTGCAGACACCAGCATATATTATCTGCTGACAACCATATCAGAAACAAAGATTTCCATAGATTCCCAATACACTGCTTTCAGCCTGAATCAGTGAAAATTCCTGGCAGTTTTCCTCATTCCCTTCAAATTTCAGTCTACAGACACAAGCAACCTATGACAGCTACTAGCTAGCACTTCAGTTCAAGCAGGACATGTACATATGAGAGCTTGCAATCATGATGTAATACTGGAGTGTAGATGCAACACTGGAAAATGGAATATGGATTTCCACTTGCTTTTTAAAACACTTAGAAAATTACATTTAAAAAATCCAAATTAAAATAAAGAATGCCATGCCAAGGGCTCAAAGCAGACTACAATTATAGGGGCTTCTGCAACACTAACTCAGCTCCTCCTAAACACACATTCCTGAAGTCACTACTGTGAGATAAGCCAGGGTATGAGCTTTCAGCACACAGCTGCTTCATATCTATCTTGCATTTATCTCATACTTTGACAACCTGTAAGTTCACAGCTTAACTTACCCTGCAGTGACCAACTTGTGTGGTTGTACTCATTAACTGTTTCCAGCTCTTCCATATTTTTTTTTCCAGAGATAGAAAAAGTGTTTGCTTAAATTCAGTTTTTATACAGGCCCAGGTATGAACCTGATCCAGCTTTATTGTCCAGCTTCAGTGGAAAGACTTCACCCATCCATCAGAGAAGCTGAAAAGTTCACCAGGATCAAGTCAGAAGAGAATCAACCTTAGCTTTACCCTTACCTCTATCATTGGCTGAGCACCACATTAAGTCACTCAAGCTGATATTATGGCCATCTTCCTCATTTTTGGGACTTTTCAGCCTCTGATCTTCATTCATGTTTATCAGAACCTCAGAGAGTACACAATTAATAAAGAATCCCAGGCAACACTGTACACTGGTATTACCCAATGCTATGCAAGTACTTTGAAAATCACATCAAAATCATCATCTAAAAGGACTCTCAGCAAGTGGGGTGCTGAGAAAAGGAACAAATATTTAAGCAGTCAGAGTACAGTGATAAAAGTTGCAGAAAAACTCAAAACCATCTGTGTTTTAATAATGCACAGTAGGTGCATTTAGCTAGAGCCACCCATCAAGAACACAGAACTAAATTAATCATTCATCATCTGACACAGGCAGAGATCACACAGTGAGAGTGAACATGATGCTGTTGTGTAATCAGAGAATAAACAGTACAAGTAAAGGGACCAGTTTTCACAGGTAAAGCTAGTTCTGACTGCTTCTGGATGATTGACTTTGCAACTATAATAAAGCTCCTCTGCTGCAAAGAGTATACCTGCAATATTAGTATTGTGCTGTCTAAACAAGGGACTCAATAACTGAAACTCGTGCCCCGCTGAGTCAGTGTGAGACAATGCATCAATGCGACAAGAAATCACTTAACCATATGTACCTGCAATGAATAATTTTTTTGTACATAGAAGACAGAAAGGCACCCTAGGAAAGAATTTAATTGCATTAACATGTAACCCAGTTGCCTACCAGCATACTTTAAACACTACTTACAGATGAGGAATTCTACAGAAAAGCTGTTTGGGTTTTTTTAAATACTTTTGCTGTATTTCCCAGTGGGCTATTTCCTCCAGCAAAAATGCTGCACAAAAAGCAGACAGATTTGTCAGCATACACTCTAGGCAGCAGGAAAAAAAAAGTCTTGTGGCATATGTTTTGCTATTTTTCAAAGAGGGAGTGAGACAACAGCCTTTAAAGGATCATGTCAATTTTCTTCTTCTGGGTGGGTGAGACTCAACATGCCTCTTCGCCTACAGCTGGAAAATAACACCGGAACAAACATGGCATCTCTTTGTTTCTTGTGGAATGATTTAGAGGTTAAAGAAAGGCAGTCTCAGTAGAAAGCTAGCAAATAGTTATTTTTACAAACATTTTAGTAAACAAAACAAATTACAGTGAAAATAAGGCATACTGTTCTGTAACTGAAAGAAGACATGGCATCTCTTTGTTTCTTGTGGAATGATTTAGAGGTTAAAGAAAGGCAGTCTCAGTAGAAAGCTAGCAAATAGTTATTTTTACAAACATTTTAGTAAACAAAACAAATTACAGTGAAAATAAGGCATACTGTTCTGTAACTGAAAGAAGAATGACCTGGAGTGGGCATGGGAAAAAAAAAAAAAAAAATTATTTCATAATGAAGTGAATGAAATGCAGTCATAGCATAACTTACTCTTAAAAGCAACTCAAAATAATGAAATACAAGACTTTTAAGCATGATTAGAATGTTAATAATATCTAGAGCATGTCTAGAGCATGTAGAAAATGTTTTTAAGGACAGGAAATAACCTTAATTCTGGAGAGATCTCTTTGGCTTCTGTTAAAAGATTTGTATTACATTTTTCTTTCCCACTCAAAAATATGCTAAGCATGCAAACTAAAGATTTGCAAGATTCCCTCAAGTAACTTGTAAAGTAATTTCCAAAATGAAAAAAAGAAAAAAGCAATAAAAGGATGAAGCATTCTGGCAGACACTACAGGAGCAAAACCCAGTGATAATTCAAGTGAAGATTAAATTTTTTCCAGACTAAATCATGTGAGAGAGATCATATCAGAAACTGCTAGCAATGCCTTACCACCAACAACAAAGCACTTTGCTGCTAACACTGCTGGTCATCCACTTTGCAATCACTTCATCTGAAAATATGGTTTAAACGATGTTTTCACATCAGAAGGATCCTAGCTTACAAAGAACAGATATGCTGTCCTCCTACCTTTTCTGTGTGGTCTCTGGGTGTTTTCTCAGTTCTCACCCTGTCATTTAATTGTAATTTATTCTTGACACATTCATCAACAATGTTACTTGAATTTAAGGTGCAAGCAATCAGGAAGAAACAGAAGACCGTACAAAAGACTCACAGGATTTTTGCTTTATTCATCTGGGAACACAATGGAACCTAAATCTGGATGACTGCAAACTTTACAAATTTACCTTTAACTGACAGTGAAGATCTGTAATACCATGTCACTGCCTAGAGCAACATGTGCTTATTTAAGCCTTGTAAGACATTGTTTGACTTCGAAATTTGATGGACAAAATTTTTCCTTTAAGCAAAGAATCATAAGCCCTGTACATTTCTTTAGAAAACAGCTGGCCCTCAGAGAAAGCAGGAGAGGTGCTAGAAGAGAAAAGATGGGCTGAAGGAATTTCTCAGCTTCACAGAGCTGACAGTCACAGCTGACAGTGGCAAAGTGATGCAAAAGTTAAGTGATGCTTAGAAAAGACCCAGATAAGGTAAGCTAGTAATTTCTATCCCCCAACTTTTGTTAAAAACATCCCCATAATTTTCAAGCACAGATTCACCATCACCTGTGTAGATCACGACACCAACCGAACCATGGATCTAAAACCATATTGGAAGTCATTCTGAGTAACAACAGAATTAAAATACACTCAAGAAATGTGAGAAAATATATTAAAGGGTACCAGCACAACCCAATAACACCACAGGTGGTAAGATTTTATTTTTTTTTTTCCAAAAGGCCAACTCAACAGCTTGTCTGTCTACTACATACCAATATAAAACATCACTTCCCAGCCCCCTTGAAAATATACTCAGTTCTTCCATTCTGTTGTGTCATGCAGCAATTGTAATTACAGCAATTTACTGTTTGCTTTTCCAGATAAAATTCTTTTTTTATACAATCACACTAATTAACAATGACAGCAGGAAAATTGGTAGAACTAATTTCTTAAAGTACCAGTTCCTGTAAGATGACACGAGTGCCTTGTCACACTTTAAACAAATGTCCTCATCTTCTACAGTTTGTGTCTAACAGTATTTGTTCCAGTCAAAACAGGTCAGCCTTTTCCAAGAGAGAAAAAATATGCTCTTTAATGTTGGTGACCTTTTCTTCAAACAGTTCTCAGATCTCCTGAGTTGAAAGGCAGCCTTCAGAACTTAGACTTCAGGTCAAGGGCATGCCTTTTCTTATTTCTGTGAAAATGTGTCCAATTTTTCAAAGTTTATGTCTAGTCAGTAGAGTACTGTACTTTAAAGCTGCACTTTATAAATTAAAATCTCCCAGAGAATCCATCCTCCCTGAGCACACTTAAACATTCAGATATTTGGCAGAAGCAGAAGAAGTCTGAGCCAAGAAGTCTGGAATCCAGCATCAGTTATAGACAGGACAGTGTCAGTAACAGAACTCTTCTGACAGTTTCCACAAAATCACAATCCCAAAACTGTTCTTGGCTGAACACATCTCCAAATCCCTTGATCCACTTCTGCTCCCCTCTCTCTTCAACCCCACCAATGAGAAATGGATGGGAAATACTAGCTCTGTCCAAGTAGACTCTCCATCTTCATCCAACAGGTTCCCAACTGAGGCCAGTCAAAGTCACCAAACCTTCCCATCTTCCTGTTGCTGCTTTTTACACCTTATGCAACTTTGAATGACATCTGTAATTCACATTCTTCCAGATCCACCACTGTAGTGGTAACATGCTTCCCAAGATCCTCACACCAACATCTATTCTTAATTAACAGCTTCTGACAACCCTGCTCTTCTAGTACTCCTCTCTACCACCACCCAAGCATGGACACTGATAAATGACTAAGTGGGGCAGTCTTCTTCCAGGCTGCAGAGCAGAACAGATAGGGAAGAGAGGAAGCTAGAGGCAAAACAGGAGGAAAAAGATAACAAAAACACATGGAGAATGCAGGCAGAGTTTTTAACTCTGTCAATATAACTGTGCCTCCTGTCCCTCTCCCCCAAAAAGAATAAAAAACACAAAAAAAACCCCAAAACCAAACCAACCAACCAAACAAACCATAAACACCACAGCAAAATAAAAAATGAGGAGGTTGACAGTTTTGCAGTGGAATCTGCCATGTGAAAAGACAGTTTCATGAAGGGACTTGAATACCATTCACAAGCACAGGACAAGCCAAAATACGAAAACCTCAAAGCTTAAACCTAAGTTCTTCATCCCATAGAGTATGTGATTCCTGAGACAAAGACAATTCTTTAGCGGGTCTCTTTAAATATGTCTTGTTTATTATTACAGCTGAACACAAAAGTGACTTGCTAGCCAAACACATTAGGGCATTAAGGGTTTGTCTCTGAGGAGAAATGAAACAGAAAACAAACAGGGCACCTTAGTGAGTAGCAGGATCTACAAGAAGAACTACAGCATGCATAGACCACTGTATTTTTCTGTAACTTCCATTTTCAATTAGAAAGATTACAGCAAATAAAATACTAATCAGTTGTGTGGCTGCATCAATAAGTGTATCAGTACCTAACTGATGAGCTCCTTTGTATTTACAAAAATAAAGTAAGGAGGGAATCAAACTTTAGCCGCTAATTTGATTTGACCGAGCACAGATTAGACTCTACCACTCAGCATATCAGTATACTGCCAAAATGGGACCTGAATATCACAGAGCTACCAGATATAATCTCTTCATGTATGTACCAGTATTGCATGGTCAAATCTGAGACTGTATCATCTCACCAACGGAATACATAAAAAAAATATCTGCTCAACACAAAACATACAAGAGCCTCCTCAGTGATGTGCAACTGTACAGCAGTTGAATGTTTACAGTGTAAGCAACAACAGAATGCCCAGAAGACCAAGGTTTGGAAGTATAACAAACCACCACAGCTTTAAGGCAGTTTCCAAACCTCCAAAAGTCTTTGGAATACATGTTGCTCTAAAAAAGACTTTTCCACGCAACTCTTGAATCAGGTTCATATGCAACAGTATTTTAAGATATTGCAAAAGGTCAAACACATTTTTAGACTCTACATCTAAAGTGAGAACATCTTCACAGACATGAAAACACAGCTGAAACACTATGATGTCTTTGGAACTCTTTACTAGTATTTGCTGCTCATCAATCATCACCTCATCCCAAGTAAATCAAAGGACTTCAACAAAGCCACCAAATTTTGTGGGCTAAGTTTTTCTGCCAAGGAACATAGTCTGATCTGAAAAATGTCACAGGAATTAGGACAAAGCAAGTACCTATCAATGTTATAGAATGTCTTTCCTCCATCAGCATGGTTAGTTAGTGTGTACACTACATCAGATACTTCACACCAGTAACCTGCACCTCTTAAGGAACTTAATGAGGGATACTAAATCCCTGTTCAACACATGCCAGAAAGCTTTGGCTAAAAATCAAGAACTGATCACATCTGAAAGTCTAGGAGCACATTCCAGTTCAGATATGCATATCAAAATAGTAGCAGCCAAAGCGCGAACACTCACAAGGCTAAACATCCTGAATTCCCACCTCAGTTCATTATTGCCAACAGCATCAGACCTATGAAAGCAGAACAGAAATGTTCCCAAACAGAAAAAGATCAAGCCATGAAACAGGCACATATACTACTAATTTATTTCTAATTAGGGCTCAGCATCCCAGTGATGACAGATCACAGACTTCAACAGGCCCATCAAAATGTCTCTCCCCCAGCTGGTTAGGATGCTTGCATACGACAATCTGATAACATCTGAAACAAACAGACAAGATCTCCACAGATAAACAAACCTGTGTGAGGCATTAAAAACACATTCCTCTCCCAAAGTTCTGTGTGACCAAGATAAGCTACATACAACATATTAAGAACTACTTATTTGAAGTAGTACTTGATTTGGGTATCCATATCTTAGAGGTATCTTTAACCATCACTACACAACGAGCACTACAAATCACAGGAACCAGGGTGTTGTTAGAGCCTTGAAGGCTGTGTAATAACCTGCAGGTGTTCTTCCAGTGGTTTATTGTGCTTTAACTATTGCTGTTATTAAAACCTAGTCCTTTTGTACAGTTTGGCTTTCATTTCACTTGAGGAACTTTGTAAACTTGTTTATCTTATTCTCAAAGATGTAGATTTATAATTCTGTCAATGATTTTACAAGCTTAATGGCCTCTGTAATTACAATAAATGAGAAACTGAAGTACCTTGAATTTATGCACTTCAGTCAACCATAAAAACAGCAAACTCTGCAAAGAACTTGGATGTATGAAAGAGACTAAAATGCACCTTTTTGCTGACAGCTTTAAAGCAATGTACAAAAAAGGACACATTCATCTTAATAGTACATTTAGACTCAAGTATTTTTAAACCTAAAATCCTAAGAATCAAGATTAATGCAATCTCTAATTTCCAGACCTACATGCATCTGAGAAATACTTCTACTCCACAAGTCATACTGTGACACTGAAGCCTCAAAAACATATAATATCTTTTCAGAAGCATATCTATTATCCAAGATGTTTTTCATTTAATTTAAACCTCATTTTCTTTTTCTTGTATTTAAACCTCAAGCTTTTAATTAGTGATTTTTTAAGTAATGGTATTTAATTAGAACTAAGTAGCACAGATAATGAAAGCTCCAACTCTTCTACTAAAAGAAAAAAATTAGAAAGCAATCCATCTAAAAAGAAGTCAATTAAGACTTGAAAATGTCAAAATATTTATTTAAAATTTTCATATTATTATTTGATTATTTTTTTTATTCAGTTGGTTGAAATACATGAGCAAGTAAAAGGCTGGATCACATCATATGCCTTTTTAAGGTCAAATAACCTGAAATTGCAATAATTATAACCCTAATTTCTTCATGAAAATAAAAATTCCATCATCTAAACTTCACTGAAGAACTTGATTTAACAGCAACACAAGTAGTTCATTCTAGAAAAATGGAATGGAATAAAATCCTCTGACACCTACAGTTTTTTTGAAGGACCAAAGGTTTCCTATTGCCTGAGAGAAGTTAGAAGTTACTTCATGCTCTTGAACTCTGATAAGAAGTTATTAACATGCAAAGAATCAAATTCTTTGAATGTGACAGCCTACCCTCTTGTCCACAGCCATCAAAATGGATGAAAAAAGTGAATGTGTGAGCTGACAGAGAGATGGAAGGTTATTAATGCAATTCATAAGCTACTTGGACTACTGGCAGAAATCTGACAGAAAGGTGCTAAGAAAGTCTTGAACCCATTATCCTCAGATAGATACTATAACAGGTTATTTAGTTTGACTTCCTCAACAGAAGAAGCAATTTTGAAGCTCATAAATTATTACTGAGCATATTTTTAGAAAGACATCCATCCTCTTGTAACAATCCAGCCTTAAAAGAGCCCCCAACCTTCACCCACATTTGGCAGAATGGGAAGTCCATCTAATCCTTACACTGATAACTTAAGCAAAGTCTGTTTAATCAGGCTTTGAATGGAGACTACACATTGCTCCCAAATCTCTTCTTTAGCCTTTATAAAGATTGGTGCTTATTTGTACAAGCAAGGCTGAGAGAAAGCGGCATACAGACCCACATCAATACCCATCACTTGAATTTTGTTTCTCAGACACAGCTACAATCCTTTGCTGCTCCACTGGCATGCAAAATAAATCATTTTTGATTATGCAAATATTCTTCTGCCTTGTGAATAGGGCCTCAAGTGATTCAGATGTTAATTCTGTTAGAAATCTTGATGCAAAGCCAGTATTCCAAACATGTCCGCTTTATAACCAAGACTTTCTGAGAAACATGTAATTGCAAATAGAAAAATATCTTTTAAGACCATAAATACATTGAGATATAGTAACCCAGAAAAGTGTGAAAGTTCTTTACAGCTTTTTGTCAATGGGCCTACAACCTGCTGGGCTTTGCTTTGCAGTAGGGGCCCCTTCAGGAACTGGCAGCTTCCTACTGGTTTTGAAACAACAAAAGGAAATTTTTATCTTCTCCAGAGTTTAATCTGCTAAAAATTTTGGGGTTGTGGCTTCTCATTTTCTTAATAAAACCCTCACACAATCCAGTAAATGTTTGTATGAAAATGGTTTTGTCAGTATTCAACATGTTTTTCAAGACCTCCCAGCACAAAAAAAGAGCAAGTGTGTGCCGTGGATTTCAAAGAAATAAGGGGAAAGGAAGGGAATGTGTGTGTGTCACCCTGCCATTTGCGGGTGAAATATGTAAAAAGTAAAGTAGATCATACTTTTTTCCTTATAAAATTTTGGAAATATTTGGACCACAAAAAAGCAGGTCAATCCTGACTGCTTTCAAACCAGAACTTCAACATATAATGACTTAACAGCTTTTTTTTTTCTACCCTCTTGTCCACAGCCATCAAAATGGATGAAAAAAGTGAATGTGTGAGCTGACAGAGAGATGGAAGGTTATTAATGCAATTCATAAGCTACTTGGACTACTGGCAGAAATCTGACAGAAAGGTGCTAAGAAAGTCTTGAACCCATTATCCTCAGATAGATACTATAACAGGTTATTTAGTTTGACTTCCTCAACAGAAGAAGCAATTTTGAAGCTCATAAATTATTACTGAGCATATTTTTAGAAAGACATCCATCCTCTTGTAACAATCCAGCCTTAAAAGAGCCCCCAACCTTCACCCACATTTGGCAGAATGGGAAGTCCATCTAATCCTTACACTGATAACTTAAGCAAAGTCTGTTTAATCAGGCTTTGAATGGAGACTACACATTGCTCCCAAATCTCTTCTTTAGCCTTTATAAAGATTGGTGCTTATTTGTACAAGCAAGGCTGAGAGAAAGCGGCATACAGACCCACATCAATACCCATCACTTGAATTTTGTTTCTCAGACACAGCTACAATCCTTTGCTGCTCCACTGGCATGCAAAATAAATCATTTTTGATTATGCAAATATTCTTCTGCCTTGTGAATAGGGCCTCAAGTGATTCAGATGTTAATTCTGTTAGAAATCTTGATGCAAAGCCAGTATTCCAAACATGTCCGCTTTATAACCAAGACTTTCTGAGAAACATGTAATTGCAAATAGAAAAATATCTTTTAAGACCATAAATACATTGAGATATAGTAACCCCGAAAAGTGTGAAAGTTCTTTACAGCTTTTTGTCAATGGGCCTACAACCTGCTGGGCTTTGCTTTGCAGTAGGGGCCCCTTCAGGAACTGGCAGCTTCCTACTGGTTTTGAAACAACAAAAGGAAATTTTTATCTTCTCCAGAGTTTAATCTGCTAAAAATTTTGGGGTTGTGGCTTTTCTTAATAAAACCCTCACACAATCCAGTAAATGTTTGTATGAAAATGGTTTTGTCAGTATTCAACATGTTTTTCAAGACCTCCCAGCACAAAAAAAGAGCAAGTGTGTGCCGTGGATTTCAAAGAAATAAGGGGAAAGGAAGGGAATGTGTGTGTGTCACCCTGCCATTTGCGGGTGAAATATGTAAAAAGTAAAGTAGATCATACTTTTTTCCTTATAAAATTTTGGAAATATTTGGACCACAAAAAAGCAGGTCAATCCTGACTGCTTTCAAACCAGAACTTCAACATATAATGACTTAACAGCTTTTTTTTTTTTTTTTGCTTTTTTTTTCTTTTTTTGTACTTTGCAAGCACAGTTTTGATTTTATTTTCCACTGAGTTGCATTTAACCTGTCACAGTAACTTGTTTCAGGAGATATGAGGGAAGAAAGATGTTTTCAGATGGAAGCCAGCCACACTGGCACCACTATCACCCTGCCAGTGAAGCTAGCATAGTGGTCCACAAGGATTCCTACCACCTTCTTGACTTTCTTGTTCGCTTCTGCACAGGGAAAATCAGCAGTAAGTAAGAGTAAATAAAACCTGAGGATATTATTTGTTATATAATTACCTGAGCTGTACAACTAAGATGGGCTTCACATAACCAAGTCTCAGCTTAAGTTATTCATAGACAAAAAAAAGGGTGTTAGGAATCTTCCACATGAGATCCAGAGCAAAACATTAAATGCTTAAAATTAGCTCTCATTGACAGTGCAAGCTTTGACCATCTTCTTAAGGCAAAATCCACAGCATCCTTATTGACATTAACCCCTCCCTGACATCTTAAAGTAACAGTCAAGGAAAACTGGTCAGCACCACTTCTGTATTAAGAGAACTCTGAACCAAGATTCACAAAGCAAGAATGACAAATAAGCTACATCAGATCAGAATAAATGCAAATCACCAAGTTTAGCACAGCTAATACATTGTTTACAAAGCTTCCTCCATTCATTTTGTTATTTGTTCACTTTTTACTTAGCTCCAGCTAAATCTGCTGCCAGCTGAGAAGCTGTGGCATTTTCTGACAAGTAGCCCAGATCTTAAAAATTCAAAAATACACAGTTCTAGATTCTACAGTATATCCCATATATGTCCTATATATATGTATATCCTATATATATATCCCATAGTGATGACTTTAAGACTCCACTGTCATGGCTTGTATTTTAATAGGTGGGTCAGAGGTGGAAGGTCGTGATAACCTATTACCAGCCCCTGAACCATCCAGTTTCCCTTCATCCCAGCATAAACAGGTGATATATTATCAGCTTCTTTTCATACTTCTTACTTTGGATGAACATCCAGAAGTAAAATAATGTGGTTATTCATTTTCACTGCTTTGAAGAAGACAATAAAGGTCAATTTTTAATTTTGAAATGCTATTGTCTTCATATTGATTGTAACACCTGAAAGCAGTAACTGCACTCATGCTGCAAGATGAAGTCCCACTATGAACCATGTATTTCAGTTCCATATCATTGCTGAATGATAAACCTCCCCATCTCTTTCAGTAAAAACTGAAACATTGAAAATGTTTACAACACAATCTTCTGCCTATGGAAAAATACGAGAAGAAAAGGAGTAGTGGTGTGTCCTGAAGGAACAGCCTGACATATGGTTGGACTCAGTAATCCCAAGGGTCTTTTACAACCTGAATGGTTCTATGATTCTATGACACTGACAACTGTGCCTACAGCATCCAGCAGGAGCTAGACCAAAGACAAAAGCAGCCTGCAAAGAAAAAGGAAACAAAAAAATAAAAAAAAGGAAAATAATGTATTTTTCCCCTCACATACATAATTTCAATATAAGATGTATTTGCTAACAGTTTTTCCTCCTGTGAGGAAGGTATTAGCGCATCCTTCTTATTGACTACAGTGGCTGCTGTCATATTTCATGCCAGTATGAAGATGCAAGCTACTGAAAGTACTTCCCAAGTATTTTGAAATATTCATGCTTAAAATCTTAAGCGAAGTACAGTAATCTAAACATGCCATTTCACCATACTGGGATATTTTATTTTCCTGAATAGATTACATATTTAAGGAAGAATTGAAACCACAAAAGATGTGAATAAATGGCAGCAGAGCAAAATACTGCAGTGACCTCATCCTTTTCAAGGCTGCCTCTCTTCTCAACCAGCAAGCCTCTTCTGAAGGCTTTTGCAAATAAGAATCCTTCTTCCTTTCATAAGAATGATTTATAAAGATATTAAGACCGAATAGTATCTTGCGTCTGGAGAGGTATAATGGTGCTTAATTTTAGGACCTGCTTATAAAGAAGTTACAAATTTGCAATAAATCAGTCGAGTTTTTTTCAGAGGAAAACAAAATGGAGTGATTGTGCTGTGGATTGAGACAAAGGCACTGGAAACAAAGGCATTGCTGTGGATCCAGTGGTAGTACATGGACATTTTCACTGTTATACTTGTGCCTGAAGAACGAGGAATGTTTCATACTGTATTTCTAAATAATTTTGTGTAAAAACACACAAAAAACCTGTTCTGATGATGTGTTTATGAATATTGACTGTAGTCAGCAGCAAGAAGATGGCCACATGTCTCAGACACAACTTCTGACAAAAACAGACATCTTCGATAGGCATTTCATCTTTATCTAGCTGAGGTTACACACCCAACTCACACTAGACATTCTCTGGGTTGATCAAAGCCAGTACATGACTCTTCACAAAGGATTTGGTTGTTCTGGGGACAGGGTTAATGAGTGTTCCGTGTCACGTTTTTAAGACATACAAGAAATGCACGCACACCGATATATAGATATAGATTAGATAGACATAGATAGATATAGATATAGATATAGATATAGATATAGATATAGATATAGATATAGATATAGATATAGATATAGATATAGATATAGATATAGATATAGATATAGATATAGATATAGATATAGATATAGATATAGATATAGATATAGATATAGATATAGATATAGATATAGATATAGATATAGATAGATAGATATACACATGCCTACACATTTCTTTCCATACCTGCAGTAATGTATTTTCTTCAAGAGGGGAGAGATTTAACACCAGGAAACCAGACAACCTTCTCACCTTCTAACAGCCTCAACACCAAATTATATAAAAGTGGGCTTTTTTCACCAGGTTGGCCATGGAAAGTACTGGCACTTGGAAGGTATCTCCCTAAGGGTCTCTAAGCAGTTCCAGTGGAGATGCCATCACTTGCTAGCATCTCCATTCATTTAACAACCAGCTAGTATTTGTATCACTAATTCAATCCATTCCAACTGGGATATGGTCACAGGGCAAAAACTAATGCTACTTGGAGCAGGATTAATTTAGCTCTACAATTTATGGAGGTAGCACGTGCTAGAAGAGAAGATTAAAGTTGCATACAGCATAAAAAGGACTGACCCTCACCACTTCCACTCAAACAAGAAACCCATGAAGGCTGCATATGGGTTACGTATGACTTACTGTTATGTATTTTACCCTCCATATTCTGTAATCGCCATTTTTTTTCTACCCTTCTCATCATACTATGAGGGACAGTGAGAGAAGCAGACCAGATAAATCTTTAAGACAGCAGATTTAACTCCTCCATTAAATAGGGAAGAGAAGAAACATTTTTTCAACAGAAGAAAATATCTCAGAGCAGAAGGCCCCTGCAGGGCCAAAGCCAAGTCAGAGAGCCTGGAAACTCAGGTCAGAGGAACCTGTAAGCAAATGCCTTACTGAGAAGGATTGAGGGGCATCCCTGAACTAATGGATGTGTAACTGTCTAGTACTCACACAAGGATGAGATCCCTTATCCAACGCCTTCTGTGTGAATACTTAAGATGCACAACTTATCAGTGGAAGTATCTGAAAGGTCTACCATTAAACTAACCAATAACAAGGATGAGGAAAGGATTCCTGATGTCAAAATTATATTTTAAAAAATTTCAAAAAACCCTCAAACTGATACTCCATTCTTTTCTTGCTTGAACTGTGCCCAAGAACAAAAGCCAGAAGAAGGTCACAACTTGCACATCAAATGTTCTGAATGAAGATTCAGTTGATACAGCCATTGATACAGCCGTGTTGCACCTCGGCAGGCTACAGATAAAATACTAGAATGGGACTGGGAGGAGGACAGAAGGGACAGAATATTCTGTGGAATAGATTTATTTCTATGAAGCTGGATAATTTGCAATTTTCATTTGTACTTTTCAGAAAACATTACACTTTTCCCTCATGATGGGATCATTATTGACTTAAAAATTTCTATCAGAATTCTCAGAGGGAAATACTGTCAATTATGTTGTTTTTATATAATGCCAGGTCTCCAGAGGTTTTATAATTGTGAGAACCACTAATTTGTCAGAGGATAAAAAAAAGAAAAAAAAAAAAAAGCAGGAAGGGGGGAAAGTAAAGGAAAGGCTAAGAGACTGTGATCAGCCTACAAATAGCAACAAACAAAGAAACAAATGGGATAGACTTCATCAGTCTCTACCATTTCTGAGCACCTGAAATGGACAGAAGCCTTCATTTGGTCCACCAAAAAGAAAGGCCAGAGCACAGCTCAATTTGGACATAGTGAAAAGCAAGATACCATAACATCACAGTAACCACTTGCACTGAGAGTCAAAAACTATCAGCTCGCCCATGTTCATCTGAGATGACCAGAAATTCAGTTCACCTATTTCAGTTTCCACCAGTCAGTCCAATAGCTTTCAGAGCAAGGCAAATGAATACTGTCAGTAAAAAAAAATTAGCAGTCAGGGCTGGGAGAACAGCAGGAGGGAATGCATAATAAAGACAAAAGCTCCACATCAAGGATCTAACATGCTTCTCTCAGACATATGCAAATACATATAAATGCATATGCAGGAGAAAGCACAAATGAAATATGGTAAAAAATCTGAGCCATCAAAGAAATGTTCAGTCATAAAAACTCCGGAAATTGTTGTTATTACTATTAATGTTCCATAAGAATGAATATACACTTCTCTACAACATGACAGCATATTAAATAATAAGTAAAACCCAAAAGTCTTGGAAATTTTAAAAGTTGGAGTTTCTTTACTTTTGAATGTGTCTTGACCTTAAATATCCAGCTACAAAGTATTCCATAAGTACTTGGCTTGTGTTTTTTATTTTTAACAACACTTAAGAACAAAGCTGTTATGACTATAAACTATATCGGCTTTGCAGAGACTTTACACTTATTGAATTGTAGCTATTTAGGCTGCAGTAGGCACCAGCTCTGCCAACTCTGTAGGAAAAAGTTCCTCAAGCTACAGCCAAGCTACTGTCCTTCTCTTTTTTTTTTACTTAAATGTTTCAAAGTCATGTGGCTTTTGGGGATAGTGGACTCATCCTCAGACTCTAAAAACATAAAGACGCAAAACCCCTGTAGTAACTCATATGACATATATGCTCAGAGTAGTTACATCTTCATAATCTTTATCTCTTGAAGTTCCCCAAGGCTTGTTAAGTCAGATACATATGAAGCTTTCAGGCACTTCAGTTACAGAAATTTAAATTTCTTGACTGGACTTCATGAAGGAAATATGAAAGTCCTCCAAACTCCTATCACTCAGAAGAAAGCAGTTGTCAAGCCTCCTTAATTAAAAATAAAAAATTAAATTAAAAATCCTGCAAAAAAGGAAGAATGGGCTTTTTTTTTTTGTAAGAGGATTATTGAACTTTAAAAAAAACACAACAAAATAATAAAAATTGACTCTCTAGTGGCAGATGAAGACAGGATTTCCACTGCAGTTTTCACATTTACCTTCTAGCAGTAGATCAACCAACAATGAGTCTTCAAAAAACTGTGCCCTTGACCTACAGCATACAACCTTCCAGATCTACTCTAACATAATGAATAGGAGGCTTATCATCGTGAGTCATCTAACTAGTGCCATGAGATCATTTGTTGACTTAAAGTTGAAAAGATTATTATGATATATATCAGTCAAAAATCACTGAGCTGGGAAGTGAGTGCAATAACTCAAGTAATAATTCAATATGAGGTAACAAGAGCTGTATCTCCTGGGTAAAAATACAATTTTCTCTAGCCCTTCCTTGGACAGTATGGGTACAGACTGTGCTGTTTCTCTTGGATAACACAGAAACATAGTGGCTTTACATCACTTGCAGTATTGTTACTACAAAGTTGTATTTGCACCCATTAGAAACACCAAGCACTGAATTACACATTCATTTCAGTAAGAGCTTTCTCTTGGCAAACTGCTGATCTTCCATGTACTTTTTTCTTAGCAGTTATTCCAATTTTCCACACATAAAAGTTCTGTGAGGATTTAGTCCCTCCAGCCTGACAGCTTCAGAAAGGGAGGCCCTAGAAAACCTCACAACCTCAAAAATTCTGTCCAGTCTGGGGCATAAAGGCAGACTCTTTATTTCTTACAGAACCTTTAACGGTTTTTTTTTGCTTCTTTTCTTCACTCCACACACAGACAAGGACAGAAGAGGCCTGAAACTCTGAACATTTTTTTAAGATGTTTTGCAGCCAAGAATTCAGCATCTCTCCTCCCTAGTCTACACTGGCACTCAAATGCATTAAGTTTTCTCCCACTAGTCACAAAACAAACTTATTCAGTGCATATGCTGAACAGCTCTTTAAAAATTTAATTTAAAGAAATTCACTAAGCAAAAACTGTGCTCTTTGTAATTTTACAGTGCAAGACAGCTGGCTGTTTCCAAGGCATTTATGTGCTCTTTTTTCACACTGCTATCCATATGCAGCATTAAGGTAACAGACTTCAACATTGGAGTAGATGGAAAATTTTATTATCTGGGCAACTGTCAAAGATAGTATATGACCTGAATACTTTCTAAATGTGAAACACAAATAGGTACAAATACATATTAACCACAAGATGTAAATACAAAAATTAGCACAAAGAGTTGTCTAATCAGAAACAGTGTGGCCAGCAGGACTAGGGAAGCAATTGTCCCCCTGTACCCAACAATGGTGAGGCTGCACCTCAAATACTGTGTTCAGTTTTGGGCCTCTCACTACAAGAAGGACATTGAGGTGCTGGAGCGTGTCCAAAGAAGGGTGAAGCTGGTGAAGGGTCTGACCACCTCCCCTGGGCAACATGTTCCAATGTCTGACAACTCTTCAGTGAAAGGTTCTTCCTAATGTCTAGTCTAAACCTCCCCCGGCACAGCTTGAAAAGGAGGCTGAGGAGAGATCTTATGCCTCTTTACAACTCCTTGAAAGGAGGTTGTAGTGAGGTGGGTATTGGTCTCTTCTCCCAAGTAACAAGGAACAGGACAAGAGGAAATGGCCCCAAATTGTGCCAGGGGAGGTTTAGATTGCAAATTAGGAAAAATTTATTCACTGAAAGGATTGTTAGGCACTGGAAGAGGTTGCCCAGGGAAATGATTCAGTCACCATTCCTGGAAGTACTTAAAAGACATGTATATGTGGTGCTTAGGGACAAATGGTGGACTTGGCAGTGTGTTAGCTTACCACACTTACTACACTTAACTCACTGGGCTTGATGAACTTGTAGGTTCTTTTCCAACCTAAACAACCCTATGATTCTAATCATGTCGAAGTACAAAAATACCTAGAACACATGCCTGGTTTGTATGATGCTTTGAAATATCATATAGGCTTACGGGAAATGAAATATTACCGTATCCCAGAACACTAGAGTAGAGTTTTATTACTAATAGTAAATCAAAGTAAGTAGAGCAAAGGAGAGGAGATATTTCCAAGGACGGAAAATGAAAATCTAATGCAAAACAGTTTTCACAACTAAGATGGGGAAGAAAAAATTTTACTGCCCAAGAAAGGAACACAGTAAGCAAGTTAACCTCACAGGAAGGTAGCAATAAAACAAAGGGATGCTTGTCTGCACACATACCCAAAAAGTAAATGTTGGATATAAGGAATATTATTACTCAGAAATCAAACAAAATAACTACAATATCATAAATCAAGCTGTTTCCAGCATTAGAATCTACTGCCCAGTTCACTATTCAGCCTAGATGAACATAATACAGGAAATAAGGGGAATGAAATATCTGAGATAAAATGTAAGGTCAGTGAACTTTTCCACCAGCTGCAGTGGATTTAATAACACTTTGAGTCTGATGCTGAAACATCTCTGAACAGCTGATAATGAGAATAACAGTAAAAGAATAAACCACAACTACACCAAAACCAAAAACAATTCGACAATCTGTATTCTACTGAATTCAGTTTAGATGGTAAAATAAGTGTGCAAATGACTTTCAGACTCCCTATTGTCTCAGATACCACAATTGCAGGCACATTTAGGGTACAACTGTAATATGGTGGCTTGCACCACTCATGTGTGATCAGAAAATCACACAGTTTTACCCCACTCAGGTATATGCATCCAGACTAAGTGAGTTGAATTCAGAGTGAAAGAACCTGTAAACTGCATGCCACTACATGAAAGCACCAATAAGTTGGTACAACTGACTCAGATCAGGTTGAAATAACATTTAGCATAGGCCACTTCTAAATTTTGTTCCAGAAATTCAAGAGAGAGCTGAGCAGCACTGAAGAATAAGCCAAATTCACCTACTTTCATTCAAATATATGTAACTTTTATAAATGGTAGAAGACACAAACCCACATCTGCTATAAAAGGAGAATTTCTTTACAAGCTTAATTAAAAGTTTCAGCTAAAACATTAACTATGATTTTTCTTATGCAGCTTTACTGGGGGATGTTTTAAAATCTTTTCCTTCCACTTTTTGTTACAGCCAAGTCACACACTTCTGCAGTCACATATTTCATATTTATATCCTGCATTTTCCTACTTCATAGAATCATAGTAGTTTGAGTTGGAAGGCACCTTAAAGACTATTTAGTTCCAACCCCTCTGCACGGCCAAGGACATCCTCCACTAGACCAGGTTGCTCAAAGCCCCATCCAGCCTGGTCTTGAACACTTCCAGGGATGGGGCTTCACCAGCTTCCCTGGGCAGCCTGTGCCAGTGTCTCACCACCCTCACACTAAAGAATTTCCTCCTAATGTCGAGCCGAAATCTCCCCTCTTCCAGTTTTGATCCATTACATCTTGTGCTTCCACTACATACTCTTGTAAAACATCCCTCCCCAGCTTTCCTGTAGGCCCCCTTCAGGCACTGGAAGACCTTAGACTTTGTAGCTCTGTTCTCTGAGCTTCATTCTGCTGCTGTCACAGTGGTAACAATATGCTTCCCTGTACACAGGCAGCTACAAAATTATCTCAGCATGACCACTGATTAGAATTTCAGCCTGTAAGTTCCCCCTAATTGACATCACAAAGCAACCCCATTAGGAGCACAGCAAAGGAATACTATTTTCTCTCACTGCTTTACCCAAGGAGAGCCATGAGATATGTTAAAAAATTTACTTACAGTATTTTTAATTTACAAATAAATAGATTTCTGCCCAAAATTGCCTTCCATTGATGGAAAATTAGAAAATAGGGAAGAAGTCAAAGTCAAAACCTGTCTGGTTTCTCCATTATGAAGACTTCATAAAGAAATACCCTCCAACAGACCTCTGGCTCATTATACTGTACATTAATTTTTTTTATTAGGCAACACTACTCAGATAACTGAAATTAGAAGTTGATCTCATCTTCAGTGGTATTTGCCTTGCTCTAATTGTCCCAGTCTAAACTGTAGAGCTGGAGCCCTCAGTCAGCCAGCGGAGACCAAGAAAAATCTGCTTCAACACAGCATCCTATTCTTGCTGTTTTTCTGTCTCAGACTTATCAGATCTTTTCAAGAGTTATACAACCTTCCCTCCCCTCCCCAACGCCTGTATCTAAGATCAGTCACGGCTGCAATACAGAACCCAGCATGTCCAAGATGAATTACATGCTGCTAAGAGGAAGCAACAGCTTCCTCAGGTCCTGCTAGTGAAGTTCACAGCTGTAGTGTTACTGTCAAATAATAGGAGTCTGACACAACATCACTGAGACTACCTTCTGAAAGTTAACACTTCTAATACAGACTTCCTACCTTTCTGGTGCTACTATCTGTTTCTAAAAAAAATAAAAAAAATAATAAAAAAAAAAAACAGGAAAAAAAATCAAACAAACAGAAAAAGCCAAAGTCTAACTAGATACAGGATTTTCACCTTCCCTTTTTATACATCATGTACGTCTGACTTCTACAGGCATAAAACATATAAGACAATATTTCTACTAATAGTTCCTACAGATCTGAACAAAGTTCCAGTACCCAGGAGACAGGTTTACATTTCCAAAAAACCACACACACAAACAAACAACCTATAACCTGAGTTTGACTCCACTTAACCAAGAGTCTACTAAAGTTGAGAAAAACCCCTCTCCTTAGCCTAATACTCTTTTGATCAAGTCCCATCCTAGATGAATACTTAGAAATACAACTGATGCATATAGTCGCATCAAAGCCAGTGTGACACTGCATACTTAAGAAAATATATATGAACTAATAACAGCTTTACTAGACAAGGGCTTTGTTCTGCTAACATTCAAGTACCAGAATTTTAACTGGCTTCAACCACAGTGATGTAGTCATGGCTAAAAGGAAAACCTCTCTGATTACATTGTGAAAAAGTATTTTCATGCAAATGTGTCTCTATAATTTAAAAAGAAAAAAAAAAAAGGTAAAATATTTGTTCTTGGTCCTAACAAATATTTATTTATACTGAGCTCAAATGACAAACTATGAAGGAAAACACATCATACTGTATTTGAGTTATAATACTATAAACTTTGATCTAGCTCAAGCTCACATTACAAAAAGTTTTAAGTGTCACAAAAAAGGTGCAAAAAGCCTTATCTCCTGTTTTCTTATTAAGTCACTACCATCTCAACTAAAAAGCAAAAGAACAATAAGCATAATTGAAGCACAGGCTGTTACGCCTTGAACTCAGCATTACAAATATTGAAACCCATGCTCATAACCCTCTGCACACCTCATTCTCATGGCACAGCTGTGGGGACAGACAGCTCACAGATAAAATATATAGCATTATGAATAAATGTGTCAGATCATTCAATAATTATTACTCAAACAAAGCAGTAGAGAAGACTGCTGAAAAACCTTCATAAATTGTCCACCTAGTCTTCCCTCCTATGTGAAAGTGTCCTCTTAAAACGAACAACCCTGGGATTGAAAATCACAGTAATTTTAAGGTTTCAAACTTCAGGAAGTCGATCACACACAATATGGATTTCTTTTGCCCAGCCTACCCCCAAATAAGCTCACTGTACAGACACACATACGGCATATGGATGGCTGCAGGAACTTCAGCATGAGTGAGGGACGAGGAAGCTCCAGCTGCTGGGACTGTGGCTGCGAAGGCCACAAAGCTGCACACCTCTGATAAAGGGCCATGCTTTTGACCCTGTGAGGGCTGGTGTTCTGGTACCTCCCCGGCTAATCCCACCTCAGGAATTATGCTGAGAGAGTCAGCAGTTTTAAAAGGTAACCAAATGCTGCAACAGTCTCATCTCTCTAGCTCACTACCAACGAGCTATGTCTGAATCAGCACCGCAATGGTAAATTGTTTAATTGTATTTCTATTTCTCTGACAAGGCTCATTTTCAGCACCTTCTGGCAGGGGAGACTCATACAGAGAGAAGGCACATCCAGCAACTTCTGCAAAGGAGCTCAACACAGGCAAGCTCAGATAAAGCAGCCATCACTAAGGACCACAAGGGCTGACAAGGAAGGATAAAGGAGCAGAGTAGAAAGCATGACCAGCATCTCCAAGCACGCTAGGTAAGTCATTCCCAAGCCACGCAAGTTAGAGTCCACGGGGAAGGAAAAGCAAACAAAACCTAATCCCAAACCCCACACATCTTCTCAGATGTCTGCACTTCTGCTCCCTGATCCTTCTGATTGTCTTCATAAACAAACACTTTTTTCTTCACTTCTTTCTGTGGGTATATGAAAAATTTCATCGACCTTCATCTTAAGTGCTGCCTGCAGGCAAGAAGCATAACTTACACAGTTCCCTCATCTTCCAGAGTGACTTCTCACACCCACCTTAAAACCTGTTCTTAAGTAGTCATTTGTGTAGTAAAGCTACCAGAAACCAAAGCAGAGGCAAAACTGCTTTCTTTTACAAGAACTCCTACAGAAGAAGCTTTGTTATTGAAGCACCAAAGTTTCTTCCTACAGAGAACATAACCATATAATTTGAAATCTCAATCTGTTCACTATAGCATGGCACAGAAATAAGAAGTGCAATGTAATTACAAAAAAACCCCCATGTATAGTCACTAAATGTGAGTGCATACCTTCCCTGATGGCAGTAAATGGGGTGCCTTCCTCTTCTTGTAATCTAATCACCTTCAATGCCACCAGCTTTCCATTTACCCTGAAAGGTAAAGAGGGAAGGAGAAAAAGAAATAGAAAACAAAATTAAAGTACTGAAACAGTATTGCTCATAATAGAACTTGTTTCCCATCATGTACTTATTCAATTTCTTTTTTGTCAATGCCAGCAATTCATTTATAGCACTGTAAGAAACACTTCATAGCTTCCATAATGTCAACTTTATATTTTCACACTCAGATGCAATCCAAGAAATTATCTCAGTTTTCTGTGAGTCAGTCTGTTTCTTCTCTCTCAGAGTACTAAACTGAAGCTTTGTTAAGAAGTATCATATTGTAAAATATGGTTTCAAAGTATCTGTCCTATATTTGATCCAACTGTTCAAAGAGAAAGGCATACAATTTTTATCAATCACCCCACTTGCAGTATAGCCATATTTATACTGATTGCCTCTCTTCCTCTGTATCACACCCATAATTATCACCCTCAAAAATTACAGAAGCTTGAGACGGGAAATACTTTTTAGACCATTGTGGCCATTTCCCATTAGGGTAGGACTATTCCTAAGGTACATTCTTGACTTCATGGCTCAGGCTATTGCTGGATTACAATGACTTTAATTTATAAGATTAAAAACTTTTGTGCTCGAAGGGATGGAATTTCACAACAGGTCACTGTAGTTTCAAATCTATTTGCTGGTTTCACTTCTAGGATTCAAAATCTCACCACATATGAATCACATTCAGGGCTTCACAAGAAATCCAGATGGCTCAGTTTATCCAAATTAAATCTACAACAACTGAATGAAACATAAAAACGGGTATTGATTACTCTCCTCAAGAACAAACTGATACTCCGAAACTTTAACAGACTCCCCAGGTATGACAAGCAATGGTGAGGACAGATGACCAAAAAAGCATAATACAGTTGTCAAAAATATTTTTGTTGTTGTTACTGCAATTTCTTTCTTTAAAAGCAAAATTAGCATTTACAGCCACAAAGTTCAAGGAAGCATCAGATCTTTCACACTCCTGTAGTCATGGAGGCAATTCCAAATTGTACTGGGTCCAAGAAGATGTCTTCATTTTTCTAAGCAAGATGATATAGACACCTACTGGATCTGAATTAATCTTCTCCCTCAGGCTTTTATTTTTTGTAGTTAGATGATTTCAGTGACAGGACAGCTACCGTCTTGTTTCTTCCGATTATTCTTCTTTTACAACTGCCAGAACCTCATTAGCCCTATGCAAGGATTATGTAATGACTCTGAGCAACTTAAGAAACCTTGGTTATCTAAAGACGGTTTACTCATCACCTTCCAACTACTCATAATACTTCAGACTGGCACTAGTTCAAGCCTTAAGCCAGTAGTCACGGTTGAAAGGTAATTATTAGCTTAACCCTACTGGATTATCTGAATTTCTCCTTATATATACTCTCCTTACATATACTTTCGTTTAGATTTAAACAGGACTTCTGGCATCATAAGAAGATAAGCCTTGCCACGTGTCATCCACAGATACAAGAATCAACCAGAATAAAAGCAGAAGTAGACAGACTGATGACAAGACAGGCAGTTCATATAGTTGTGTAGTTTTCCATTCCTCCATCAATACATCACCCTACCTATCACAAACATATAAATAAAGACATCTGGATAACTTTATTATTTTACAATGGAAGAAATAACAGTGAAGGAGGAATTTAAATAAGAAAAGAAAGATCCATTTTCCAGATAAAGAACAAGCCAGATGCTGTATTCAAAGAAGTCAATGGCGAATCTGACAGAAAACAGATCTCTTGCCAAAGACTCGAGCAAACAGCACACAGCATTCTGTAGATTGTGTTGTGCTTAATCCAAAGTCCTCCAATCCATTGATTCATAAAGAGTAATAAATAACACAAACTGCAATAGTATGGAACCACTTATGAAGAACTACAGTTAAACAGAGCAGGAGGGCTGTGCCGTTTAGATATCACTGATACATTGTCATTGGTACCTGTCATCATCTCAATAGAAATCATGGCAAATCTTAATACTATTGAAATGACTGAACTAATCTCAAGTAGTGTTCCTCTGGGATTTCATTCTCCCCTTTAAAATTATTTATCACCAATATATCAATCTATAACTTTCAGAATAAAACAGCCTCCTTATTCTCATTTATTCCCCAGTCATTAAAACCTTTTTTTTCAGCACATTTTCTATAAAGAGGAAAATATAAATCTGGAGATGTCAGAAATGATGAAGTATCATCAATTAAAAGAGATAGGTGCATATATTCACATCTTTTAACTATTCTCCCACTCTTGCAATATCAGGATGCAGTTAAATCATGCTACAGAGATGAGCTATGGGCTAGCAGATCAATCCCTGCCACACACTATTGCCACTGCCTTTTATTTGCTTTCATTCCTCCTACACCCTACAGTGAGGGAGAGTGCTTAGAGAGCTCAAACAGGAGAAAACTGCCCTTTCCAAAGAACTAAATAATACTTCAAAAATGTATGAAGGTATTTTTCAAAAAAAAATATGAGAGGAAGAAGTGGGACCACCTCTTGAGAAGCAGCGAGCCATGTGATCAAGCCAGATATACCATGAAATTATGCCCTGAATCTTGTGATGACATGCCAAAATAATGAGCAATTTCCTTGGAAACAGCATTGAAAAACAGACAAATGATGAAGTATCATCAATTAAAAGAGATAGGTGCATATATTCACATCTTTTAACTATTCTCCCACTCTTGCAATATCAGGATGCAGTTAAATCATGCTACAGAGATGAGCTATGGGCTAGCAGATCAATCCCTGCCACACACTATTGCCACTGCCTTTTATTTGCTTTCATTCCTCCTACACCCTACAGTGAGGGAGAGTGCTTAGAGAGCTCAAACAGGAGAAAACTGCCCTTTCCAAAGAACTAAATAATACTTCAAAAATGTATGAAGGTATTTTTCGCATTTTAAAAGCAAAAAACAAAAAAAAAAAATATGAGAGGAAGAAGTGGGACCACCTCTTGAGAAGCAGCGAGCCATGTGATCAAGCCAGATATACCATGAAATTATGCCCTGAATCTTGTGATGACATGCCAAAATAATGAGCAATTTCCTTGGAAACAGCATTGAAAAACAGACCTAAAGAAAATTACCTCTGCAACCTATCAGAACTTGTCTTTGAAACCTTCAGTAGTGATCAGATAAGGTTAGCAGAATTCCTCCCAGATATTACTTCACGTTTGTCTTCCATGACTTTCAAAGCTCAGTATTTTCATTATTTTCAAATAGAGGTAGAAAAACTGACAGGCAGACAGCCATTTAGACAATGAAAAGGCAATGTTGCTGCCCTTTTTAGCATTTAGGATTCATTAAACTGCCTCTCTTGCTCACTGTCCAAAGTAAACAATTTCACAACTTCTCAAAACAATACAATTAACTGTCAAGGATTTCACTTATCATATTACGTCCATCCTGTCATCTGCTTTGTTAGCTTCTATTAAGGACAATACTGATTATAAAATTCCTATTTTTTAAAATAGAAGGCACCCTGCTTCCTAAACTAACTTGCTTTCTCTTCCTCTCATCCAAAAAATCTTCAGAGAAAGGACAGAAATCCTGAAGCCTCTCAGACTACCACACAAAGCTACTTCACTCGGGGCAGATGACCAGCAGCTGATGCAACAGTTTTCCAATTCATAGAAATTCAGATTTTTAATGTTCCATTATCTCTTCTGATTTCTGATTTTACATGCAATGTAGACAAAAGAAAACTCTGTCAAAAAATTGTTTTATGTGGCATATAGTAAAAGCCTGTAAACTATAAAAAAGTTATCCAGATATTACAAAAAAATGCTGATATAATGTGTCATTCAGCCTTTTCTAAAACAGCACATATCGGCATTACCAAAATAAAGAAACATTTATAAAAATGACCATTTATGAGAAAGTAGGGAAGATTAGAAATTATTTAATGCTTTACTGCATCATTAAGAATATATAATACTGGTGAATATAAAGTAACTGATAACTTAGTTGACTTCACTGGGGATAATGCTGATGATGCCACACAGAGAACAAGAGTACAATGATACTATTTTCTCAAATTCTTCAGTTATATTTAGATGCACTAAGTGTTCTAAATATATTTTAAAGTCAGTTAACATAAAATCAGCCACTCTGGTTTCAATCTGTTTGTGGAATAGTTTTACCGCTGGCCAGAGTTGAAGCTGAGTTCCTAACTTGAGAAAGTGCTAAGGTTGCCAACATTCCTGCAAAGAAAAACCAGTAGGTGGTATTGGGATGTTGCTCTTATTTGTGAAACACATTTCAGTAAACTAATATTTATGAAGAAAATTGTTAAATATTAATTTACACTAAAACCTCAATGTTTGATAATCAAACCTGGAGAATATCTACTTAGATCTACTATGTAGTGATATTAATGTATCAAACAGACATCTAAAAGCCCAAGCAGACCATGGTGACCTAATGAAACCAGGCTCTGCCAGAATCTTCCTTTGAAGAAACCTGACCAGAGGCAAATTCATTGTAGGTTTAGTGACTTCTGATTATTCTACTAACAAGTAACTAATTCCACATTGAGGGAAATACTTCTTTTAATGATTAGCATGAAAGACAGTTAAATGTAAACATGGCTTATATTATAATTCTCTTGCTGAAAAGGACTTAATGTTTGTAGTTTAAGAGAAACATTTACAGTCCCGCCAAAGCCTTGTGGTGCAAACAGTCAAGGGACTAACGTGGCTCCTCAATTTCTCCTTTTGACTCCCACCATCTTTTAACCTCCATCCTAAACAGAAGTTACCTTGTTTTAGAATAAGCCAGTGGATTAAAGACACTTTATAAAGCTGATGTTTATTAGGGCTGAAAAACAAGATCACAGCATTCCAAGAGAGTTGAATAATTTAAATTATTAATCAGTGTTGTCACTGGAATTCAGGGATCCTGTTTTTCACAGGACTTAATGGATCACTGCTTCAAGTGGCAGTCCCCTTCTGAACAGGAGAATTTACCTCCAGGTCCCTCATTCCTACAGCTCCCAGCCTTCATCATTCAGTTCAAACTAATCAGCTGTTAACCTAAGCACAGGGACTGCACTTGACCCACACCTGCTGGAAGCAAATGCTGTGGGACTGGCAGAGGGAGGAGGATGCACAGCACCAATCCTCCTCCATACACTTTGTGTCTCTTTGGGACCCACTGATGTTCATACAAAGAATTGAGTTTCACATCAAGAGAATTTGAAGATGAACATAGTGGCATCACTTATAAGTAAAGTGGCCTCTTACAACTCTGCACACAGAGTAACAGTCATAGGGGATCTGAGAGATGCCTTTCCACAGCTAACTGGAAAATACATCAGTGCATAATGGCATTTAGTAAGCAGATTACTCCAGCATTTGCTCTATCATTCAATCATGCATACATGTGTCAGTGCCAATAAATTACTATCCAATAACTTTTAGCACTTGGATCCAATCTAACTATATTCTATTCTAGGATTTCTTGCGCATTTTCCTGAGCAGTCCCAGGCAAGAAATATAATAAATTTTCTTTCCTCAGGTCTGTCTCCTGCCGCAAGAGATAATAAGGCTAAGTGACTTCTGTAAACTACTTTGTGGATTGAAACACAGCATGTATAGTGTAATGTTCTCTTTATATACACAACTACAGAGGAAAAATATCCCAATACTTCTTTTAAATACTGAGATTTCACTTAGTAAACGGTCAACGTAGTCAATTATTCATTTTCTACTTAGAATCACAGAATCTTAGGGGCTGGAAGGGACCTTGAAAGATCATCTAGTCCAATGCCCCTGCCAGAGCAGGATCACCTAGATCACCTTAGTAACTTATTTTAGTACTTACATTACTTTAATATTTTTTCCACCACTTCACATTTTAGTTTAACATCAAATTATCATTAGTTTTGCATCTAATTCAACTTGAAAGTATTGTTTTTATTCAAGATTTACAATGCTAGAGATTTTTAAAGAGCTTCTATTTACAATACCATGTCATGACTTAAAACATGTAGTAAAAAGCTGCCTACAAAAATCAGAACAGCAATTTGAGCTCTCAGTCACACTCAGTGAAAGTTTCAGCATTATAAATAAAAAATAAAAAAACACAAAATACTTAAGTCATCCTTTTCCTGTTGCAGCCATTCCAAACATATATGAAAGATTACGGTCAACTATGCAGGTATAATGTGTACTACAGTACATCATGCCAACAACAAATACACAGTTCCCACTGATCATTCAGATATTCCCTGCTGCTCCAAGAATAACACGGCATGGAAACCACAGCCAGTGCAGCGCGTGGTGCCTGCCCTCCTGTGCACGAGTTCTCTCTAAGATCCACTCTTTGTACCACAAACTCCCTGTTGAGTTTCAGGTGAAGAGTAAGAATTATTGCCTTAGACGGAGATAAATGCAAAATGTCCTGGCTACCTGATAACTTTAATCTTGGGGTACACACTGGAATCACCTTGAACATTGAAAAAATCATATTTCACATAGAAACAGGAGAGGTAGCAACTGAAGGATTGCCCTACACCTCTGTGACCTTTGAGCTCTTGTTGACAGCATCTGTTTCCACTATGTTTGCTCAGTGCTCTATCAGTTTCTCATGTTACCGGTTAAAAAGCATTGAAACCAGAATTTATTAGGACAAGCATTTTATTAGGGATAAACTGAAATTATTTAATGTTATGGTAGGAAAACTAGTCAAAAAATGTGTGAGTTTTCTGTTACAAATTCGATACATTTTTGCAACACTTTGGGCATGTCCAGCTTAGTGAAGGTGTCAAAAAAGTGAAAGTAAACCAAAACTAACATGGACAAGCAAGAAGTAGATCAGGATCACAGTGATACAGAAGCAGAGGAGATATCTTGCATCTCAAAACACAGGCTCATGCTGTGCAAGCAGCAGTCACAGATCACACCACTTTAACTGAGGTAATCTTTTTTAATTCTTTGCCTTGAAGGGCAATTGAACGCAGTGGGGGAAGAAAGAAACGATGCCAACTCATAATATTGCCAAAAGCACAGGTTTTTCCCATAAGTGCAATATGTAGAGTTCCCAGTAAGAGCACATAAGGCCTCCATGCTGCTTTGTAAAGGGCTCTGGTTGGCAGCAGCTCCCCTGTGCTGTCACCAGCTTCATCTCCAGACTCCCATAAACTCACATCAACATTTATGTGCCACAGATCAAGCCAGTTCCCATTGCTGTACATTCAGGTACATTTATAACCAAGCTCAAGAAGGAAGAAGGTCAATGGCAGCAGGAAGATATAAGTGTCGATACACAGTCAGGCAGCATTTTTTCAGCTCAAACACACAACGAAATAATACAGGAATTCAAAAGGCATTTATTGCTTTGCCCCTACTGCATGGCAAAGATTCAAGGTGTTAGAGTCAATGGAACTTCCACCATTTTTTGCAGTATTCTCAGTAAATTACTAGACTTACTTCTCCAAAATTTTACATTAATAAAAACCAAAAGCAGAGATCACTTCAAAGCAATCTCTATTTTCTGCAGTAAGCAGCCTCTTGGGATTTTATACCATAAAGTAACATGTGAGAAGCTAACCTGAATGAAAGTAGAAAATGAACAGGCCAAGATGAGCTTCATTTTGCATGACTGATGTGCAACATGTGAAATCAAATAGATTTGCCCATTGATGTAACTGTCATCCAGGAACAAATGGCTGCTCGGCTATTTCTCCCATAAACAGAATAGCCCAGCCTAAGAGATTACTGCTTCACTTTCCTCAGTAACACAGTCCCATTCACTTTGCTGCTTCCTCACCCTGGGGGATCATTCTTATCTGACTACAAAAAGAGAAATCCATCACTCAGTAAGAGAAATTGGCTCACTTCTGTTCACTGTCCCGGGATACCACCACAAATACTCAAATAGACAGAAAAGTAATGGATTTTATAGGAAGGCAAGGGCTTGGTACCACTGATCCTGCTCTAAGTTATACAAAGCCAGGCTTGTCTTGAAAGCAAGTTACTGCATGCATTGCTTCAAATTTTAAGAAAGGAATGGCTGATTTTGTGTGCTTGGAGGCAGGTATGTATCTTTTGGTCTTTCTAAATAGTAAGGTAAGATCAATGAATTTTTATTCCATAATTATGATCACCAAGGGAAATAATTTTAAAAGTTGAAATGTATCTCAGGAAACGCATTTAAAAAACACAAACCCCACGACTTGCCACATGCAGCTGGTTATATAGGTTATATTGAGGAAAATAATTCTGAAAATAAAGCATCATTCAAAACAGCTCAATCTGATCTTAAATTCTCCATCTTCAACTACGGTTAAGGACCATCTCGGAAACATTTTGGCAAAATGAGAAAGTCAAGCATCAGAGTTGGTTGAGAATTATGGATTTTCAAGCATTTTGACCAAAATGCACTTGTGGTGCAAGTATTACCAGCTGTTCCAAATACACATCATGTTCGTGTTCTGCAGTGTGTCGTAACGGCTTAATCCTTCAGCAGTCAGACTGGGCACATGCCAAAACAAGCAGTCCTCTTTTGACCCATTTTGCTCATTCTTCTTCCCACTGAATCTGTCGCCAGGGGAAACGGTGATGCATATCACAGTGTCACCTTCTGTACCTACATCAGGTGCTCAAAAAAAGTTACTGTATCTATTTATCATCTTAGATAAAGCTATAAACAGAGCTGATCTGCCAGAAAAGCAGCAGCAAAGTTAGACTCTCCTGGAACATCCAGAGCCAACACTGGCCCATCCATTCGCCCTTCCCTGTCATCTGTCTTCCCCAAAACTACAACAAAGTAGTGATGTTCTTTCTGCTTTGGAGATACCACCTAGACTAGACATTCCTCAGTTTCTCATGGGGACAGAAGAGGTAACAGGGCTACATTACCTCAATCAGTAACTCCTAAAATTGCAGATAGACCCTTTAGCATTTCCCCTGTTCTTGAAGTACAACCTCCTCCCACTGTGAAGAAACTCAACTGTTTCTCTAGTTGATGAAAGAGAAGTCTGGATTGAAGGTGCTGAATCTGGTGTGCAGTGTAATATGGGAATTATTCAGTTCTCAGTGGGAAAAAAAAAAAGCCAAAGGAAATTAAGCAAATGAAGAAATATTATTATAACAGCAATAGTCTCTGCATATGCATTCTTATCCACACTCTAGTTACACACACTTTTTTCAAAACAAATTTTACAGACCTTGCAAAAGATGTCACGAATCAGAGGAATAAGGTTATATATATTTGTAATAATTTACACTACTTATCCAGGGCTTGCTATTTACAATGGATAATGCAAAGAGCACAGTCATTTCAATTCATTATTCAACTATCATTAAAATCATTGAAGTATTTCTTACAGATCTGCAGTCAGCTCTACAAAAACAAATGAATATTTCTAATTAATATATATTTCACAACACATTCACAAGTCATCACTGAATGCTTCAGGCATGCACTTTGCTTTGTTTTTAACTTCCATTCTGTTCCACTGATTGACAGGACATCTAGCAGCCCTGCTGCCTTTGTTCAATCTTACTGAAAGTCAAGGCACATGGGAAAACAATCACCAGATACGCACTGTGATTTTACTAAAGCATTTTACTAATAAGGCACAAGCTGAAATCTATACTGTCTTCTCTTATTACTTAGACCTCAATAAAATGCTTACATGTGTATAATGTCTGGAACTTATGGTGATGAGTAACCATTAACAATACAACGTTATTGCATTTTCTTGAAAAAAGCTGCCAGTGAAAGACAATACATGCTCTGGCGTTTACATTCAAAACATGTTTTTATCCACATCAGCTGTCATTATGCTCATCAACCTCAAAACTACTTAGAGATGAGGACACCCTTCATTCTGATTTGCTACAAATACTCAGTGAAAAAAATAATTTTCAGGACCTACCTAACTTAATGACCTTGGAAAATGTTAATACATGTTTTAGTAGTTAACCTGTTCCACGACTGTCACGATATTCTCTCTGCTGAGAATGGCAGTTACCTCATGTATAATTCACTAGACAAAGTTTTTAAATAAAGGTATCACATGTACCAAATCTCTCCCTCAAAATTACTTTAATATTATAGAATAATAACAATTACTTATTATTTCAGAAAATTGTATTATGAAAATTGAGTAATTAAATTAACTTGCACCAGACACTCTGCTTGACAAAAGATAGTTCTCAACTAAAGCACTAGGTCAAGTAGTCTACTTAAAGTATGATCACTGAGTTACTGTATACAATACAGAAGCACTTAGGGCACTGGAATAAAAAAGTTGCAACAAATAACATCAAAATGTATACAGTAGAGTATTTTGAGGTGAAGTAGTTGCAACAATTGTAAATAAAATCTTTTATAACAAACTAAACTTAAAGTAGTTCAAAATTCCATTAATTCCCTTCAAGTTATTTTATTCATGTTTTTAATAAATACAAACAAACAATTAATAACTTATTGCATATATTCAACATTGCTCTCAGAACATCAGAAAAATCTACTTGACATTATATTGTGCTTTTACCCCTAAAAATTATTTTGGTATTATTAGTGAGAAAGCAGTAAAACATTAAATTGCCAAAAAAAATCAGATTAACAAGAGGGGATCTCATCTTGTTCTGATGTGAAGGTAGTATGCTACCTATGCAACACGGTCTCAGCCTCTTTCACTAGAGCACATGGCAGCCAGTAGCACGGTGCTACTGTGCTAAATTCACAGCAATCTATGCACATGTGCAGAAACATTATTACTACTTATCATTATTACTTTCTGCTTATTGTAATTTACACACAAAAATAAATGAAAAAAAAACCAAACAACTCCACTTACTTGCTTTTCCCTTTGTATACTGTAGCATAGGACCCCTCCCCTAGTTTTTCCAGTTTTTCATATGAGTCTGCTTTTCCAAACTTGGGGCTTGTAGGCTAAACAAAACAAAAAAAGATGACCTTTCAGCATGTATTGCACCTGCAACATTAACTGCTTTGATTCATCCTCTAGAGATCAAACATCATTATCAAAACTCATAGACCTATATGTATTCTGGAGTCAACAATAACAAAAAAATTAGTAGCAGAGCTAATGAAACAATATAATAGGCTACTCAAATAAAACATCATTTGACACCCCAGATGGTGGTTGCTGATATTAACCATACACTTACATCACTGGAACTATCAGAAGGATTTTGTTCTTAATCAAATAGGTATTTCTGGTTTATTTTTCACATATATCATTTCATACAGGGGAAAAGATCATTAAAAACTAAGCCAACTTATTTTTATTAAGAGGTCAAAGCAACAGTCTTAACCTACCCTACAAAATCAGATTAAAAGAGATACTTGCAATGATTTTTGCTCAAAGGGCCAGAGAGATCAGCTCGCCTTTGCTACAGACTGCTCCTTGCCCCACTCTTACATAGTCCTAACAGAGAATATCACAATGCTTTAAAAACAGAAATTCATCTGACATGAAAACTTTCCAATTTAGTTCTTGGAAAATGTTTCAGTTTTTTTAAGTACTCTTGTTTTCCCAAATTTCCTAATTTTTCAGCTGTCTGGAAGGAAAGGGCTTTTTACTTTTCCCCCAAGACCAGAAAAACTGGTTCCCCCATTGCAAAAAACTGACCTGCAGCTGTCCTCAGCATTATCTAGATATAGTTCAGACTGCAGTGCTCAGATGTCCTGTACCTAAACCAACCAAAAGAGTTCAGAGCAGAAACTCTGGAGAGTCAACACTGATGCTCAAATCACATACGGGGGCTGATTTGTCAGCACTCTGGGTTTAACACTACAAAGAAAAGCAGTCAAGCAAACCAGCACGTTTAGTATTGAATTCAACTGGGAGGTGCTAAGCCATGCACAGCTGCACACAGTGTACACTCACATTTAGGATCTTATACCTGATTTGCAAAAAGGATTCAGGTTTCAGCTTTTTGAAAGGAAAAGAACATTATAGTACAGGACACATCTGTGTGCAAATTTCTTTAAAACCATGGTCAAAAGTTTTAAATCAACTGAATCTAAAAATTACTTCTATTTAAGTAGACAAGAGCATCTCAGGTGAGATGACTTGGTATCTCATACCTCTCCACTACTACACCAAATAAACTATTAGCCAGAAAAAGTAAATATTGTCTTTATTCAACTACTCTACATTTGTCCTAAGCCATTGGCATATATACATCTTTTTTGAAACTAACATCTCAGCCTTCTATTGAATGGCATCAGGATACACACACATACGTTTGCAAAATTGAGCATTTTCATCTCCCTTCAATACACAGAACAATCTGTTATTTTGCTATCCAATTCCTAAATATTAAAAGATCCATGAAAACTTCTTGTATGGGAACTCTCAGATCTTTTTCCTGTTAGAGTATTTAGAACATTTAATTATAAATAAGGCAGTAATATTTTTGGTTCCCAGTCTGTGCTTAAAAATGCATTCTGACTGGTTAGAAATTATTTATTTTTTTCAATCACAGTTTTAATACAGATGTCACTAATAGAGGTGAATAAAATATTCTTTCAGGTAGCCAACTCACTTAAGTACCAATTATGGACTAACACATTACAAAACCACAGAAAACAAGTGTTTAGAAGTCTCCCATATAATGAAGAGGGATAGCAAAGTATTTCCTAAATTGCAGGCTGCAGTGAACACACAGTGAGTAGCTTTGTTTGGAGTGGGAATGTTGCCCTAGTTAGCAATCAACAATTTACTGTTGGTTTCCTGGTAATGAGGAAGAAAAAGGAGAGGGTTTATACATGTGTTTTATATCTATTCTTACTTTCACATCAATATTTACTTTTATTTTTTACCACTGGAAAACTTAATCTAAAGGTCACAACAATTTGTGATGCCTTAAGATCTTGATAGGAAACAGGATGCCTCTAATCCATTACCACAGAGTAAATCACCAACAGTAATTGTTCTTAAAACCGCCAGCTCATTTCTCCATACTCCAGTTGCCAGAAGCATGGACAGAAGGTCATGCCTTTTGACTCACTCTCCTCCTGGAAGCTGCTGCATCCTTGCTGAGATGTTAATGCAAAATGCTAGAAGCTTGCACTGGCAGGACCAGGAGACCTCACTCCTGGTTGTACAGACGAGGTGCTGGTTTCAACTGTCTTGTCCTCAAGTGGTACTCCACACAGAGCCCCAGGGCTCAGCTCTGCAGCAGAAAGGCTGACCAGCCACCTCCTATAAGCAGCCCAAATCACTTGTCCAGTGCCTGCTCATGCCAGGCATGAGCTGACCAGAAACAACCAGAAAACAATCAGAAACCCACCCGTTAGCCACCACCACTCCCTTCTGCAGTAAACCCATAAGGCTGGCATCCTCCTCTTGCCATTCTACAGCACCTGTTCCAGCTCTGTTCCAGCTGATCACTCACACTATTAGATCTCCCTTTGTGAAAATGGACATCCCATGACAGGGAGGTGGAACGAGATGATCTTCATGGTCACTTGCAATCCAAACCCTTCTAGGATTCTATTACATTATTCTTCCTTTGTATTTGTAGTCTTAAAAGGCTTACAATGTTTGTAGGCACCTGATGCAGAAAAGAACTTCAGAGGGTTTTGCCCACACATTTTCCAAATAAATTCTGAGGCAGCAGACACTTTGCAACTGCTTTGCATTATATTTCTTAATGAAACAGCAAGACAAGTCTCACTCAGCACAGGCAATCACTTTAGAAAATTAAGGAACAAATTTACCATTTCCCCAGTGTTTTCTCAATACTTTTAAAAATGAAGCCTCACATATTAAATCAGACTTACAATTACAAATTGCTTATAAAGGCAAGAATTTCAGGCACTTCTTACCTTTCCTTTTTTTTTTCTAGATTATAAAGGAGGTGAGGACTGACTGAGAGAATGCAAAAACCCAGAACTTTAAAAAAAATGTAAGTTGTAGGCTTAAAGGGATATAAATAAAGGGCTATGGAAGAGACTTAAATAATTTTAAGTTCCATGTCACTGCTGGAAATTATAACCGTTTCAGGCTGCTTTACAGGAGTGCTTTACACTCCACCTTTCATATAGTTATTTTTTCAGCTTCATAGCAATGAATTTTGTTATTCAGATTCCTCCACATTAGTTTATTTTTTTCCAACCATTTTTGTTAAAAAAATATGCCTTGTTTCAGCAAGATTGTGGCAACAATATTTTTTTTCAGCAAATGCTAAATTTAAAATTAAATATAGAAAATTCACTTCTAAATATAACTTCTTCATTTAAAGTATTTTATTCCTTCCAGTAAAATATATGGGAATACATATACACAGAGATTTCTATTTGTAAAGTCACAGGAGTCCCATATTCTGCCTAGGATATGGTTGACTGGAAGACACATACCAAGTGAGACATATCCAAAGTATGTCAGATGTACAGTGCTTGCATCAGCCACTGACATATGTCTCAAGCAGCAGACTCACAAGAAGTTCCCTATATATTAGAAAGTTGGTGAATCCTCCAATTCCCCTCCCCAGAAGGGATTTCTCAACAGAAAAGAGTACTCATTTTAGCTGAATTTCAACTAATTTCAGCTGAATGCACATATTTTGGTAAATGTTTGTTTAAACAAACATTTTTGTTTGTTTTGTTTTAAGATCTATCGTTACAATATTTCTGCCACAATTGTTTTTTCTTTCTTCTTACTCCTCTTTACTGCTTAACCCTCTAAAACACCAACATAGAATCACAGAATCATTTAGGTAGTAAAAGACCTTTAAGATCACCAAGTCCAACCATTAACCAAGCACTCTCAAGTCCACTAAACCACACCCCAAGCACCACAACTACGCATCTTTTAAGTACGCCCAGGGATGGTGACTCCACTACCAGACTGTTCCAGTAGCTGACAACCCTTCTGGTGAAGAAATTTTTCCTAATACCCAATCTGAACCTCCCCTGGCAAAAGTTGGGACCATTTCTTCCCATCCTGTTACTTGTTACTTGGGAGAAGAGACCACCATCCATCTTGCTACAACCAGGTAGGTCTGATCTCCCTTAGCCTCTGTTTCTCCAGACTAAACAAGCCCAGTCCCCACCGCTGGTCCTCCTAAGACATGTTCTCTAGACCCTTCACCAGCATTGTTGCCCTTCTCTGGACTCGCTCCAGCTCCTGAATGTCCTTCCTATAGTGAGGGGCCCAAAAATGAACACTGTATTTGAGGTGTGGTCTCACCACTGCCAGGTACAGGGTGACAATCACTTCCCTAGTCCTGCTGGCCACACTATTTCTGATAGAAGCCAGGATGCTATTGGCCTTCTTGGCAACCTGGGCATCTTGATGGCTCATACTCAGCCAGCTGTCAACAAAAATATGTCACATCATAACATTACTGTGATAAAAGGACAATCTCTGCCATGTCTGAAAACTGATTATTGACTGAATGTGTAATTTTTTTGTTAATTAAAACCCTGAAATGTTTTCTATTAAAATGTTATCATTATTTGCTGGATATAAGCCAAAGGAAGATCTCCTCTCTACAAGTTCTGTCACTATCTTGCCATGTGAATATTTTTTCTCAGAAATTTTCATCCATGTAGTAAAGAAAGCCTTAATGGAAAATTACACTGAAAATCACCTGACTACTCTTATAGAAGCTGTGTGGGTTACATTCTCATGCATTTTTCATAACTGCAAAACACCTTGTGAATGTCACACTTAACCAGCACACTCCTGAGTCTAAGTTTTAAATAGAACTTTTTTTTAAAAAACTTTTTTTAAGCTGCAGAATATTAAAACTTCAATATAGAACATCAATACAAAACTATCCTTAAGGGAAAAACACTATGTTCACAGTACCACTGTAAATTACTGAAAATCAAAATGAAATATCTGTGTTCTGTTACATGCCTCCAAACAACTAAATTCATTGCTAGAAAAATTTCAAAATAAAAGGTAAGCCAGGAGGCCTGAGATTAAATCACAAGAAACGAAATCAAATTTAACCACTCAAGTTTCACAGTAATTAGTCCCACAGTAATTAGTTTTTATCCTATGAACAATAATAGGTCAACTTGGTCACACTTTTTTCTTTATTTTTTAAACCTTGCAAGTTAGACTGTTTCCTAAGGCAATGTTCAAGGGATACAAAGGCATCCAGGAATCCAAACTGAGCATTAATCTGAGCTGTACGGATCCCATCCTGTTGCTGGGATCTTTCTAACCCTTTAACATGTAGCCATAAATTAAGAGCAACCTGAGCAGGAGTGACCATAGAGCAATTTGTGAAAGGGCTGGATGCAGTTTTTAAAGCTGTTGACTTGTTCTCCAGTTTATTAAAGCACAGGAGCTGAACCTACTGCCACATTTTATCTGCCTTATCATCTAAATCCTCCAGGTTAATGATTCTTAAAGATTCCCCTGTGCCAGAAAAGAAAAAATACGCTCTCTACACTGAACTCTCAAATTATCTTACCTCAATAAAATGTCCTGACCAGGAAGGATGCATTTAACCTAGTAATTAATAGGTTCCTAAAACTGGAGAAGGCTGCACACACCTGAGGAGAAAGGCAGGTAAGAATAGCATATCAAGTGTTTAAGCAGACACAAAATATGCGCAACTTTAAGGTAAAAATCTGACTTTAGTGTCTGCTTTAGTTAGATTTCCTATGCAACTGATTTACAATGTGTTTACAGAATGAGTTTGTGCTTTTTGCACGTATTTTTTTAAGGAAAGTTGCATATAACAGGACAGAAAATTAATAGATGTTACAGAAACAGAGAGAGGCTGTTCTACCACAGGAGAAGGGGGGGGTCAATGGAACAAAGCATTACTTTTTGAAATATTTTTATCTGAGTGAACTGTTTATATTTATGCGAGTTGGTAAAAGATTAGTGTTTTGCTGCATTTAATTTTTAAAAAGTAACTGAAAAGTAGTATATATACTTTAGAATGACACTTGAATTCATTGCCATAGATCTCAAGCCATTCAAGGAGAATGGACTGATGTGTATCACTACATAAGCAGATAGCTAGGTTATAAAGCTTGCAATATTCTATTTAAATACTGTGCAAAAGTACTGGTTTTGTGTATAAAATGTGAACACTGAAAACTTCACCTTGCACTGGAGAAAAAGAAATAAGGCCACATGTCTAAGGAGCACAGATCTCGAATAAAACTTTCAGAGTATTAGAGTCAAACCATCTTCCAAAGGCAGTGTTATTTTGGGAATAGTGGCTTGTGTTCGGTTTTGAGCTGTGCTTTATTTTAACAAGTTTATTTTGTAGTTTTACAATGTCCTCAGTTACGGAGAAAAGAAAAGCAAGTTTCTTCCCTTGGTAGGCAAAAGACTCGGGAAAAAAAATTAGAAACATATATATACAACTATAGCTATGTATATTTAATATATATATGTATTTTATACATATGTACTGTGTTCTGCTGGATCAGAGCAAAGGTTTGTCTATACAAGTTCCCTTCTTCTAACAGGGGCTGACAGATGATGCACTGGTAGTCAAACACCTACTTTACTACGTCCAATGTGAATATAATCCATTAGTCTGTTGTGATAAAAGGAGAAGTTTGCTCTGCTTTAAATTTCATTCCAAATGACATACAATTTCAATCAGCTTAAACAGTTTGAAAATCACACTCATAGATGTTTTCGTACTTTTAAAAGAAGGGAGTTAAGCAAATGCAATCCAACATGACTGTTTCACATAACGAGTATGTAAATGTCAGGAGGAAAGACTTGAAGTGTAAAAATTAAGTTTTGTCTTATAAGAACAAAAAAGAGAGTGCTAACTTCTGTCTGTATGTTGCTGCACTGCTTAAAAGCACAGGACTTCTACCAGTTTGCAGCAAGGTGTGACATTAACTGCAGAAAATTACTTCATGTTCAAGAGAAAATTTTTTATGTTCCAAGTGCCAATCTGTGGGCAGGGACACACAGTTCCAGCTTTCCAAAACCTGTGTTATGTGCCATCTTTCTCACTGCAGAGTGCAGAGCATTTTGAAGGTATGGAAAACACAAAACAGGTGAAATGCCACCTCCGGAGCATTATCTGATGATATCACAAAACACTGAATCTGATCCCTGCAAGAGAGCAGATAAGGGTACTGAAACTAATCAAAGCAGAACCTAATGCTCTGGGACATTACAAATCAGGTCTTTCAGGTCACATCTTGAAAAATGTTATTTCTGAGACAAATAAAGGACTTTCACTTAAGTAGAAGCAGTGATACAGAGACCACAAGACCTTTTGAAAGACACCACTTCCCCACCTGATGGCTTCCGAGGACTTTAAATGATGAAAGGGAAGAGACTAAACAGAAGCTTATTTCTAAATCCATTCCTCTAGCAACCAAGTGCAGAAAGTGCAAATGGAAGGTAACATACATTTATCAGACTATCTTTTTTAAAAAAAAAAAATCAAGAAAGCAGAGCCCAAACTGGAACTCAACAAGTTTATCCAGTAAAACCCAGAGGGCAGACCATACTCAAGAACATTTACAGAAACTGAAATGCCCATTCAGACTGGCAAAATGTATACAGTAGAAGAATTTAAAGAGAATCAAGTTGTAACTCAATAAGAATGTAGCAGTCCTCTGACATGGAAGAAAAAGAAGTAATGTTCAGAAGAGGAAGCAGCAAGGCATCTCCTATACAACATCAGGACTGGAAACAAATGAAACTCAATACCTTCCCTCAATTCAATTGCAATTCAGAACCAGACAACGACAAATTCCTGCAACTATCCACACAGACATATGCTCAATGAAATGTGCATCAGAACAGCTTCTGCCTGAGGCAAGGTATTCTGACTCTGGGAAAAGGGAACAGCTTGATCATATCTCTGCCTTGGATGTGTCAACTTAGGTCTGCCAGGCAGGACCAGGTGTGACCTGCTGTCAGCAGAGGGCTAATATCACCTCCTGCTATAACGTTCTGCTCTTCCTTCTTCATTGACATGAACACTGACATTATTCACAAGTCATCGCTTGTCAGGTGCTCTTCAGAGCACCCTGTGAGGAAGACTCAAAAAATTACCAACAATGCTGAACAGAGCTATAAGAATCAAGGAGAATTACAGGAAGTTAAGAAATCAGAATTGTATGTCAGGAAATTCCTATGCACCTACTTTGCAACATGAGATGTCCCCAGGAAGTCTGTATAAGTCAGCACAGGAGAACATTAACAAAAGCATATGTTTAGCTACAGCTCTAGCCAGCAGCATACTGACAGAGGAAGCATTAATATAATTTACATGAGAAAATCCTAAGATGACGGGAGATTGCAAGAAAAAAGTAGAGTACCAGGCAACTAGAAAAGAAAAATATGCCAATAACACAGTTTCAAAATAAGTCTGCTCCAAAATTCAGGAAGCAAAGCAAGTAATAACCTTCAGTTTTAACATAAAAGAAGGACATAAAGCATTAATAGAAATTAGTTACAGTTTCTAGGAGGAACAGGACAAGAACAGCAGAGATGGGAAGTGAGCTATTACCACAAAAGAACTTAAGGAAAGACTTTCAAGAATTGTCACTTAAATTTATCATTTAGGTGTTAAGCAATAATCAGGCATCATCTACAAATAAACACTGTAAACTGCACCATCCATTATTAAATACTCTAAAAGTTTTATGGTAAGACCTCTTTGCTACAGACTCATCTGGAACTCACCAGAGACATCTAAAAAGAAAATTTGTTTTTGCTACAGATGGTTACATTTTAAAATGTCCTTTTCTAAAAAGGACAGTCCTCTGGAGGGATGACATCTTATCTGTTAAATTCACATGGGTTAAACAAAGCTCATCTACATAAAACAAATCTCTGTCATTTCTCCTTAGAAGCCTGACAGGATTCAGTCAAACTCTTGTAGGAAAGACAGAAGATATCCAGAAGGCAAAGCAAAACAAAACAAAACAAGCAAACAAAAAAAAACCCCAAAAAAAAAAAAACACACACACAAAAAAAAACCAACCCAAAAAACCCAAACAAACAAACAAAAGCCAATCAACCTTTAAAATTATTTCAAATCAACTAAGATTTAAAGTGTTACATTCACTCTGCTTTGATCTATAGTCTTCAACTCAAAGGTCACATTGTTATAGATTTTTCTTGCCAAAGCATAATAGAAATAGTTTTTCAATAATTTTGAAGGTCTTTTGGGGAAAATCTGTTCTGGGCATTATTCATGAAAGATATGACATTTTATTTATCTAGTTTCTTTTAAAATAATTGAGAACAAAACAACAATGATAATGTGTTGCCAAACCCTTCTTAGTTGTTTCTTCTCTCTCACACACAGTTTCTGACATGGAAATAACTGTTATTTTTACTACTTGATTTTAAAAAGAGAATTTTAAACTGTAAACAAAATCTGCCAAATCTGATCTGCTCCTCTAACACCTAAATCTAAAAATCAGAAAGTTGATTCATACAGTTTCCTAAATTTGGTGGGAAAAAAATCCTCTTCATCAATAAGCAACTCTCTGCAGAATTTGCAACATAAACATTATAGCAGCTGTAGTGCCACACCAGGATCAGGAAAGGAAAATGCTTAGAAATCCCACAAGACACCCCAGCTAACATCTGGCAGGAATATCAAAATACATTCTTCTTCAAGTTCTATTTTCTTATTTTATTTTATACATAACAATAGAAACATACATGGGAAATATCTTTAATAGCAGCCATGAGCTTTTTGGGTTTTTCCCAAGTAATCAACTCCTTCTTAAGCAAGAAAACATTTCTGTGGTGTTATGAATTCCACCACTCAGTACATGTGCAGGTGCCAGGACTGTGCACTTACAGAGCTGGGGCTGGAATGCCGCCTGACTTTAGGTGATTCCTTCCCTGCAGATGAAGTTTTGAAGTTAATGCAAGCGTTGTTCTCTGAATGAACCCTCTTCACTTGATTAGCTGGTTTCTCAAACGGATCAAAACTACTCTGCGTCCTCTGAACCCGGACTTTTTTATCCTCAGGAATTGTATCTAGAGGTTTGATCACTGAATCCATTCCCTGGCAGTTCCGTGTAGACATCTTTGTGACACATATCTGAAAGGAGAAAACAGGATTTGTTGATTCCAACAGACTCAAAATCCATACATCAGTCAGCACAAAATAAAAGGCATTGGACTTTATAAGCATTTTTCTATTTCTACATTAAAATTGCAAACAACACATGCATCTTCCATAGGGACGTGCACCACAGTCATAACAATAAAAAGCCTATCTTAGAACTGTACACTAAATGAACCTGAAAAAGAAAGACAAAAGAGGAACTTAGATTAAATAAATACATTTGTGTTCTCTTGTGATCTTGGCAGGAATACCACTTCACTTTTTTTGTCCAATCTAGCCACTGATATCCACAAGCAGCATTGATTTCCATTTGCATAAAATTGGATGAGACTGAACTTAAATAAATGATGTTTGCGTGTGCACTTTAGTGCTGGCCTGCCAAGGATCCAATACCAGTATATTATTGTATTTTTAAATAATGCTTATACAGTGTTGTTATTATTATTATTATCACCATATGTCTCAGAATATCAAATCAGTAAATCAATTCCCAGGCACTGAAACGTGAGACTGCAGCTTAATGACACACTGAAGTGCAGAAGTTGAATTCATTCTTACTGTGAAGTATGCCTTTGCCAAGCCCCGAAGACTGCAACTCACTGCCTGAGCTATTACACTATTGCTAGTTCAAAAGCACTAAAGCAGCAGAACAGCAAGTTTAGATACTCTTAGGACTCTTACCCCATAACCCAAAGTATCTCAAATACAAACTTCTACAATAATTCATTCTTTGCCATTTCTCCTGAGAAATACTGTGCCTTGAAATCCAACTTCAATCATTTGTAGAAATATTGGGTGGTTACACCTTGTACTTTGATGTTTTGAGGGTTGATGATCCACTGTAACAGTAGATCAAAGATTTTTTTTTGTACATTAAAAATTTAAAATACACTTCCTGCACGGTGCCATCTGGCCAAACGATCATACACCAGGTCAGCTCTAATGAAGAACATTACTAGCATTACAAACCAGGGTTTCTGAGTACTCACATTTCTTCTCATTAACGTGATTTCTCCAAGACTAAAACTTTAGCAAGTTGTTACTGAGAAAAGGAATAGCCTCCCTTCATTCCAAATGATAATTCCCTCTCAGGCCAAAATTAAGGCAATTATGTAATTTTGGACTATTACTTCAGAGAGAAAAGATACATTAATTCAGAGAGAAAAGATAAAGAGCTGCTGCACAAATAATTTTTAATTAGCCTTCTTGTAAAATTAATTTGCTTCTTTTCCCTAAAACAACTTGTGTGCAGACGTGCACTCAAGATACTTCCCACTGTCCTCTCCAGAACCATGTTCTTTCAATACTTGATACCAACAAAAATGTTTTAACACCATGTAAACTGAAATTACTATTAAAATAGCAGGCTTACTTCTAGCTTAATCAACATGGATACAAATAAATCACTAAGTATTTCTCAGCCTATGAAATTCTATGATCTAGAAAACAGGGGCAGGAGATAGGGAGGAAAGGTTCAAAAGCTGTAGTTGTCTTCCTTTCAAATTACCAAAGGCCACCTGTTGCCAGTTAAATTTTTTTGAATCCACAACTATAATAATGCCTTAGATGATACTGCCATGAATATTGCTTCTAGTTTCTTACTGCAGTGGAAAATCTCTAAATCTAGCTCCAATATAAGTTAAGAAAGCAATGAAGAAAAAAAAAAAAAAAGGCAATGCAAGGCATCTGTTAGTATTGATCATCTGGAAGCAGTAATAGCTTGGAATTAGATATTGAAGAGAGACACTTTCATTTTAATGTCACTTGATCAAATCTGGAGTAGGATAAAAATCCTCACAACCGTCTTCTAATACCCAGTTTCAAACTTGCAAATTGCTAAAACCAAGATGTACATCAACAAGCCCTCACTCAGAAGTCAAAAGCCTCAATAGATGCACAGGCTGAACACCAGAATCAGCAGCAGAAAAGACTGAAGACTGCAGAGAAGTGCAAAAGCAAGGGCTGCTCACACATGCCTCTGCCCCCTCTGCAAATGCACAGCTTCTCCTGCCAGTGCTGGCAAAGGGGTTTTATTCATCACTTCTCTCTCACCTGAATCAATAGTTCCCTAGCAGAAATAAAACATTCTCTCCAAGTCACCTATGACCACAGTGCACTGTGAAGCCAACAGAGCTGAGCTTATGCAGCTGCTGAAGGGTACATACTTCCCATCCATCTACCCTGGCAATAAAAGTTTAAAGCAAAACAATACTTAATTGGTTGGTTTACGTTCTGTCATTGATAAGCCAAGTCTAACTTAGTGCTGAACCTGTGTGCTAGGAAATTTGAAAGCAACAGGTCTAAAATCATGGAACTATAGAATCATTTTGTTTAAAAACGATTTTTAAGATCATCAAGTCCACGCATTAACCTAGCACACTGCCAAGTCCACCTAGTGGACCATGCCCCTTCTGTGCACTGGCTATAACTACAAAATTACATAACTGAAAGTTGCAATAAAACATTTGCAAATTTCAGGTTTCCCTCCATCAAGAAGAGTTACGCTACCACAACAGCCTTGCATTTTGTTCCTGGGCAGCAGGTGTGCTGATCTGCCACTCCTGTGCTCCAGCTAATGGTAGAACTTACTCTATAGAGTGACTTATGTAAAAAAGCAACAGTGTAATGGCTTCATTACAATGTTGCTTTTTTGCATAACATATTTTGGAGATCATCCTGCACATACAAATAATCTTAGATGTTACCAGCATGACCAGATCACTTTTAGGAACAACACAGGTTTGACTATTTCTATTTCACTAATTCAGCCTTTAAGTATAATTTTTCCCTTGTACTAAATAAAAATAAAATAAAATAAAGTGATTATTTTAAATTTCAGCCCCTCAGATGATACATACAAATACTTAGCATTAGAAGCTCTTAGGCCTGTAAACCACTGTCCACCATCTGATAGTTTCTTGTTGCTAGTCAGGAGAAGCCTAACCCAGCCTCTTATTTCCAGCTTTCTTTCTGCATGAGAGTAAGGAACATTTTCCAGTTAAAGCACAGTATTTGTCACAAAGAACACAGATTCATTTTTGGCCTCTTTAGATACTCCTGTGTGATCCTCTGGGATAGTCAGAATTTCCCTCTGAGTCCATTTTGCCATCTGCAAGACAGGACCATTCTTTTAGCCCCATTTCATCTGGTTTATATACACACGTTCTTCAGAGTAGAGACTATTCTTTAATACTACATGCAGAACAATCCTCATGCATTCCAATGAAGGTGACAATCAAGAAAGTAGTGGAAACTGCCAGTGCAGGCTCAGAACTGGATGATTTTGTTGAATATCTGCTTTAGCTAGTTACCAGAATAAAAAAAAATAAATTAAGCAAGTCTAAGAGTTCATGACATATAGGAAGTCAATGCATATGATTAATCACCCCTTCTTGCCCTTGCTTTATAAATCTATGTAATGCTGTACTTACAAATAGTGGAGCCCAGACACTCATTTGCACGCTGTAAATGCCACCAGAGCCTAAAACTGCTGAAGATGTGATCAATGGCACCTTAACTATTACAAGTACTTAGCTCAAATATATGTAGAGGTAATCCAGGTGGTATCTTGGTTTGTCATAAACAAGATGACAATTATGCTTTATGAAAAATTATTAAAAGGAAGAGGTAACAAGAACTTTTCAGTATGAATGTGATATACATTTAAAGAAACTTCTATCGAGCAAACAGCATGAGCCAATGAACAGTTTTAGTTACTGATTCTTTAACACACATCATCACACAAGTAAAAATTAAGGTATGTCAACAGTTTAAGGGATTCTTTCCTCTTCAAGAGTTACTGCCATGATTTGGGACTTCTTCCGTGACAAATTACATTCAAAGTATAATTTTCAGAAGTATAATATTTTTCAGAAACTATTTAGCTTTTAAAAGTGGTGCAACAAAATCACAGTTACCACTTTCAAAAGACATATTTCTGCCAGCAGATCTCCTAACTATGGAGAGCAGAGGAACAGGATCTTTGTTTGTGCTTCCTCTCTTTTTTTTAGGAAATGGATTTAAAATAGCTAATTAACTTAATTATTTTATCAACTATAGATCATTACAAGTGGAACACGCAATATGCCAAAAACCTGTAATGTAAGGATTGTTTCAGCAGACATTGACATCCTTCCAAACCTTACATTATGCAGCAAAGGCTCAACGAAGTTGAGATGGTTGATTCACCATCTCTGCCTTTGGCACATCAGGTGGCCCCAGCCATGAAACGGTAAGAGAGGCTGTGGTTGCTTTCTGCCACCTGTGTTCCCATCTGGCAGGAATCCCAGCAGCAGTATCTCAGAGAAACATGTTGAAAAAAAGATACTGGCAAAAACAGTGGCAGAGGTAAGGGACACGTGATATGAATGTATTTCCTACATGGAAAAAAGGTAAACACAATGGTATACAGAGTATTCACACCAGAGAACTTTACACATAGAACATTCATCCCCAAAGTCTCTGCTTCAGTTCCTAGATAGAAGTCCTGGACTATAAAACCCAGTCTCCCTTTGGAAGGAGTCATTCACTTCTACACAGAGATGAGAGGGGTCCTATGGAAACTAATTTTTTGTGTTTGAAGTCAGTCTTTGGAAAAGCACTTCCAAAGCAGCACGTAGAAACTGTCCAGGGACTTGCTATCTCTATGGGAAAGGATATAATCTGAATATAGCAATGACTGTTCCTACCCAGTGAGGTAACAGTATTAGCAGTTGTGAGTCTCTGACCTCAGCTTTGACGAAAAGATGTCTGTGAGCCCCAGTGTGGTCCAGCCAAAGTCTCCATCAACATCCTACCTGTTACGTTTCTCACATAAGGATCATTAACATTAAATACACAACTGTATTTTCAAAGTTGTTTCACACTCTGCTGCCAAACAGCACACCAATACACCAAGTAGGCACCAGAGCAACGACATTCTCCACACCCTGGTGACCAAAGTTAATCCAATTTTAGAATTTGCCCACCATTATTTACTCAGTCTCAACTAAAACGGTTAAGATAAAAAGAGAGATTAAAAGATATGTCATTTTGCTACTTAAAACTACAGCACAAAGTAATTTTGCAGTTGCCTGCAGTGCTCTTCTGTATTTCTGAAAGAAATAGCTGAGAGAAGATTTATCTAAAAAATTAGAATACTCATGTCAATTTCAGTATAACTTGAGCTATCACGGATTCTGGCAATGTAAAGCAATGTAAAAACCAACTCCAGAAAAGATAGTGTAGTTTGGTATTTGAAGTTATTTTAATGTTTCTCTGTGTGTTTTTATGTATTTAAAGTACAAAGAGCCATTATTACATACCAAAAACACTAAAGAGAGAGCATTTAAAATTCCTAATCTTCGAACCACAAAAAAAAAGCATAACACAGTTTATACTTTGCAACTTTCTTAGATGCTGATCAGAATCAGAAGACAATGCGTGACAGACAAAAAAAACAGCCCCTCTCACCCTACTCTCTGTCTCACAAGCAATTTGAGAAGGTCCCGAGGCTGTTCTAGGACAAACAGGCTTAGTCATTACATCAGTAAGGATCACTGGGCTACAATTTCCTACTGCTCCCAACTCTAACATCATATTTCAAGACGTAATGTCTGGAAATTGCCACAGTTTCCCATAAAGACTACTACTGAAGTTAAGAGACTGAAATCACTATAAATATATTTTTCCTCTATGCATGAAGTAAAAAATAAGCTTCATTAAATAATAAATAAATAAATAAATAAATAAATAAATAAATAGAGCCATACATGGAATCATTTCTAAATAAAATGCCCCTTTGAATCACTTTATATAATGCAAAGCAATACTCAATCTGCATGCCAGATTAACATGTTAAAAATATAAATTAAAAAGGTTTATCAGATTTTGTTATTGTGATACACACACAATGCAAGATTTTTTTCACTTCATCATTGTCAGGAAAAATAATAGGTCCTAAACAACCAGGATTCTTAGAATTAAAGATTGCTGGATTGATTAATTTACTGTTTACAGTAATACAGGATTTAAAGAGTAAGAGTGATCAGTTAAAATGTGTAAGTAATTTATAGTCCTCATGACTCATTAATTTTAAAACCAGTCTTTAATGTGCCCTGAATTAATCACCTGTTAGGGTACTTAGTAAAAAATAGGCTGTCCCATTTCAGTGGAATTTATTCATATGAATACAGATATCCTTAATAACAAAGAAAAATCAGTTGTAGCATGACACAGACATCCTACCATACAGAAGGAAAAGCCTAAGAATGTTTCTATAGAGAAAAACATACTACTCTGAAGCTATTCTCATCTTTTAGGAAGATGCATTCTATGAATTTTTAATTCCTATATTTAACATCCTACAAATGTTTCCTTTGGTCATCCAGTACCTATGGATTTATGTAAAATATTAAAAATTGCCATCCATCTACTATTGTCTATCAGTCATTGTCACCATGTACATCCTGGGAAAAAGCAGTCGGCTGGGCTGAATGTTTACAGGAGTAAACATTCAGAATTCTCACTGAAAAATCCAAATAAAACATCTGAATTCTCCTTTTTGTACCTAGAAAAGAACGCAATGTAAGGAAACCCAAGATCCAGCATAAAAGAAATAAATTACTGAGTGACTTGAGGCAAGGAAGTCACTTAACCTCCCTACAATTCCATGATTCTGCTTGCAAAAATGATCCTGCCCCTATCACAAGCAGAAACTGGAAACATAAACTGATTTTGTAAAAGCACTTGGACCTTTTAAAATGAAATGTTATGAAGATATAGAATAGAATTTGTAGAGGCAAAACTCTTTGGAAGGTAGTACAACAATCTTATTACAGAGAATAAGACTTGGCACTTGCATTTAGCTGACGGATGTTTAAAAGAAAAATCATAAATAGTGACTACCAACTTAAGAGCTGAATTGTTGAGACCATAGGCCAGCACTAATTTTCACTGAAAAAATCCTATCTGGATATGAGTTTTCATTATCTTCTATAAACACGTTATTTTCTATCATGGCTTGGTACCATGGCAATTGAGAACTACACAAGTCATCTGCATATTCTGGCAGCACTGGAATTTGACATTTGCTACTTATAGAACACAATTTGGGAACATTCTGAAGTATTACAAGCAGCTTTATTCAAAAATAAAAACACAACTATCTGGAGAATCATTCTCTTTGGAGAACAAAGCAGTAGGGCGGCTCTTTCTGGTTATAATCACAGGTCTTGGTCACTTCTTGGCCCAGCTGGTAGCACTCTCCATCTCCCCTGAGAAGAGGGTCAGCAAAAGACTGCTGCACCCACAAGGAGAAACACAAACAGGTAGAGAAGTTCAGTTGCTGAGAAAGCTACAATATGGGAGAAGATGAGGGAAGAAAAAATTATTAGTTAAGGGAGCGAATAAAGTTGTGAAAGGGGAAATAGAGCATGTAATGCTGCATGACATCACCAGTGAGTTCATACTGAACTACCAGTGCAATCAGGCCCAAATCTGAGTAAGGCTCTTCAACATTCACCCTTCCCTGTAATCATTGGTTCCAGCTCTCTGGTTTGAACATTTGGTGGGCACAGCTAAAAAGAGCAGTGAGAACTTAGGTGAGATAGAAAAATAAAGGAGGAAAAAACAAGGGACAAGTAAAAGAGCAACAAATGTGAAGAAAAAAAATATAAATACAACATGCATTTCTTTTCCTGCCCTGCTGGTCTGTCATCTCTCTCTGGTAATGTCAAGGGGTAACAAGCTCAATTGTGTCCCAAAAGTATAATTCATATTCTTGGGTATTATTTGCTTAGCTTTATTTGGATGCAGAGATTGCTAGCAATGCTAGCTAGGAACTAGCAAATGCAACTGAAAATAGAGCTCAAGAGACTGAAAATGGTATCCAGAGACATGGTATGCTCCTTGCTGTACCTAGCACAAATTTACTCATACATCTCCCACAGCCCATTTGAAAGGCACTCTCCAAAAATAGCTGGTTTATTTCTGAAGTCAAGCTGATGTTAAACCAACTGTCTTTGTCATATGAAAGAAGGCAAATAGAAAAAGGTCACTGAAGTAAGTGCCAGATGGAAGAATTTTTTAACTGGAAGCTCTGACATTAATTCTCTGTGTTTGTCAGAAACACTGAACGCAATGAGCAGATTAAAGCCATTCGAGAAAAAAAAGTCACTTTCATGGAAAGACAAACTGATCAGACCTGGAATAGGAGTTCCAGGATGATACAAATCTGAAAATAAGTTCAAACACCTGAATCAAATAAATGAAGTTTTATACTGGAAGTTTTTATAGGCAGTGTTTACACAATGTTTTACTCTCACCACACACCATGACCTGCCCACTGCTCCCAAGACCTGCAATATAGAATATATTTATTCCACTAAATCACAGAATCATAAAATGGTTTGGATTGGAAAGGACCTTAAAGATCATCTAGTCCTAACATCCCCTGCTGTGGGTAGAGGCATCTTCCACTGGAAGATGCTCCCTGTCCCATCAAATCTTTCCTTGGCACACCCTAAATTCAGCAAATCGAGTTTTCAGTCCATTACAGTTGATGTTCCTCTCCTCACAGGGAAAAGGAGGTCTGATCTTGAAGAGAACCAGGATTACACTTTAGGTCCATAAAAGCCTACAAATACGTCCTCAAAGCAAAACCTTGTTCTGTAATTACAGTCATCAGGAGGAGTCTCCTAAGGACAGGGTCTCAGATAAAGGTCATGTAGAAGTCCTGACAGCCTGTAACGTACATGAAAAGAGACAGAAATGCAACGGAGCTGATCTAAAGGGACATTTTGCTCTATTTCTGTTCTTGGGCCCCAAAATACAGTAACAGTGTTAGAAATAAAGTCTGGCAAAAAAAATTCTTCCTTTTATTTGCATAATGATCAGTTTTGTCTCAACATAAGTGGCATGTAATATGGCATTCAAGCTATTTCTGAAATTAATTGAGTTGCTGCTTCCATTAACCTGGTTCAGGACTAAAAGCATTTGGGTTGTTCCTCCAGAAAACCAAGCAGAAGGACAGAGGAGCAGATCAACAGGGGTGTCAGTGTGGGGGGATGGCTTCCAATGCCAGGCACAAGCCAGCGACTCCCTGATTACCAGCAAAGTGATGGAGAAAGTGTCTGAACATAAACACTCTCCCTACCATAAAATTGTGAGGGGCGGTTTCTATATTCTTTTACTTAGTTACTCATTTGTATCTGCTGTCTGTCCTCCTCTGTAACCATATGAACAGCATTTTAAAATAAAGATTAAAAAAATATTTTCAATCTCTGTCATATATCAGCCTCCTGCTCCAACAGATGGCTCCATGTGCCAGTGTAAGTTTATAGAGTTTTCTTTCCATAACTGCATTATCAGTAGCTTTGTATGAACGTTATATTAAGTCTTTCTGAGTTGACAGGTTTGTAATTTTATTCTATCCTCCAACACTCCCCCCTAATAATGAAGTTATCAAAGGCATATCCATAAATGCAATAAGTCTTTCTGCTGCCAGGTTCAGATGTGAGAAATCTTGAAAGACTTGACAGCAAAAGGCCTATTCTTGCTGAACTGTGAGGCTGTCAGTAAAGTTTTTATGAAAATAAACAATAAACAGCTATATGCCTTGAAAATAGGTTTTATATATTCTTTTACCTCCTTTACCTGTCCCTAGCAAGTCTTTTGATTCTTTCGTAGGTATCATCAAGTACTTCTGATGCAAAATAAAACCAAGAATTGCTCTCCTACAAGCAGGGACTGCAACAAAACTACTGTCATTGGTCATTCAACTGATAGCATAAGACCTAAGCCCAACTACACATCTAAGAATTCAACTACATTCTTGTATTTGGTCAGCCTTAAGTCAGATGAAGTATTGAGACATGACAAGATAAAAATAATTTATAATTCAAATTAACCAGAGAGTTTGTTTGTTTTCTGACTGAAAAGTCAGGAAAAAATAGTTTAAAAACAAAACAGACTTTCACACATATGGTGAAGAGCATTTCTCTTAAAATAAAAGAGGAACAGGACAGGTTACACAATCATCTTTGCAAAATGTACACATCTTGCAGCTGGAAAGGCTTTACAACCATTTTCTGTCAGGTATGGCAGTAACCTCCATTGCACTGAAGTAGTATGCTGGACTGTCCTTTACAAACCAATGGGAGTCTCAAGTTATCTTCAGCAGATGCTTAAAAAATGCTCCACAAGAAATAATTCAAGACTAGAATGGTAAATTAATTTGGCTCTTCTTCCTTCATTCAGACCAATTCCTTCATTAAAAATAATAATAATAATAAAAAAGTAATCCTTACTTCATTCCCTCTTTTCTGCATTTTTTCTTTCCTTCCTTCTCTTCCAAAGTTCCTTTTTTACTATCTTTAACAAAAGCTGGAGGAAAAACTAGGTAATGAGAGTTCTTTATTTTATTCTGCTAATGCATTTCAAAATTTCTTTCTAGTATCAAGAAAGAAATTTATTCTGCTTCATCCCTGAGGTCAACAACCCTGAAGCTTGAGAAGTGCAGCTTCCAAGGCAGATCAATGCCACAAGGAAAGACAAGCTCTCTGACCAGTTCTGGATGTGCTCCCTTACATATTATTTCCAAACCATTGCATTTGACAAGGTATCCTCTATCAGATCAGCCCAGTATACAGGTAAAGTCAGAAAAAGAGTTTCAACTTTGTCATTATTCTCTAGTGTGAATACTCTTCAGAGATTTGAATAACCTATATTCCAACTAAGTTTCACAGAAATCTTAGTAACAGCCATCCACAACCTTTCTGCCACTGTTTCCTTTTATGAAAGTTTGAGAGTTCAGATGAGGACAGGAAGTTCAGCTTCACAAACAAATTAAAAAATTAATAGAGCCTTCATTTGTGTTTGGTTCTCATATACAACTGACTTATTTTTTTTCATTCATTCATATTCCTTTTTTTTTTCTTTCTTTCTTTCCACCCCTTCTTTTTTTTTTTTTTTTTTTTTTTTTTCACCTCAGATAAATGACCTGGTTACAGAATTCTGTAAAACTCTAATGAAAAAAAAGTCTAAAGGAATTTTCTGGCAGCTATTGCAGGTTTGTCAGACCTGAAGTAGCAGATTAACTTTCAAAGTAAAAAGGTGTAAGGAAGCATAATGAAAGTTGATTCTCAGTACATAATGTGCTACACCAGAGAAAAAACAGCAGAATCTCTGCAAACATACCATGTCCCAAAATTCAGAATTTTGTCTGGGGCCACAATGAATATTCTAATATCCAAAGTTATTCAGAATATGAAGAACATTCCAGTATATCTTTTCTTGCGAAGATGCATACAAGTTTAAATGGAGAGTTTTCAAACTGATAGTGAGAAGAGCTCATTGTAAGGATGGTTATTTTATAAGAATTCTATGAACAGCACAGAGATAATGCTCAGTTTTCCAAAAAACAGGTGTTTCAGAGAAGTGAAGATCACTGCTGCTGCTTTCATGTGTTTAAGCAAAAACATGTGCTGCAGCAGACTTACAACTGTGCTCAAATCAATTTTAAAGAAAAAGCTCTAATAGTACAAAACAACTGAGACTTCTGCAGTTGATGGCAATTTGCACCTCCAAAGCTGCGAGTTTATCTTAAAGCACTTTCTAAAAGCAACAAAATCTGAGAATCACATTGGTCAAAAATCACATCTATCATTAAAGTTAGAACACTAGTGAGAAGTCCTCCATCCTTACTGTACATTAAGTATCTCGAGAAAACATTTCACAAAACTGAGACTGACTGCAGACATTTTGCATGGCTTTTCCTGCACAGCTGTCTATCAGCAGTATAAGCACATTTTATAATTATGTAATTTTATGTATCTGAACTACTTTGCCAAATACAGAGAATTCCTTGCCAACTTGAAAGTTACGGTTGGTGGTTCCACTGCTTTCCCAGGCAGAAGCATAAAAAAAACGAACCCACCTTCATCATTAAACTGTGGAACTTTCCATGACAACTCTTTTGCAGGACATTAAAATCACATTTCTACAGCCAATATTTATCAACGGAACTGATTTTTTCATTAAAAAACCCACTATCTACAAGGAAGTTTGGGCAAGCACATTTTACACATTCTCTGCAAGTTTAAATACATTTTCTTTGCACTTACATAAAGATGTAATAAACTGGCAAAGGGCATATTCTAACATACTTAGCCTGTAGATTGAAAAGCATTGGAAATTAAGTGAAGCTGAGCTTTCACAATTCATAAACAGGCATTACACTTTTTCCTAGTGGTTTTTTATTTCCTCACTGCTCACTTGGCAAAATTTGGTGACTTCCTCCTCAGGTAAGTAGTATACAATTTAAGATTAAATTATAAACATCCTACACAGCAAAAGTGAAATACATCTAATGTGAATTTTGTACAATTTCCAGGACAGAGCAATACAGGTTGGGTCTAGAGATTGCTGATGTTTGCTACTACCTTAGATTACTTAGTATTTATATAATGTCTAGCAGAAGTTTATCACAAACCTTTTTCAATCACAAGCTGCAACACATCTCCTAGTCAGCAGGATAAGACAGCAAGCTCTACTGCAGCATTAACTTAACCAAATTCTAATAATAAAATGTAAAAATTTTTACAAAACAAAAATCTCCAACCACACTTTTCACATAATTTCTGACTAGCACATGATCATAGAGTAAGACAATTAACAGATAAAACTGCTTTCTTCTAAATCCTCTGTGGACCAGTCTAGAACTGATACAGGAGCTCCAGAGAAATCCCATCCACTCAGAAACATGATAAACAAAAGAGCAAAATCATAATACTACTTCACTTCACCAGAAAAAGAGGGAAAAGCTCTAAAGTTACTTTTCAGAGGCAGAATTATCTGTTGATTCAAAAATCTCATACAAAATCACCCCCCTGAAACCAACATCCTATGCTAAACTGCTATTTCACTACTTGCTTTTTGCTAAATTTCTAAACCGAGGATTATATGTAGGCTTATGTTAGGGAGTGGAACAAAAGATATTAGTGAAAAATATGCCACAAAAATGAGACACATATAATCAATGATTCTGACAATACACAGTCAACTTATCTTAAAAGCAAAAATTAGCCATAGAAAGGTATTTACCAAACTGTTCCAAAATCCAGAAGTCATAACATACATAGAAGCAGCGCTTCATGACTCATGGAGCTCCTGCTGGAAGAAGTTGTCCTGACATTAACTTTGTGATAGTAGGACTTAGGAAAAATAAAGTACTTAGGAATCTATTCCTTAACTAACCAATATTCCATTCATGTATCTTCCTGCCATAGTATCAAAATAGAAACCTAATCAAAGATGTTAGAAGTCAGTATGGACCTACCTAAGGGAAACCAAGTTCATTTAACCTATTATTCCCAATTTATGAACACCAGCTGTATTTTTCTTTAGTTCAGAAACAGACTTCAGAACACTGGTATCACACACCCTCTCTGTTGTTTCAATTAATATTTGCTAGGACATTGCTTCATTTCAACTAATCTAAGCTGTAATTATAATTGCATTGGTACCTGAAACATTTAGGAAAGTTTTAACACTAGTATTCTCAAACTCAAATTTACAAACAGTGTACAGCGACTGCCTGACAGCTGAGTATTTTTCCAGGACCTCAAAGGGAAATAACCCAAACAAAACTGTCTGGGTCTACTTTGCAGCTTCTGTAAGCTTTAAGAGGCATATCTACTCTCACACTTATACAGAAGCTACTAAATATGTCAGCCTGAAGCCCCAGCTGACTCAGGCCGAGCATTCACACAAGCTCTTGCCCCAGCAAATTCCTACTGACCATGCAGGTCAGGCCAGGACAGCACTCCAAAACCTGCACGAGGCAAAAGCTCAGGGGTAGACGGCATCATGCAAGGACTGCCCTTAACGGGCAAAATAAGCTCTTACCTCAGGCAGCCGGAGCCCAGTGGAGCTGTGTGACTCCCTCTCACAGTGCCCGTGCCACCCACCCCTTCAGCCCGACCAGGCACACCTGTGCCACAACCTGTTTCAGGCCTCTCCAGTGGCACCATCCATCCTCTGCTCTGCGAGATCTCTGCAGAAACGCAAACTACCTGCCTGAGGCACAGTACTTACTCGGTGGTCAGTCTTTTAAATAGCCCACCCAAGCTTACAGTGTGAGGGGAAAAATGTTAAAAACCGTGCAGGGGGTTGGTTTTAGTGAGGTTTTTTTGTTTAATTTTATTCAGGATTTAGACAGCAAAATAGCTAAAGAGAGATAATACGCTGACCAGTTTTGCTATAGGATGTCCAAAGGCTGGCTAGCCTCATTTGCACTAAAGAGGTGACATTAATGATTTTTAGCCCACTGAACTCCAGCCTTTTGAAGTTATTTCTATCTAGAGTCAGTGGCTTAAAGGTGACAATGGCAAAGGCTCAGTCCTCAGGTAAGCGCTTCCCTCCTCCTGTGGCACATCTCAGCCTCACTACAAAACTGATCCACACAGAGAAGATTATAATCTTTATAGAGACCTCAGTAGTAACCACCCATTAAACTATGTATTACTTAACTTTCCCATCTGCATTCTTAACTTGTGATCACTTTTTCTACATTAAGTGCTATTTTTCCCCAAAAATTAACTTGGGGTCTCTGTTTATCTAGATTTTAGCATAGAGAATACTACCCATTAAAAAAAATGTCCAAAACATTGTTTATTTCCTAAGCTCAGAAAATCAAAACGGGCAAAACCCAGAGACAAGAGTAACACAGTGAACAGAGCTGATGGTTTTATATTTGGGGAGAAAAAAACACCTGGGAGAAAAAAGTTGGTGGAAGCAACAACTTTCACATACAAACACAGAAAAAAAAAATAAAAATCGGTATGAAGTACCCTAATTTAAAATTTGCTTTAAAACATCCTACGTGCCTAAGAGTTTCTGGACTTTCACTCCTTGTATAACATGAGTGAGCACAAATGGTTGGACTGCTTCTATGTATTAAAGAATGGCAAATTCATAACAATTTATTAGTAGGTAAGACTAATCTTCCATTAAAAGTGCTTGCAGCTATAATAATATTGTAATAGAAACATTTAAGGTTGCTTTTGACCAAAAAAAAAGCATTTCTACTTCACAAGACAATCTATGCAAATTAAGTTCGTATACAGTGTGAAAGAGTCTACTTCACATCACTGACATGGCAGTACATATAGTGTCACACATTTACAATTCTTCTTAAGCAACAAACTCCAGCAAAATAATAATGAAACCTTCAGAAAGTAACTGAGATAGGACTGCATCTTCACCCTTTAATCGTATTCAGTGAATAAGAACAGAAACCCCTTAATTGGCATGTACAGAAAAAACAAACATGAATTGCTGTCAAAACTAGTTATTTGATCCCAGATTTGATATACAACTGATCTATTCTTGGAGTAAAATTCACATGCTGCATAAACACACTACTCTAGAAATAAAACTATTTGCTTTTACTCTCCACTAGTAATAGCAAAAACCATATTTCATCACACTACCATTACTACCACAGTTGGCTTCTTTAAATGCTAAAACATACAGTGGAATTTTTTATTACACTGAAATTCTGTTGAGATTAATCTATGGCTTTATCTATGACTGAAACACATTAGCTGTCAGTTAAGTCACCAAAATCAGTTCAAATTATTCCATACAACGGCCACATTTTAACCCTTCGGTCCTGTACTAATGATAACTGCTGCTTTTTTCCTCCTCTCTTTCCCTGAACACACTGCTGCTCTAAGCTTTCATATGTTGAAATATTCCACTAAGATACTAACTGCTGCCAACACATTCCCTCTAAATAAGCATTCAAGAATGACTGCTTAAAATGACTACCTCGTTTTTTGTTTTATTAAAGGCAGCATGCAAGAGTAATTAAATAATCAGGAGTTAACAAGGCAAAAATGTATCTTGACGTCCACGATATAGTATTTATAAAGGATCATTTTAATTTTATCTTCTACCACCAAGCAAATATGTAACTGATAAAGACATTTATTCAGATTCATCAAGATGCACTTGTTAGCAGAGATGAAAAAGTGGCTGATAACGTCCTTCACTCACTTGTCCCAGAGGGCGTTTAGCCAAGCATGTATCGGAAAAAATTGCCCATACTACCCTCTTAATACAATAATAAATAAGGCTGTTGGAGAGAGAAATACAAAGCTGTATAAAGAAAAGCATTGCTTTTAAGCCTTCCCCTACCTTTTGCCTGATATTTACAAACCGCAGGCAGTGCTGCCGGGGACTCTCACCAGGGTGGCTGCCGAGAGGTCTCATGTGGCATTCCCAGCTTCCCATCACCTCCCTCTGCCTGGATTTTAACCATTCCAGAGAAAACCCACCCTGACATGCACAGAATGAATCCTATTCAAGTTGGAAGCATGTGATAACTCGGCTTCAGGTTGAAACAGGAAGCTCCAGCACCCAATTATTCCCAGAGATTTAAACAAGTCCCATCTTACCGTTTTGCTGTTGCCCAGATCAGGTTAGATTCACCTGCAACTCTTTGGCATCTCTCTAGCAATGTTAGTGTTTGCAGTCAGGCTGGGCTCATTCAGCAACTGAATTCACAACATCTTTCTGCACTAGCAAGCTGAAATGGTACGGCTGTACTACAGCTAAGAAAGGGGGAAATCTAAAGCAGAAAACAAAGAAATCCCTCAAGACAGGGTAATCCCAGTGGAGTAAAATATAAAAGGCACAGATGAGCACTGAGGGTACAATATTTCTCTGTCTAAATTTCACCAGCAACACCATGCTCTTTCTGAAAAGATTTTTTTTATTTTTTTTTTAATACATGGACTTGCCTGTGGAGTTCCCAGAAAGGCAGAGTTTCCAGGCTCTGCAGCAGCATTGCAGCCAAAGTAACCATGCATATGCTATCTAGGCAATTTACAGCAGTCTTTTTGAAAAGCTATTGACTTACAATGTAGCACTGCTGCAACCCAATACAGAAATGCAGCCAAAATAGGTAATGGTGATTTCATAGGAATTAAGGGAGGAAAATGCAACATTCAATAAAAAGGATGCAACTAATCAACTCCAATTCAATTGCATCCCAGAATGGAAGGAAACCAGCAAGTTCTTGGGCGACTAATGATATTAAAGTGATAATCTAAGGCCATCTGGAAATAAGTACTATGAATGCCACTGTCCTCTTTCACAGAAACAACAAATACAAAAAAGAGCATTTTAAAATGTAATGAATCAAAATATGAACTCTGAAGTTAGTTCTAGCATTGTAAGGATGAAATGTAGTATTTAATTTATGAACATACAAAATATACACACTTGTGAGTAAGAGACGACACCTGCTCCATGCTGAGCTCAAGTGAGCGTGGGTGTGGTACAGAAGAGAGGGCAGCAGGAGCAAACCCTCAAGTAGGGCTTCTCCAAAAGGGAGGCAGCAAATCATCTCCATCTCCTACTCCTACAGCAGCCCCTGCTGGCCTGTGCTTCAGATGGCTCCTGGCTCCTAGAAACCTCCCAAGGTTGGTGGAGCAGTGGACAGACTATGCCAGGACAGGGAACAGTAACATACACGTAAGTGAAACCCTCAGGATAGAATGAATGCAGCTCAACAGAGATGACAATCTGACCACTCAGAAATATTTTTCATTTTTACCTAATGAGCAGGTGCAATGAACTAGCAGATGAAACACCACCCTGGCCCATGCTCCAGGCAGCTTCAGTGACCCATGTCAGAGGACCATGGGAAGCAGGCTCCCCTATAGAGCCCCCTTTTGAAGAAAGTATTGCAAGCAAGCTTAAACTCCACGTTTTTGCTCAAGTCCCGCCACAGTCACCAAGACTAAAACATATGCCTAAATACTTTTCAACTCAAGGCTCTCAGAGGAATCTAGCATCAATGGCTTCAGTGACAATAAAACTTGAATGGCATGAGCAAATTCCCTAAGGTGCACCCAAAATTATTCCCCTTATCTATTTCCCAACCTCAGTCACAGAGGCATACTCCAGAAGACAGTTTCTTAGCTTTTTAAGCACATGGAAGACTTCACTTCTCCCTAAAAAAGAAGACATGCACTCTCTAGACCAAATTTTATCCTTAGGTTTCTCAAGTGTAGGGATACAAAGAAAACATGGAAAAAAGTTTCCAGTTGAAATTATAAGAAAATACATTCAAAACATTTACATTTCTTGTCCTTATTCTGCCAGCATCAAATCTGTCTGAGCATGAGGGAGAACAGGACAGAAGGATCATCAGGAAAAAAAAAAAGGATTCTCAGCAAAATAAAAAAAAAAAACAAACAGCTAGCAAGTAAGTACCTGAAATATGTGCCAAAAGACAGGCACCATGCTAAGGAAAAAGTGGTGGACAGCCACATGGAAAGTGAACACAGAAGGCAAGCCAGAGAAACAGGGAACTGCATTCCAGAAGCAAGCAGGGTGTTGGACCAAGACACAGCAACAGAAAGCAAACCAAACAGCCTATAGAGTAACAGGATCTAACTTAAAGAAGCCAAAACCTATCACATTTTAAAGTTAATTATTTTTACTGTATTTAAAAACAAAATACATAAAAGTACTTATTGCATTAAAGCCCTTCTTGTTGCCTTTTACATCCCTCCACAGATTAAATTTCATCTGGGATTTGGCTTTCCTAACTGCATCTCTGCCTACTTGGAAGATGTCTGTGCACCCTGTCCTGGTTACTTGCCCCCACTTTAACCTTCTGTACAATTTCTTTCATGTTTGAGTCTTGTTAGGAACTCCTTGCTCATCCATGCAGGCTTCCCAGCATTTTTGCTTACTCCTTACTATTCTTACACCCCTCCTTCCCCCTGTGCTAGCCCTACCTCTTCCCCTTCACCCAACCCCATGTGTAGACTGCAGTTGAACACAACATGGCTGGAACACAAATACATGCTCTCTTGCTGCCCATGGTACTACAGACCCGATTGGAAAACCTGGCTGGCAGGCAAAGGCCATCTAGAATTACAACAGGAATTGAAACAGACCACCCACTGTTTTCCAGGGGGATGGGAGAATAAAACCTATGGGTTAGCATTTAAAAACTGCATGGAAACCAGCTGCAAGTTCAAGCTTCTTATTACCAGAACTCTAAGTCATGCCACTGCTTCTAAACCAGGGCAAACTCCAAAATGCTCATGAAAACCATCATTTGGACTTCTAGCCATCCACTTCATAAGCCACTAATAATTAATAAAAATCGATTTAATAAGATGTGTAATAAGTTGTATTCTGAAACAGAGGACTGGATAGGACAACATCTGCTCCAGTTCCCTGCTAGCACAGACAATCATAAAATATAACTCCCTCCCTAAATTGGGACATTTGGGTTTAGCTTGAAGTTAGAGTACATAGAGTACAGAAGATATGGCCTTAATAAAACAACCCATCAGTGACAAAAACGGTTGAATGCAGAGAAAATAATTTTTATCTTAAGATGGCAAGTGAAGCAGTGGATAATATTGCACAATAGAATGTGTGACAAGATATTCGAAGTACAACATGCTGTTAAACTTGCTACACAATACCAACATTTGAACTATACCATCTGCATTATCTAGTATGGTGGGACTTCACTTAAAAGTCACTGTCTAAAAAAAAAATTCAATGTAACAGAGTGCCAATTATTTTTGCAACCTTTAAAACAAACAAACAAAAAATTTTTATGGTTTTAGGGATTGATTACAAATGTGTTATAAAGCCTGTTTAAAGTGCAAGAAAAAAATATGAAGAATACTGTGCGATGATTTTACACATCTATAAAATACTTTTAATCAGTCCAGATACATTTTCAACACAATGAAAGCATGATTTGCATATAAAAGGCTAATCCAATTACTTTGGACAATTATACTTCTGTGTAATAAGAAAACCTCACTCCAACATTCCTAGCTAACCCCCATTTTCCTGTGAACAATAATACAGTTTCACTGGGATTGCTCTATTTCTTAGTGATACCTCTGTGTTCCCTGCTATTCTGGCAAAGACCTGATATTAATAAAATAATCCAGACTAAACCACATTGGTGCCACGTATCTATGATAAAAACTTGAATTTGGACTTTCAGCTTGAATTAGGATTCCCTCTTAGGGAAGCTGAATACTATTTACCAAGCCTCACATTTTTCTTCTCTTTTTATAAACTCGTGGTTAAAGATATCATATAAGGCCTGTTCTTAAGAATTCTGTAGTCTCTAATTATCAGATAAAAGTAATGAAAGAGAGGTAACATAAAATCAAACCGGCAGTGTGATCAGCAGTTGATATACACAGACACCAGATGCAGATCTTAGTCAAAATATGGAATTTCATCATTATTCTACTTTTAAGAACAGAGGCATCTTTGCAATAAATTAATAAAATTCTGGACAAAAACTGCACCATACTTCCTAAGACTTATGATGTACCTTTATATACACATATACCTTTATATACACATGGCCTTGGTTCAACAAGGCCAAGTGCAGGGTCCTGCATCTGGGCTGAGGTAACCCAAGATATGAACACAGGCTGGGGAAGGTCACGCTTGAGAGCAGCCCTGTGGAAAAGGACCTGGGGGTACTAGTGGATCAAAAGCTGGACATGAGCCACCAAGGTGCAGTTGCAGCCCATAAGGCCAACTTCATCCTGGGCTGCATCAAAAGAAGTGTGGCCAGCAGATGGAGAGAGGTGATTCTGCCCCTCTACTCTGCCCTGGTGAGACCTCACCTGGAGTGCTGCATCCAGTTCTGGTGCCCCCAGCACAAGAAAGATGTGGACCTGTTGGAATGTGTCCAGAGAAGGGCCACAAAAATGATCCGAGGACTGGAGCACCTCTCTTATGAGGACAGGCTGAGGGAGTTGGGGTTGTTCAGTCTGAAAAAGAGAAGGCTCTGGGGGGACCTCGCAGTGGCCTTCCAGTACCTGAAGGGGGCCCACAGGAAAGCTGGGGAGGGCCTTAATGTTACTTAAGTATTAATGTTACTAAAATATGATGAACAAAGCACCACTATCTAGATTACACTGGGAAAAAGAAGAGACATTTAAATAAACATCTCATTAACCATTTATATTTTTTTTTAATGCCACAAATATCTCCAGCAGTGTAAAATTAAAAGTATTCACTCTGTCTAGAAGATGGCAAGAGTCAGTATGATGGCTTAGTGGAGGAGCTTGCATTGAACTAACCCATCTGCTACGAAATACAACTCCTAAAACCACACAGCTGACAATTCTCATATTTGCAATACAAAACAAACAAACAAAAAAAGTCCAAAACGCACAAACCAAACCCTTGCTAGTCAGGAAAGGGGAGTAATATTTCTGTGACACAAATTTTAACAATGAATACTACAGACACAGTTTATAAAATTTTTCTTTAGGGAGTTATAAAGAATTAACAACATATTTTTAATACCTACCAGCATAATCCCCAGGCAAGAATCCCTGAGGGTGTTTTGGTTTTGTGTTACATGTATTGCTGCAGCTGATTTCACACAGGAACCAAACTCAGTGATACCCAGTTTCAAAGTCATCCATAGCATTACAGCTAGGAAAAGAAAGCTTTCTATAAATTAATTAAAACTTAACATAAAAAGATGAGTTCACCTTCATCTCTTTCAAGTTTAAATATGTCAAGCACTGAAATACTCATCTTATTTGAAAGCACTGGATTTTAACTTCCCCTCATTTTCACTTTGAGATCCTCACATAAAAGGCTTTGCTTTTTTTTAATATTTCACTTGACATCTTTCTACATTGCAATGGAAAAAAAACACTCAGGTTTTCTACTTGAAAAAAAAAGATATGTGAAAAATGCAGGCAATTGTGGTTAAAAAGAAAATGAAGCCAAATCAAGCTCCATATTCCTATGATGTAGATAAGAAGCTAGAATAAGTTGCATGTTTACAGTATCCACTTTCAAAAATCCTTATCTATTCTACACTTCCTCAGTAAGAGTTGTTCCTTTGAGCCACAATTTCAGTCCTTAGGCTTTTGCTATCTTCTCAGTTTGCCACACCATGCAAATGGTGAATTTATGTTACGAGAACAATAAAGCAACCACATTCAGATGGGAATAAATGTTGACAACTCTTGCACTGGAATTGAACTACCAACATACAAATAAAAGACTTGACCTCACTAGCTGCCTTTATCTCTCCCTTACACATTTTATTAACAAGGATAATCAAAATTTCTGGCAAAAATCCACTGAAGATAACAGGAAAAGACCATGTCATCCATGAATTCAAGTTCCAAAGGCCAAAACTTCGGTGTCCTCTGTGGAAAGGGTCGAAGCTATATGGAAATAAGCATCCTACCACTCTATAGCTTTAAGCCAATCTAGACTATTAAGGGATGAAACTCTGAAGGCACCCCAAGAATAAGATGATATGGTCAACTACTTCAGGTGTGATATAGTTTATTCTCAGAAAATTAATCAGCACTCTTGAGAGCTTCCTCTGTGGCCTCTACAGTACACATAGAAACTGCTTTTAGAGGATGTGTGAAGGCTTGAGAAGGTGCTCTAGGATTGACTTAAAGGCTAAAATTTAATCTAATTTAAAACATAATTTAGCCTGTATTTTCTCAAGAAAAGGTAATGATGAGTGTTGAGGTGAATATAAATGCTCCATTAAGTAAAGATGACACTTTTGGCATCGAAAGAGGCTGACAGATATCTACAGAAGACTGAAGATTGTACTTTAAAAGAGCAAAGAAAGTACCGATCTAGAAAGCAAGTGAAAAGTTGGAGATCTTCCACAGAATCATAGCATGATCAAAGTTAGAAGGTGCCTTAAAGATCATCAGGTTCCAACCTCCCTGCTTTAAGCAGGGACACCTCACCCTAGACCAGATTGCACAAGCCTCATCCAACCTGGCTTTGAACACCTCCCTGGACAACCTATTCCAGCACCTCACTACCCTCATGCTGAAGAATTTATTCCTGATGTCAAACCCAAATCTATCCTCTTTCAGTTTAAAACTGTTACCTCTTGTCCTATCACTGCCTTCTCTGGTGAAAAGCCCCTCCCCAGATTTCCTGCAGCCCCTTCAGGCACTGGAAGGCCCCTACAAGGTCTCCCCAGAGCCTTCTCTTCTCCAGACTGAACAGCCCCAATTCTCTCAGCCTGTCTTCATAGTAGAGGCGCTCCAGCCCTTTGATCATCTTCATAGCCCTTCTCCGGACCCTTTCCAACAGCTCCATGTCTTTCCTGTGCTGAGGGCCCCAGAACTGTACACAGTATTCCAGGTGGGGTCTCACCAGAGCAGAGTAGAGGGGCAGAATCACCTCCCTGGCCCTGCTGGCCACACTTCTTTTGATGCAGCCCACGATGCAGTTGGCTCTCTGGGCTGTGAGCACACACTGGTGGCTCATGTTGAGCTTCTCATCTGCTACCATCTCTGAGTCCTTTTCCTTAGGACTGCTCTCTACCCATTCTCCCCTCTGCCTGCATTTGTGCCGACCAAGGCGCAAGACCTTGCACTTGGCAAGGTCTGAGGTTGGCAACATGAGGTTGGCACTGGCCACCTCTCCAGCCTGTCAAGGTCCCTCTGAGTGGCATCCCTTCCCTCTAGGGTGTCAACCACACCACACAGCTTGGTATTGTCAGCAAACTTGCAGAGGAAACACTCGATCCCACTGTCCATGTCTCCAACAAAGATGCTGAACAGCTCTAGTCCCCATACTGACCCCTGAGGAACACCACTTGTCACTTACCTCCACTGGGACACTGAACCATTGACCATCACAACTCTCTGGGTGTGGCCATCCAGCCAATTTCTTATCCACCGATTCATCTGTCAAATCCATGTCTTGTCAGTTTGCAGACCAGGATGTCTTGTGGGACAGTGTCAAATGCCTTGCACAAATCCAGGTGGATGATGTCAGTTGCTCTGTCATTACCCACCATCTCTATAGCCTTGCTGTAGAAGGCTACCAAACTGGTCAGGCATGATTTGCACTTAGTGAAGCCATGTTGGCTGTCACCAAGCACCTCCTTATTTTCCATGTGCCTTAGCAGATTTTCCATGAGGGTGTCTTTCATGATCTTGCCAGGTACAGAGGTGAGACTGACTGGCCTGTAGTTCCCCAGGTCTTTCTTTTTCCCTTTTTTAAAAATAAGGGTTATATTCCCTTTTTTCCAACCAGCAGGAACCTCACCAGACCACCGTGACCTCTCAAATATGATGGACAGGGGCTTAGCAACTGCATCCTCCAGCTCCCTTAGGACTCATGGATGTACCCCATCAGGTCCCATAGACTTACGCACTTTCAGGTTCTTCAAATGGTCATGAACCTGTTCTTCTCCTACAGTGGGGGTTGCTTCATTCTTCCAGTCCCTGCTTTCACCTGCTGTGGCCTTTGCAATGAGGCTGGAGCACTTTCCAGAGAAGACTGATGCAAAGAAGTCATTGAGAACCTCAGCCGCAAATTGGAGAACTCCAGTGGTTTACAAGACTGTGCATTTACGTGAGGTTCCCCTGCACACATCTCCAGTGGAATCCTGGCAGAACAATTTCCCTAAGCTCTGATCTTCCTGAAATTTGGTATCCAACCACCAAACCTGAAGGGGCAGAGGGAACCTCACAAGACATTTTCTCTATGCAGTTGCTATAAGAAACCCTTTGATTGGTTCTGTTTTTGGAGATCTGCAACTGTTATAAAAGAAACTCACAACAATTACTTTAATCCTAATTACAGTGTTTTGTGACATGAGATAATTTCAATAATTTTTCTAGAATCCTCACAAGTTTGTTTATTTTTAACTGGTCAACAACCTGTTTACACTTTCACTCACCACATGTTCATCTTCGAGTTGTGACAGATGGCAGAATGACCAGCTCAGGAATTGGGATTGAATTCCAGCTCCACAGCTGCACACGCTGTGTACCACGCCAAAGTACCACTGGTAGGTATCTGTTCTTTGCCACAGAAAGCTACTGAGAAATACTATTACAGCGATCTATAGACAATGAACCCACAACTTCAGCATGTGGAAGAAAAAATAACGGATTCAGTGTCACCTCAGATGTCTTACAACACTTAGTCTCCGTGGCTGTCATGTTGTTATTATTATGGGGACAGTGAGAGACAAGAAATGTGTTAATATCAGTTAAATAGTTATGGTGAACTAATGAAGACTACATATTCATATATAATGTACTACAGTAAGGTGTGCAAATCAACCTCCTTTCTTTTGGTTCTGCAAAAACAAGGTTCAGTTCTCAGTTTTCTCTCTAGAGATGCTACAGTCTTCCAGTTACCTGGACAGATAATGTTTTAATATAGTTGAAACCTGTCAGATGAACACAGTAATAAACATGTAAAGTCAGAATTAAAGTTCATCTAGCCTGTTTATGAAAGCAATCAAGTTTGTTACAGGATAAGGATAGACAAATGTGATTCCTCCTCCTGTGTATCTTTCTAAGCAGCAGCAGTTTTGCTTTGTAAAAAAATCCATACCTACCCTTCACAACACTGTGAAGAAACTTCACTTTTCAATTCATTTACACCCTTGGCCTCCAGATGGTAGAGTTACACAACACTTTGCAGTTAGAAACCACACCTTCTCTTAAAAAAACAACAAAAACATCTCTGATTATTTCTCACTAAGTAGGAACTAAAAAGCAGCAAAATATATGTTGCACAATTATTCCCTCTTTACCAGCATAAATTCAGCTTGTGATCTTACAGGTTACTATCTCACCCTCCCTCAAGCCTCAATCTATTGCCTTCACCTCCACAGAAGGTATATTGCACCTTTAACTAATCACTCTTGTCTCCTCCCTCTGAGTCATCGTCTGTGTCATTTTTGGTTTATGATGTTTAATATTGGATGATATTTACATAAACAGGATTTCTACAATAACATGATGGCAGCTTCGGTTTTGTCCTCTTTTCCTCTTTTTTCAAGGTTTACTACTACTTTTTTAGATTACTGCTGAACAATGAGTCATTATCTTCAAGGAATTATCGAATGACCTCATAATTGTTATCTGGAGTAATTCAATTTGCTTAGAAACACCATCAAACATGCACAGCTGCAGCTAAGTTCTTCATATGCATCACTTTGTACATACTAGAATGAAATGCTGTTATCATTTTATCATCCACACAGCCTATACTGAAAAATCCTTAGGCCACTTTTGGAAGTCCAACTGAGCAATATCTTTTTTCAATGCACCAATTTTTCACCCCTCTTCCATGTCTTTGTCTTCTACCTGGAGAGTTAGTTTCCATTTCCCTCTAAGTCTCAAAAACGGATATCCTACCTGTTCTGTACGGCATATGGGAGCAATGTGACAAATGTATGAGAATCATCAAATCACAATTATTGGAATATCTGATTCTAGTAAAACACTAGGTTAAATGGCAATGTAGTATGAAGGAAGCTGCTGCCAAAAAAAATTAAATAGGAACACTCAAGTAATACCTGAATTATGAATATTGTTTGTTCTTATGATCAAGTATGAGAAGCAGCTATGAGAGTCAACTCCCCTCCTTCCAGCTAGATTTGCATAATGGACAACAGTTTCACTGTAGTCACCCATATCTATGTTCTTTACTAATTAAATTGGCACACAAAATTGGTACATCAAAATGGCACGTCAGACCTCTCTACCTGATGCAATGCTGAGTCAAGTGCCCACAGGAAACAAGCACCAGAACTGCATATATTGCACTAATATCTATCTGCTCTTTGGTTAAACACAGAATGTTGGGTTTCACCTTTAAAAGCCATTTACTGTTTGGGTCACTAGTCTCTTGCACACAGCTTTTCTTGTCCCATTTTATCCCAGCAATTCAGACAAGAGGGTTGCATTCACCTGGGCATTCTCATTGAAGGGTACTTCAGTCCAGAAGTGATAAAGCTTTAATGCATGTTGAGCAGCATATCTACTTTCCCAGGAGGAGTGAGCTGCTGAAGACTTAAAACTTTAAAAAGGACAAGAAAAAAAAAAAAAAAAAAAAGCAGCTTCTTCCTTCTTCCTTGTAATATAAAAACTTGTTCTACAAAACACATATAGTTAGTGGTAGCACAGCTACTGAAATTTATTTGTTCTCATGGCCCCCAGTCTCACAAAAAAATCCATCTAAATGTTTTTTTCCTCCTCAGACCAACTCTTTCAGCATCTCTGGAGCTGGAACATTAGAGTTCCATATTCATTAGAGTATATGCTCCAGATGACTTGGAGATGGTCTGCCCTACCATCTTGTGAAGCAGAAGAACATGGATTTTCATATATGATATATGATGAAGCACATGATAGCTACAGAGGGCTGGAACAGACTTAGATTTGTTCTGATCAGTTCAAGAGTAAATATGTGGCCTACCAAGAAAATTCAAGAAGCCTCAAAGGTTTTAATAATTCAAAAAGGATTTCAGAGGGGAGGGTAGAATTTCCATTATCTTGATTCAGATATTCAGTAATTTCCTTCATTTTGAGAAGAATGTGTAACAGAAATACACTGTTTCAGTCTAGCAAATTAAAATGCAAATTAAACACTTATCTTTGTTAGATGACATGGAAAAATACAGTGATTAATTTATCTAACTTACATCTGTTTCTTTTGTATCAAGTCAAATAATCCCTACCAGATGAGAAAAGGGAAGAAATTAATGCCTATGACAAAACTAGTGACTGATTCCACAGAACTGAAAGGTTGAAAGGTGAGAATAGATATCTTCTTCCACTTAAATCTCTGCTACAGGATTTCCAGCACAAGGTTTCAAGCCAGAAAGTATACAAAATACTGAACATCTACAGTTTTGCATGAGAACTGTAGTATTGGCAGTGGGGAGATGTGTGCGGCATCTCTGGGGGGCTGGGGAATATCGGGTACTATGTTTAATTTGTGACTGGTTTTGCAGAAGATTTCTATGAAAAAAAACCTCTTACTGTACCATAAAACAAAGCCCAAACCCCTTAAATCGGTCATTTCGTAATCTTAGAAGTCCCATGACTATCTGCACACAGTCAGAATTATAATAATTCATTGTTTCAGATATTTTCTTAAGAGAAATCTTATTTTCTACAAAGGAACAATAAGCTCTTAGAAAATGAGGCAGCACAAGCTATGTGGTTTACAGACAAAATTACGCAGCAGCAAAAACATAATTTCTTCACAATCTGGATTTCAAACTTCACTTATGAAGCAGATTAACTGATACTTGATTGTTCTGTTATTCTTCCAATTAGTAAGATGTCTTGTTAATTAAACTTTAAAAATAAAACTAGAACTACCCTAGCAGCCTAGTCATTAAAATACAATTCCACTCTACTAAATGCTACAGACAGAGAAGTGAGATCAACGGCCAAGCTGGCCACCTCTTCAAGTGAAAAAGGGAGGGAATCCCACTCTCCCTTGCCTTCTGCTTCATTGAGAGGGTTTCAGAAGAAGAACAGTTGTGAGGTAAAAAGAGAACAGATTAAAAGGAAAAGCCAGAAAGGAAACTTGTAGCAAGACATGTACTTGTCATTTTAGTTTCATTCTATCAGACATAATATATAATCTTTTTCTATAAAATATAGTTTTAGTTCACAATTTGAATGATGTGACCACTGTAGCTTTATAAAGACGTTTCTCTCATGCTATTTAGTATCTGATATTCAAATAAAGCATTCCATCTTCAGCCAGGCTGTGCCTGCCTGACATAATGAACATCAGTGCCAATGTCTCACATTGAGAAATCTTTACTCAGCTTTTAAGGTGTCACCTGAAGGAAAAACAACCCAACCTACAAACACATGTACATGACCAGCAACAGGTATAAGGAAATAGTATGAAGCTGCATCAGGAGGAGTTCAAACTGGACATCAGGAAAAGGTTCTTCACGGACTGGGACAGTGGTTGGTCACTGGAACAGGCTCCCCAGGGAAGTGGTCATGGCATCAAGCCTGTCAGAATTCAAGGAGGATCTGGACAATGCTCCATACGGTTTAGTTTTAGGTAGTCCTGTGAGGAGCAGAGAGATGGACTTGATGATCCTTATGGGTTCCCTCCAACTTGAGATATTCTACATTTCTATGTGTAGATCCCTGTTTTATTGGATAAAACCCACTGTTTCCAGAACCTTTTAGAGGTACAGGTGCAAAACAAATGTTTTACCAAAAATAAAACATCCTGCATTTAATTAAGAATAGTAAGTGGAAAAAGAGGTCTAGAACAGGAGAAGAATCAAAACATATAAATCATGTTTCCCTTAGAGTGTTTCAAGGACAAAACGCAATTCAAAGTTTCAATGAAGAAAGGTCTGAAAGCCTCAGAGATGTAAATGCTGCAGAACAATTCTTTTGAGGTATGATTCCCAACAGAATTGGATGTCTTTGAGAAAAAATATATATGTGAGATACTCCAGCATAACATTATGGCTGCTGCCTGACACAATTTCGACAAAAATGACTGACAAAAATCCTGCAATGCTTTTAGAGCTTATAATATTGAGGGCTCATATGTCTAATAGGATATCTGTCCATCCTCATATAACAATTGTGGAAATAATTTAAAATGTAAAAAGTCTGGGTACTAACAGATATGCTTACTAAAGCAATAAAAAGTCAGACAAGAATAATTCTATCTAAGATTTCACTGAAGCCACAATGATATAAAAAGCATACATAAGATCACTTTAAAATGTCTTATGGCTGCTTTTGAATTTCATATGCCAAGCACAGATTTGACACTTCCCAAATAAACAGTTTCTGTCTGAAATGTTACAATAAAAATATACACCTCATACCCAACACTTATACCTGAGATGTTTAAATTCCTGGGGAGTCTCATTAACCTCAGTGCAACCAGTACCTTCAGAGATAAACATACAAAAGGCTGGTGGTTCTTTAACTGCCCATGACAGCACAAACCACCATTTACAATGCAGTCACAGATGGCTAATTGGTTTTCTGACAGTTTTCACATCTCTGGGATGGAGGATACCATCTTTCCCAATTTCTCTGAAGGCCAGTACCAGCAGCATAAGAATTCTTGTGTTGAGTCCCCTTGGATCCTGTTGCCCTGCTTGGTCAAATGAAAAAAAGCAAAAAAGAAAAGTTTTATAGTAGTTTACAAGTATTTCCATTGCATTCAGTATCTCCAATGCATTTTTAAGTAGTTTTTCAGTACACACATTGATTTCATCCGGTAGTTGCTTTTGAAATGCTAAGAAAATTGTTACATAAATGCCAAATTTTAAACATTTCAGAAAAAGAACAAAGTTTATGGGACTTGCAATTAAGTTGTCACGACTGGCAACACTGAAACCTCAGTATAAAAAAATGAGTAAAATAAGTGCAAGAAACAGTCTTCACAGCTAAAGCTAAATTTTAACAGGGTATTTGGGTTCAAATCCATTGTATGCAACATTGCTCCTTCCTCTAAAACACCTGATGGCACAGAACTTTCTCATAAAGATTAGTCTGCACCTGTATTTTTAACAGGAAGATTAGATCACAGAGCTTTGTAACTAAGTTTAAACACTAACAACAGTAACAGCTTCCAGCCCAAAATGGGTCGGCTGTGTGTAGGGCATTGTATATCTGAGTTTCAAACCTATTATTTGCTGAAACAGAACAGGGAGACTTAAGACTCCACACAAAGATCTGATTTCCCAAAAGGACCCTGTG
>NW_009953923.1:1239351-1244135 GCF_000747805.2 Chaetura pelagica | reverse complement strand
CATTCTTCTGAAAACTGCTTTGCTCCTAGCCCTCCACACCCATTCTTACGCTCTTACCTTCCATACATTCGCATACACACAAGTGTCCTTTTCCAGTTCCTTCCTGAACCCTCCAAATTCCTTGATAGGCTACTTTTTCTGCTTATCTTACAAGCCCTGAATATACTCAGGGGCGACATAGCATTCTTGCTGTCACATTCTCCAGATTTTCACCTGAAACCTGAGAGGCATGTTGCAGTCGCAGTCTGAGTCTGTCCCTTTTCAGATGGAAGTCCCTCCTCGTGCTTCAGCACATGCACAGGTAGGTAGTAAGCAGAGATCCTGTAAGGAGTTGCAGTGTACTTCTACAATATGAAATCCTGTAAAGTTTTAGCTATGCTTTAACAAGTCTCTAATATGAATTCATTAATAATATTCTCAGGGTGCCAAGCTGCAGAAAACTTGGATAAAATTAGAAAAGCAGAAGAAAATTCCTTTTTGGAATAAAGATCCCCCTTGACAAACTTCAAGTGTTTGAGACAGGAAAGGATGTGTCATTTCTACAAATACTGACCGTTCTTGCATCTCCTTTTTCCTGAAAACTGGTATCTGCAAAGTGATGCAGCAAACAGCCTGGCTTTGCAGATAGAACATACTATGAAGTGAGAAGACAACCAGCTCTTCCTGCCCCACCACAGAGTCATGGTGACTCTGGGCTGCCCTTGTACTCCTCCATGAATGTGGAAAGAAAGAAAGCAAAACAATTTGGATCTTTATTCAGCATAAACAGTGCTCTCCATCTCATTCCACAAAGTCCACACTCGTTTCTAGGCCGGTGTATTTCTGCTTCAAACAAGCATGGAAACTAAAATGACTTCCACAATGGTGTTCTGACGGGCCTACTTACTGACTGAGTATTTTTAAAAAACAGCTGGCAGTTGGCTATCCAGCAATTCAAATCTATCTTTGGAAAGTGTACCTTAATAATGTTGGCTCACTGAGGACTGTTTAACATGACTACCAGCAAAGCCTGCCAGTAGTATTTAGAGAGATCTGAATTTTTGTCCCATACAGGAATAGTTAGACCATAATTTTCTTACTCTTGTTCTTCCCTGCTATTAGCAGGTGTCTATCTTAAAACAAATGAAACAGCTTTTGAAGCCACTTTACTCCAAGGATTATGCAAAGCTTGAGTACTGCCATTTCACAAGCCATTTCAATGCAAATGAAGAAGTTACAGAGCCTTTCACAAGACAGGCAGCAGGAGAGGTTACTAGGTGAGAGCCTGTACTAGTCTCTGTGCAACCCTGGGAAAGACAATACGGGTTTCAAAGTTGGTGCATTGTTTGTTATGATTGCAAATGTCAGGGGGCTTGGGTTTGGGATTTGGTTGTGCTAAATTGATACTTCAGCCTCTATTCTTATTCTGCCAACTATATTCCCCTAAAGCTCAACTTCTGAGAAGGCAGGGGTCAAGATATCATTGAATATTAAACTACATAATACACCTCTATTGCATTAACTCTAGCAAACAACACACAGTAAGTGCATCCCTAAGGTCACTTTCCAGAAATGTTCATTTACATTTTTTAATTGCTGCTTTTCATTTCAAACCCAGGTAATATAAACAACATTAAGCCTGCCCTTATCAAACAGCTGTTCTTTAACCAAAATCTCAAGTCAAAGTAATAAAATGAATACCAATTAAAGGCTTAAACCCATACAATGCACTGAGAAGCCCTTTTATTAGTACTAGAAACAAAAACCTAGCAGCAGGTTTTAAATACACATGGAAGAAAAGTAATCACAAAACAAAAAAAACACTTCACTATGCAACCATAGAGTTAAAACCCCACAAATTCGGGTCTTCCTTTAGAAAAAGCCAACACACAAATCAAGACACATTGAACCATAAATAGACACACATTGTGTAAGGAAAAAAAAAAAAAAAAAAAAAAAAAAAAAAAAAAAAAAAAAAAAAAAAAAACACACACCAAAACAAAACATGAAGGCCCTTAACATTGAAAACATCAGAAATAAAGCACTCTTTCATAAGAAGGTGCCAAACTTCAGTCATAGCACAGATTAATTTCATTGCTTTTAACCCACAGGCTAAAAAAGCCATACCAGTCCAAAAAACACATTAGACAGGATGAAACATTTGTATTATGAGGGCAAAGGAAAGCAATACTGAATGACTTTTGTCTGACTTCACCTTTGTATTTTCAAGGCCATCCTTCCTTCCTAGTACTGAAACATCTGAATATCTTCAAGATGTGTTAAGAAATGTATCTTCAATATCCACGGAGAGAGATAATTTCCTTCACCTCAGATGGAAAATTAAGGCTCAGATGTTTAATAACTTGCCAAAAGAATCACAGCACTTTCTCTGCCAGAAGAAAATAAATTATCTGAATGCAGCTTGGTTCTGAGGTTTAGAAGTACTGCAAAATCTGATGTATACATTTAGTCCTGGCCTTTTATACAAATTTTACTCTATCAGGTTGGCAAGGTCTAATAACAGCACTTCTTTCAATGTCATTTTAATGTCTTCCAGCCAACAGAAAAACCTTGGGCTTTAAAGTTTGCTATTAGACTATTACCTTGGCTTAACATTAGCATTGAGAATTAGTATTAAAGATATGAAATAAAAATAGGTTTAAGACATTATGCACAATACTATATACATGCCATCTTTGCTCCCTCCGTTTACATCCTCCTTCCAAACATATAATTTCATTACTCACTGTAATCATAACATTTCATTAAAAAAATAAATTATGCTTCCTAATAAGTGCTGAACAGCAACTGATTACAAAGCAGCCATCATCACAGAACACTTGCAATACTTTGAAAGCCCTAGAATTCACTCATGCCATAACTACAGCACACACTTCAGAGAAAATGTGCTATAATTCACTCAGTTTAATGTGAAAAGTAGTCACATCATAGAAATGCTTGGTCATTGCACCATAGCTGGTGCAGGCTCAGCACTACTTCAACTCCATTATCTCTTGAAGTTTAGGCATCTTTAAAATACAACTTATATGAAGTAGACTTTTTGTTACATTTGTATTTGTTTTCAACTAGAAAATTTTGTAATTATATCTTTGAACAAATATATAGAAGGCAGTTTCTCAAATTTAACTCAGTCTTTATTGGCTCACTACCCAATGTGCATACATAACTGTACATACACACACACACACACTGAAATCTGCACACCACTATGTACCCAGCCAACTCCAAGGAGAACATTACTCCAGTTCCACATGACCTACACTCCGTCTCACCTGGGAGCACTGACCTATCCACATATTGCTCAAAAATATTCAACAAGCACATTTTCCACTGACCATGCATTACCTAAACACTTCTGAAGCAGTTTTAGAGTTGGCACTGTTAAAGTATGGCCTACTATGCTTAAACATTACAAAGCTACAACAATCATTTAAATAATTCCTAGCCTCCATCATATTTCACATTATGAAATATGTATATGAAAAAAAAGCTTTTTTTTTCTCTCTGCTTTCAGAGGAAAATTTCCAAAAATCTCTTTCTCCCAAAATTTTCACTAGAACATTAGAACATCAACACTGCTTGGATTTAAGTCATCAAAAATTTAGTTTAGCCTTGATGTGTAGCAACTGCAAATGAAAGGCCATAAACAACGCATTGAAAAACACAGAGAGAAGTAGTATGTCCATTATGACAGTCAGAAAAGAGCAGAAATATATTGCATTTATCTCCCAAGAATTAGCATTAGTGGATTAAAATTAATACAGTCAATAGATATGCAAAGTGTAATGAGGTTTCAGAAGACAAATAGGAAAGTCATTGCACATGACTCCAGGCTTTGTTTCACCTCCCTCACAACAGTAAAAGTCATGACTTTACTTATCTGTACATTTTATATAACCTGCACAGTAGATCCAGGCTGGGAGGCGGGGTGGGGGGGGTGCTGTTTATTTTGTATCTGGGTTTTTTTTAAATTGTTCTGGTTCATGTAGGGTTTCTTGTTTTTACACAAACAGAAACATGGCATCAGTCACAGTTACATAAGAAGCAAAAAAAGGTCAAGGGAAAACATTTTGCAGTAACTACGTGACTTTGCTAAGAAATGGCAGCACTGAATGAATATAATTAAAACTGTTTTGTTTAATGTGTGCTATTACCTGTTCTGAGACACATGACAGACATCAGCTGTTGGTTCCCTGGGTTAGCTGTAGGTCCTCAACTACACCTTTATTTAGAGCACATTGTTATGTCTGGACGTTCTATGGGCCACTAATGACAGGATTTTTTGCCTGTAATTTTTTTGCCAATTTTCAATTTTTAATAATGAAAGGATCCATAAAACACACAACAAAGAGCTTCAAAAAATTAGAAATATATATTCAAACTCTCAATTTACATTTTAGTATTAAGAAACATAATTGAGGTCTAGTAAACAGAAACAAATATATTTTCATATAATTCATCTTAAGCAGCACTTAAAAGGAAACTGGAACTAAAATACGTTGGTATCAAATAATTTTTTAGTACATAAAACTATTTCAAACAGTAGATAAGAAAAACACATAATTTAGTTTTATCCTGTAACAAATACATCTCTGTCTGTAGGTACAGGAAGATTTCTCATTGCTATTTTATCATGATTGGAGAACTGGTACATGTCATCACTTCAGGCTCATTTCTGCAGATACAATGAAGATGAGCACAAAGCATCCTGATTTTCAGGTTCCAACTAGCTTCCAATCTCTAAATAAAATTATTATTGAATTAAGAAACCATGTATTGAAAAT
>NW_009953923.1:1236815-1239321 GCF_000747805.2 Chaetura pelagica | reverse complement strand
TTCTTGCCCGCCTCCTCTCCACTTAAACTTTGTAATCTTTTTGCCAGTTAAAACTATTTTAAATCACAGTGCTTTAAAGGTTGTCATAATGTTCTAAAACAGTCACATTTACAAACTTTTCTGTTCACTTGCCTTTAAAATGCTTTTCCACCACCCTACCTATTTGCATAAAGCTTATGTGTAAGAACATACAGAAAATACTTTCTGGTGGCATGTTTCAATGACATTCCTTCCTCCTTCCACTAAACATACACAGAAAATCTGCTTCCACTCCACAGATTTCGCTGCAGTCCCAAATAAACTACATTCTCCATGAATCTAATTTGTCATATCAGAGCTTACAGTTAAAATATTAGCTCTATTTTTCATAATCAGTTAATAATGGAGGTATAGAAATACTTCCTCTAATCATTTCAGCTAGACAAGTCTTTATATCCCTATCCGACTCCAAAGCCCCTCTGTCACTGCTCTGCACTGCCAGCTGCTCTCCGGCAGCGCTCCAGCTGCTTCCCCGTCGCACAGCTGGCGCAGTCAAAACCCTCTGCTTACATTTTACCCACCCAAATGGCTGGCATCCCAGTGGATTAAGCTGTTCCTGTGCACAGAGCGGATATCAATTTTACAAAGACCTGACAATCACCTTCCAAATCACTCATTCGAGGAGCTAATCTAGTGTCCTGCTCAGAAACACATTCTAGAGGCCTGCCATTTGATACAGTGTGACATAGGAAAACCAGAACAAACTGGGAATGTTTATTTATTTAAATGGACTAACATGTGGGAAGAGTGGTCTGCATTACTCTGTATCATCCAGTCAAACACAAGGAGACAGGGTAGGACTAAAACGAGCAAAAAAAGCAGGGTTTAAAAAGGTTGAAGCAATTTTAGTAGATGTTTACTGAGGGAAAGCTCAAGGGACAAAAGCAGAGAAGGTAAAATGCCAAAAAAAAAATCCAAAAAAGGAAGGCAAAGAACACTTTTGGCAAGGAGAACAGACAGATGCAATCAGGTTCTGGAGACCTCTGAAGCTAAGACTTTGGGGTTTAAAATACAGCGGGGCTGAAAAAAGCTTTATCCTAAACCAAGCCCAACACCAATTTCCTCATTTAATTTGGAAAAAGATACCACAGTATTGTATCTGAGAAACCAAAGCTCAGAACCATATTTATGAACTCTCTTTATCTGTAAGACTTGAGACCTCAAAATATAGAAGTGACATTAACAGACATGAGACAAAAGCCAGTCTGGGTTTAAGGCATGCAGATCAGTAGAAAAAATTGTCACATGGCACAGAAAACTAACTTGTAGTTCACCACTAGGTTAGAAATTGTGGACATCTGGTTTTCCATTATTTTTCTGGGAAAGAGGAGGGAAAATCAGAAACATTAAACTTTGTTCCTCCACGTACAAATTTAAGGGTCATTTTCAATGAACTATTTATTATACTACGTTCTGCAGCTTTTAAGAATTTAAGTGAATTCAACAGGCACAAGGGCTTTGCTGTGGATGCCATTAAGGTTCTAACCCCATGAACTGCATGAAAACAACACAGAAAATGACTGTGGCTACAAAATACAAGCAGCAAAGAAACTTCTCATGAAAAAGGCCTGGAGAATTTTCCACATTTAGGGGTCAAAATTAAATAATTAAGCCATTCTCTGGTAGCTACAAAAAAGCTGAGGATGACACACTGCAAATTAAAGGCAATCTAAATGCTTTAAGTAGTTTCTATCACATAATTGAGAAGTGAAGAAGAAAAAGATGCTTTTTACTAACATACGGCCTTTAAAAAAATAAATTAACATTTTGCTAAATAAATTTTAGCAAATAAAATACTACCCACAAGGCAAAATATTTTCTTGATTAGGATTAACTAAACCTAAAAGTTTTTTTACACATTAGGTAAAAAACATAATTTCCTTTAAAATGTCTTAAGCTTTCTCCAAAAACCTTTCTTAAAATAGTTTCTGGATAATATATTATTACGAAAGAACTTCCATTTTTGCATCATCCCCACTGCAGGCAGTATTTTAAGAAGACTGTGCAATACAAAGGTTACTTAATGACCTGATTTCCAATTGCACTTCTATAATACATTTATCCCAGTGCAAATCATTATCATTGAATGCTCTATAATAATTATCTTATTCTCTAAGTAAGCACTTGAAAACAAGCTATTAATTCAATGTGCTATTAGCTGGATAAGGCCCTACTATGCATTCACAGCACACTAACCACCAATATGTATGTCAGTGTTTATATCTGTACCACACATTAATCACAGTGTTCCTTTGGCTGCAACACAACACTACCTGGTAGGTGTAAGGACACAGCATGTGTGCACATCACAAAAGAAGGCTATGTATTTTATTAGCCTGCTGTGAAGGACCAGGTATTTCCTTACACGAACATGAAATGTCCTTTGAGTCAGCCAACAATACTGACTTAAAATGGCGCCTCCACGTGGCGCTGAACCCCCTCTGTGCGTGTGGGGGGGGGGCAGCTG
>NW_009953923.1:1231720-1236388 GCF_000747805.2 Chaetura pelagica | reverse complement strand
GGAGCCGCTCGCCGCGCCGCTGAAACCGCCGCGTTTCCAGCGTCTGCAAACAGCCGCGCTGCAGCTACGGTCCTGGAGCCACGTGCCGACTGCCGCCGCTTCTCCTTGTGGGGGGGGGGCGACCTGCGCTTGGAGTGCCTGCAGCTGCTTTGCTACCCAGCTCGTTCTATCTGCGCCGCAGCGTGGTAAGATAATTCCGGCTACCTCAGCTTATAGGGGAAAAGTATAATCCTGTCTTACCTGCACACAAATCGCGACCCTATACGGGAACTTCGTCGGGCATACCCCTCCCCCTCCTTCCCTCACTTAAATAAGTAAATAAGGTGTGTAACTAAGGTGTATTTCATGTGTTTTAATCACTCCTTTTGAACCTCCTGCCCCAAATTGCTTTGTTTTCCCCACAATAAACCGTGCATTTCGTAAATTCTAATTGGGGATTGGTTGCTGTTATTGGAAATATTAGTAAGCACTGAGCAAGTTATTCACTCGAAAAAGTCAGGGCATAAGCCCCTGTCTCCTCTGTGTGAGGCGATACCCACGTGTGGATCTCTCAGCAAATCCTGATAAGTTAATACATTCCAAAAAGGAGATATAATAGGTCACGGATCGTGACACCTGCACACACAAGTTATGGTTAAATGTCTCCTTCGCAGAACAGTGAAAACACTATTGTTCAAGTCCCACCATATCATTTTAAGAGCTAATAAGTGTGAAACAGCATGGCCTACTTCTAGCCATTTATAATGGCAGGGAAAACAAGACATTCTAGATTTCATGCTTTTCTTTTATTCCCCATATAAGACACTGCTAGTGGTACATATCAGAAGCACAAAAAGATGGTTCTGAGCACAAAGCACCCAAAGACGGGTGCATGGAGGCAGCCCACATCTCCTTGAGCAGTGCTGCTTCTCTGTACCACCACCACCACAGGGCTCACCTGCATCGTCAGGGCAGCTCGTCAGCAGATTGATCAGCAGATCAGACCAGCCATGGGCAAACAGTAACAGAAACACTCTTCCCAGGCAAAGCAGGGATGTTAATGGATTTGTGTAATGACAAATCCATGTGTCCTGCACACTCTTTACCTAAAATGCTAACAGTTCAGTTTTTGTACAATATTCAGAGAGCCTTTTATGGGATACCTGAAGGCCACTGCTCTTGTTAGTCAAAACACAGATGAAGATCTTCACAGTATTTGCTCACGCATTCCAAGATCCTGCCCAGAATCTACTACAAGCAAAAGGGTCAGCAAACAGGTGCTCAGCCAAATGAGTAATGCTCGGAGTCAAGAAAACAGCTGGGCAGATATAAATGCTATCTAGGTTGCTCTTTTTGACAAACAAAATATTAAGAGCCAATAAACTCTGTCAGAACACTAGCTCCTGGTGCTCAAGCACACACTACTACTTTCAAATGTATCAAACCTTTGATATTGGTTATTTATGTAACAGCATCTCTCCACCAGAAATAAAGCTACCACCATTTTCCCCAGAATTTTAGCCAAAAACAGGAGCAGAAGGGGCTCACAAAAGGAGCAGAAGCCCAAGTCTATCATACAGAGAAGTGATCAGCCCCCTCTCCTCAGCACTTGTTAGATCACATTTGGATTACTGAGGCCAGTTTGGGGCCCTTCAGAACCAGGCAGGCACCAACAAACTTAGGAGGTGCTTAACATCCAGCATTTCAAAAGAATGTAGTATTTGTCTGTTCAAGCTGAAAAAATATCTTCTAAAAGAAGTACCTTTAATTTTGGGAGAACACTTCCCATTTTATTCATTCCACGATGACAAACTGCATGTTACACTACTGGCAGGCTCATGAGAAAGTTCTCATTCTATAGCATACAAATTAGCCAGCTACTACACTTCCTAGAAGGGAAAGAAACACATAAGTTTTGGCTTATGTTCACAAAGCTGGGCAATTTTCATTCCTAGAATAGGGTGATGTTTTATTAGAACTTTCCCCAAGGAAAAATCAAGGTGCTGTTGTACCAGCTCTTTATGCAGCAATTCAGCAGCTGAGCACTTGCATTAATTGAGTATGATACCGGTGACGATTCTCTTCTGTAATCTTTGGACACGCTTCGTTTCTCCTCCAGATGGTCTTCTCCCAAGTCCTCAAAATTGGCTGGGAAGCTGATGTCCTTTTATAAACTGACAGCTATCCTAATAGCAACCATCATTTCCTGTCATTTTCAGAATATATAACAAAATCCTGGGGGGAAGTTGGCTGTGGGTGTCTTGGGGGGATTTTTGCCCTTTGTTTTTATTTTTTTATTACTTTTTTTCATTTTCTTGTTGTAATTATTTTCCAATTACATCACCAGAATTAGACTAGTGAAATTACCACTGATTTGAGAAAAAAGAGAAAAGGAAAAATACAGACATCACGACCCAGGTCTCTATTTGGGCCCACTGTGTTCAGATGCCTTGTCTTTTGGGGAATGAGGAATGAAATTTCACACTATCTAAACACGTTGAGCATCACTCTATTCCAGATGGAGGGAGCCAAATCTCAGCACTGCAGTGGTAGCAGACATTCCTGTGCTGGAGCAAACCACCCATTGTGACAGGGAAGGCCAACAATCTGTTCAGAATTACAACTAACACCAAAATTACCACTGCAAAACCTGAACGGAACCAAAGAAAAGATTCCAGAAATTCAGAAGTTCATCTGCATTTAGCCTCCTCTCTCTCTCTGCAAAGCCTGAATATCATACCTGTTTGTTGTTGGCTTCTTCTCCCCACATATATAATGTTAGAAACAGTTAACTTAAAAGCAATACCTGGTCCCACTGAGGGTTGTGTTTTCCCTCTTTGTCAAAATCTAGAATTAGCTTTATAAATACTGTGTAATTGACCTGTGAAGTTCAATAGCTCAGAACATATTGAACAAAGAGCTTAGGAACATTGAAGAAGGGATTGAACATAATGATTAATAGCCTCTGTAGCTAGACTAAAAATTGCAAGAACCTCAATCTTCATGCTCCAGGGCACAGACTTATAACCAGCTGGGATCAGGAATAAATTATTGTCCACTACATTACTGTGAAGTTATGCACACTGGGAATAGTTCACAGCTTTGGAGACATGCAGAACCTACCGTTTCTTCCATTGGGTGGAAAGCATCTACATTGGTCCTTAAAACACCTTAGAAAGCAGCACATGCCCAAGGAAGAACTGTCTAAACTGAAACAATTTCTGACAATTGTTCATCTCAACCAATTTTTAAACTTTTTTAAAAAATAAAACAGTGAATATTATACAATACTGTTAGAAAACTGTCTTTAAAACATCACTATTTTTCCTTGGTGGTTGGGGAAAAAAAAATCATAAAAAGTCAAATTCACCACAGCCAACCTCAACCAACCTCACTCTACAAAACAAACACAAAAAAGAATAATATAATTTCAGTCAAATACTTTTTAAATTAAAACTAGCTGGAGATGTTGGGGTTTTTTTAAATTGTTCTGTTCTTCTGAAAAAGAGGCCAATTTTTCAATAGAAAAAATCAAGAACAATAAAGTCTTTCTTGTTCTCATTCCAAAAAAAATTCTATTTAGGTAGGATAATATTGTGTACTGCTTGCTCTACTTTTTCTTTGCACCACACATCCTTCCATGGGCTGGATTTCTTATATGAATTAGGCTTTGTGCTACAACTGCATATGGCATTCCCACAGTTTATTTTCCTATTATAGGGCATCATGTTGAACTTAGAGAGAGACTTAGCAGCCCAGGAAAGAGATGTACAGGGCACCTAAGATCTAATCCCCACATAGCAATTGCCTGTAAACTTGGGGTTAATACTGCACTGGTACTTCCAAAACTAGTAATTTGAGAACACATTGTTTTTAATTCAGACTGTCTAGACAGATAAGAATTCTCTATAGTTGAAGCATTTACAGGAGTGTATTGTTCTTACCATCTTTAACTTCAAACATTCAAATATTTATTACCATTTTGAAGTTATATATTCCAATGCAGTCAAATCTGCCATAGCTTATCATAGGATTTTGTAGTCTCAATAATATTTCATTATTTACTGCTGGTCTCTGAAATCCAATTGTTTCACACACTAAAGGATACTGGAATAGAATGTCCAGTTCTAGCTATTTTGCTACCAGAATAAAATATTGTTCTTAAACAATAAATATCACCTTATTGTGTAATATATAATAATTTTTAAAATGCACAAAACACTCAAAATATTTTACAATAGTGAGATAAAAACTAGGATTAGAATCACAAGAGACAAGTGGGCAGAAAGAGCTTCTGTTGTCATTACCATCTGAAAAAATAAAGTGCCACCATATAGCAAACTTAAGAAGTTATTCTTAGGACCATAAGGAAGAAACAACAAAAGCAGAGCCAGAATGGTTTGGTTTTGTTTTGTTTTCATGTAGTTAGAACCAGGGCGAGCTATCCACTACTCTCCACTGGGAAATCTGAACAGGAACCATCCTGATCTGAGCCCAGACTACATTAAAGTGGAAAGTTATCTTAATAGTCCATTATAAAGGAGAAGCCACAGTGCCTGAAGCCTAGGATATAGTGTTTAAAACTGTAAAGGAAGAATAAAGTAGAATTATTCAATTCTATACATATTCAGAACAGGTGAGCCAAAGCATGGAAAACATGACAGAAATGAAACTGGCATCCATTACTGC
>NW_009953923.1:1224876-1231691 GCF_000747805.2 Chaetura pelagica | reverse complement strand
GTTGATGGACACATATCTAACAGTATGATTCTCAGTTACTTACAGTAATAAGGAGTCATGCAGTCTTCCAAGATGCCTCATATGCTCTCCTTTAAACAGGTGAGGACAATAGGTATCCTCACCTAAGTGTGGTAAAAAACAAAGTCTTAAGGGGAAAACCAGAACTACTGTGACAAAAAACAAACGCTGCAGCAGGAGCCTCACAAGGATCAAGCACGCTTAATTGGAAGACAAATTGATACACAGGGCTCTGCAACTTTATTGTGTAGCACAAGCCACAAAACCAGCTGCATGCACCTTGTGCCCTCTCTGCTTCTATGAAAATTTCAGTCAAAACCCATAGTACTCTTTCCTTAATAGTATTGTGAAGAAAAAATAAACATTAAAATTCAAAACAACAACAACAACAAAACAACAAAAAACCAAACATGATTCAGAAAGGTTTAGGTCAATTTGGATGCAAATGAGTAAGAAAGACACTTTATAAAGCAACAGTGATGGAAGCTAGACAGTAGAAACACCATAAAATTAAGAGAAAAATGTTTTTTCCTCCTCGTTGTTTGCTACATTTTAACATTTTAAGGAGAACAAAATAAAAGACATACCCCAAGTTGTTTTTTTTTCTGTAACTGAAAAAAATTACTTAATGAGTTTTTGTTATTTATTCATTTATCTTTACAAGGGAATTTCTCCTAAGAGACCAAGAAAACCCTCCCAAAGCTGCTGTACTATAAAACAGGATTAATTAATTAACAAAATTATTTGCAATACTTTTCAAAGCAGATCCACATTCTGCCCACCTATATCCATGTTCTATTCTCAGTATCTTCAGCAGGTACTGACCACATACACCAACCACTGGCCTCTACAAACCTGAAAGGTGAATTAAGCCCAGCTCATGAGGAACAAAAATCAGCACAAGTGGTAACATATACACACTAAAGCCCACAAGCTGCAGCATCCAGACACAGGCATGAAAAGCAAAAGTATTACCGTCCCTACAAGAGAGGGACCAAAATCAATCAGTATGTAGGGACTTCTGGAAGGTCAAAAATCACAACTTGCAGCAAGGTGGCAAGTAAGAATATGGAGTTAACAGGATTATGTTTGTTTAAATACAAAATTACAATAAGGCTGTCTTTCCCAGAGGCCAGATAAAAAGGCATGAAAGTACAGTGGGTCACAGTTCCTGTTCTTTCCCAGGATAATTACTAAGAAGAAGCTGGAATATCTTACCTGTAATTTCTTCTGAGCAGCATGACTGCCCACAAGTATTTTGGTCCTACTATAGTTCTGATGCTCCGGTACAATAATTTGTTTTAACAACACACACACATTACAAACTCAATTCTCAAACAACAAAAAAAGCTGTTCAGAACTAAAACTAGAACTTAGATGATTATATACAATTCTATTAATTTCATATATGATGAAAAGGTCATATATACATATGACGCACCACACAGCATCCATGCAATTCATTTACATTTAGTGCTGAATATTTGTCTGTCATTTCATATACAAACAAAAAGAAGGTAGCCTCAAGAAAACAGCCAAGATCACCTAAATGTTTTTATGTGTTATATCCGGCTTACAAAGTACAGAAGAGGAGGAAGCAATTCGTGATGCCATAAGTCAGTAATTTCTTTCTCTGTCTTTTTTGAAGCACTCAAGACCAAGGCTAGGATATTTTTTGGAAGCTAGAAACCAGTTGAAGGGAATGAAAGCCCAAGAAAGCAGACAAAATGTTCTGTAGTTTATTAGCTGCCAAGAAGTAATGCATCTTTGGTCCTTAACATTTTGTACTATTTCAGACTATGACAGTAATCTATTATTATGCTCACACACACCGGATGAAGTTAAACTCCACGTTTAATTCTCAGTGACATTTACATCCAGAAACCTTCTGGCTTCAAATATCCATAGGCATGTTCTATAGCTTCACTTCAGCTCAGGATTGTACTTGAAATGCAAAAGCAGAGCAAGACTGTGAAACTAGCAATGGTATTAATTCAGAATTTTTCTTTTAAAAGTTTCCAGCTGCTCTCACCCACTTGCATAAAAGTCAGTAGAGCCTTTATTTCTCCATTTTGGAGTGCATAGATTACTAAAACACCATTACATTTACAGAAAAATAAAGAGCAGTTCCCATTTTAGAGCAGCAGAGCTGGTTGTCCAGTGCATGTGGTCCCTTCCTTCCAGCTCTTACCACAACTGCCACCAACTTGCACTTTTGCCAAGAGAGTTTTTATTTGCCCTCTTTCCTTCTCCCCAGAGGTGTGTATGCCACTTGGACATAACAGGCAGCAGAGACTTCACACCAGCAGGCCCTTGCCAACCACTCAGTATTCTCTTTGCTCATTTTCAAGTGGAAATGGCTGTTACAATTACCAGCACCCAGACAGATGTTACAGTCACTTTGCCTAAATACAGAATGATATTATTAACACCTGCTTTTCAGCAGAAAAAATGCCACTTGCACTGCAATAGCCCTTCCTTCAAAAGAAGCCATTTATCTCTGTTATAGGTTTTTGGCTGTAGAGCCCTTCCAGTCATGACAGGCCAGCAGTGGAGATCAGAGCAGGTCTAACAAACAAGAGCTGTGGCAGAAACGCTGCCCCAGCGCAAAGCAAAGCTCTCTGGCTGAAAAGCATCCAGTTGGTGCATGAGTTTGGCCATCATTTTCCATTGAAAATTCTACCCCACAGATGAGCTTACTCCTAAATGAATTGTAAATTATATACCCATGGAGTGCCAGCTGGTATTGTTTCTCTGTAGTTTTCCTTTGGTTTCCCTCTCTCTCTCCCCTCAATTAAAATAACAATATTCATGCCCTGTCGTGTCTTACTGCTTAATTATGTACTTTGTGGAACAAAGCTTTAAAAATGAGACTATCAAGCTGGAGGGGGGGAAGGGGAAAGAGCAGGACAACCAGATGTGCAGGGGGGAAAACAAAGGGCATTTTGGAAGAGGAGTGAGAGAATTAGGATTTGTGTGAGAACGAAAGAATGAAGAGACAGAAACAGAACAAGAAGATGCACTTAAGACATATTGGTTCCATCAATTTAATGTGCATAAAATTATATGTGGTGTTAAATATATTAAATACTGCATCCTGCAGTTATCTAACATTATTTAAGAAATACTTGGAGCTGTTTACTATGAGATCTCAACCTGCTCCCATCTCATGAAGCAATAGATACAGACTTCCTGCTGGCAGAGAAAGAAGGCTGCATTGTTTTACAAAACTGGAAAAAAAAAAAAGGCAGCTGGAAATACATTGGCAAATCTTATATTACAAGGTATATTTATCTTGTATTAATTTAAGACTAAAAAATGTTACAAATAACTGCTTTACCAATATTTAATTCAGTCACAGTAAGCAACACAGTTCTTCACACATTCACTTTATCTAAAATTTATTTCTTTATTCAGTATACTGCTAAGTTTATTTTGTGTACTTAGACAAGGGATAATACTTAATGAATGAAAAAGTAGCTAGCTTGTCTTCTCTTACAACATGAGTCACATTTTCATGCAGAAGGGAATCCCAGAGCACAGTTCTGGAATCAGTTTTGGGTGGGACACAAGTGTCGGAAACCAAGAGTTTTTCCAAAAGCATTTAAGCTCACTATACTCCTAAAATATCCTTGCAAAAATAATTACCACCAGCAGTAAGAATGTTATATTTTACCATGTCAAAATATTTTGTACCACAAACACAAAAATTTGAGAGAGAGACTTTTTCCTATTAGACTAGAAAAGGAACAGCAGAGCCCTTCACAGCCCCACTAATCACAGTATAACAGCATCGCCCTCATATTCAGAGTGTCTATTAGGGGAAATTAAGCTTTTCTAGTTTTCCAATTTGTTCAACAACATTTAGAATCCAGCTGTTCCTTCCTACAAGCGCCTAGTGAGACTGGGGACAAGGGGAGGTTTGTTGACCATGACAAGTTACTATCTCTGTGCCACTTGCTAATTCCCAAATGGAGAAAAAAAATAATTTGAGGCTCTCAGTTTCCTTTACAGTTTTGAGAATCCTTTATCCAGCTGCAGTAACTTCAGGTTTTAAGGGTCACCTGGTAGAAAAGCCAGTCATGTATGTGCATATATATAATGTGAATATGATGTTGATGATCATAACGCAGCTGGTTTTGGAATTAGTGTGTAGGCAGCAATCTTCCTTCATTCTGTATGGGAATAGAGAATTATGCATTCCACATCCACTTGAATTATATTAGTAAAAATATTTTGTAGGAAATAGATTGCTCGGTATTGATCTACCTCTTCTGGCTTCACGCATCATATACAATGGTCTTCAAATATTATTTGCCGAATTTTATTCTCCTGCATTGAACCCACACAAGAGAGACATGCATTTCCCTTCAGCTTCTTGCAGGCACTAAAGAGAAGGAACAGCTTTACAAATAAAAATGAAGAATTTATGGGCAATTTTTTAAACAGATTGTAACATTCTCTTCAGACAAGAGTTAAGAGGAACATCTGACTTTAAGCAGCCATCCCCTTAGAAGTATCACACCGAAGGCCTCTGTGTTGTACGGGACGAGCCTTCAATATCAAAAACAAAACTCAAAGACAACTCATTTGCTTGTCCACATTTTAATTTAATATCCTCCAACATTAAGTCACTTAACCGGTCACACATGATAGCTGTGACTCAAAAAAGATCAACTTTCACTTGTACTGGGCTATCACAAGTGTTTTAGTTCGGTATAGATTAGATTCAGAGTCAGTCTTTTAAATTTTCTTCTGACTTATTTACTCTATTTTTATTACCTAGCTGTCTTTGTGAAGTTTAATATTTTAAAACACCTAATGTAACAAAACATGAAGGGAGGTTGTGACCATGAAATTCAATGCAAAGGAGCTTTTTTTTTAAAAAAAAGGACACTCAACAATTAAATTCCCAGTAAAAAAACTGAGTAATCTTAGCTAAATCTTCAGTGCAAAACTGAAGATATGCTCATAACCTCAGGGAGTGTGACCACCAGAAAGCCCGCAGAGTCCAAAGCCATACATTGTTGATGCCCTTTTCAAACAAGCTTTGCTGAAACACAACTACTTACCATAAGTCTTGTCACCAAATACCATATAACTAATCCTGCCAAAAACAGATTAATCAAATAAGTTGTCAACTGCTTTAATTCATGATGTGTCTCACATTCTCCATGAATTAGGGTTTTTTTTAAGAGACCTTCACAATCAAGAACAGAATGTACCAAAAAAAAATACTTTAAAGCAACAAAAAGCCCTTTTGCTTACAAATTATTGCAATGACAACATTTTAAATCCACAGGGGATATGAACAGGAAGAAAGAACTGCCCCAGAGACTACAACTATTTTATCAAGCAGAAACAAAGCCTTCATTTTCAACAAGAGGTTTCTATGGCTAATTCTTCTGCTTTTAAAGGTAGTTAGACTTAGGTGAGGGGAGAAGACGGGCCGTTCTCCACATTCCCACAGTATAATATACCCCATTACATATCCGACTTTCAAGTTTCAAAGGGCCCTACTTAACTAATCAAAACAACATACATTTGACACAACTAAGAATTTTCCAGCTTTCTCAGTTAGTTTTAATTCACATTGAACTCGCATCCAGTCAGCCAAATACGTGTATTTTCAGGGCTCTATTATGTTAATAAAAAATACAATTTTATAGTAAAGAAAATGTCACTCTCATATAAAATCTGTCTTAACACCCTACAGTAATGCACTGAGTGGGAAATCAGTGACTCCTGACAACAGCTGATGTACATCAAATACCATCCTAGTTCATTTGAAGACTTTCCTGACAACAAACACAGACAACTTAATATCTGTTGCCCATACTAAAGCTTTTAAATATACTAAATCATTAAATTATGAACTTGTTATATTTTTTAAATCCACTCACCCTTCCCAAAAAATAACTGCCAGGAAAAAGACCTCCCTTGCAGTTATTTTTTAAGGGATTTACATGCTTTTAAAAAGTGCTGCAGCTAACCAGAAAGCAAATCAAACATTCTTGCCCAGACAAAGAAAAATATTAGTTACTGAAATCAGATGCAAATGTTCAAAACCTGATGTCCAGAGCTAGAAATCTTAAACTAGTTTGGCTTAATAATTTCCTCAAACGATGTGTGACACATCAACACCCTTAGACATACTGTTGCTTAGCTTTTACGTTTCAGTTCCAAACTAACCAACTTCAGCCTCACCTATCTGTACAGAAAAGAAAAGAATCAACATATATCCAGACTGAAAGGGTTTTGGTTTATCTCCTTAGGGCAATAAATATGTGCTTACAGTTAATAAATTTCACACTCTCAAAAGCCGTTATCCAAATGTGGAACCAGATGTAGTCAGGTAGTTGGTCACTCAAGAATATCTAAGTCTAAACTGCTCAGCCTAGGAAACTGAGACAGAGCCTGAAGACTGACAATACCAGTTTCAAGAAGTTGCAAACATAGTGAGAAATTGTGTCAAAGGCTTCCAGGCACTGTGTTTAGTTCTGTTTCCCTCCCTGGGATGGCAGCAACCCAAGCACTCAGCCCCCAATTTTCACACTTCATGCCTTGGGGTAAGTTTTGCCTCGGGGTAAGTTTTGCCATGGGGCAGAGGTGATCCATGGTGCAATTTCAAAACAAGTATTAGAGTGCCTAGAATTATGCAAAATTAAGCTTAGAAAAAAAAGGAGTATGAACTTACACAAACAGGAACCTGTTCAGTGCATAAACAATTATTTCCACAAATTGCCCTTACGTCAAAACTTTTCCAGGCCTCTTAATTCCTTTGCCTTTTATTCTTT
>NW_009953923.1:1198653-1224810 GCF_000747805.2 Chaetura pelagica | reverse complement strand
TCCTGCTGATGAGGTGGCTTCCTCTACTAATAAACATAAAGCCAATTAAAGTATTCTTATTGTCATGCAGACTTCACTCCTTTTATTTGCAGTCTCACATGCCTTTTATCCCTATTTAAAAAAAACAGGTACAAACAAAATACAATACTTTTTATGTATCATGTACTGCTTATTAAAATAAGAAGCAGAATAATTTCTCCAGAAATTACATTCTCTCTACTTAGAGGCTGTGTAGCCTGCTCCCCAAAGTTAATGCATTAAAGTGTATAAAACATAGACAGCTACACATTTCTATAACTGCAACTTAAATTATGAGAACCTGATTTTTACACTAATATATGGTAACTTTTTCTTTAAAAATTTTTAAGTGCCAGTGGTGTTATGTTAAGTATTCAAAGGTATTGTACATCTACATCATAATAAGCTTTACTACATGTGTCTATATGTATGTTTGTATTTATTTATTATAGATTTTTCTGTCTAAATAGTCAAAATGTATAACACACTGAAGGGTGAAAACAAAGATCTATTACACATGCTTGGCACAAATTTGGCAGAAATAAGTCTGAGCTAAGTAAAATGAGAAACAAATTCTGATTGCACTTTTTGATGTGAAATCATACACTCAAATTTAACATCAGTGTAAGAAAAAAGCCCAATAAACTACCATGTCCAAGAATAATTGATATCACTTTAATATTACGTAGTTACAGTACCCGAGACAAGTCTCAAAGGATAAAGGTAAAAGATAGACATTAATTATTTATCAGCTATAAATACACTTCAAACTTCCACGTCATTAGACTTTACAGTAAGAAATATTGTAAATCAAATTACTGCTGTGCAAAGATGCTCTAAGGTAACTAAATTAATCGGTTAAAAAAATATAGATAATTTAAGAGTCAGCTTAAAAACACTGAAGTCTTGAAATGCTCAGATAACATTAGATTCTTTTATTCCTCCTTCCCAGTCATCTGATAAAAGCAACCAGTATGAAATTTTATCAATTAATTTAAATTAATAGTCTATTAAATGCATTTTAAAAAACATAAAATACCACAACGTTCAAATAACTGCCACCAAATCCAAACATCACAGTCTTGAGGAACAAGATCTCTGTTTACACGTAGTGCAAAAGGTAAGTACAAAAGCACACCTAAAAGTCAGGGTTTTCTCATTTGTATGAAGATTTAAAGAATGCAAGCGGCTTCTCCAACCTCCCACCCCTGCTGCAGAAGAGGAACTCACCCCCCGTGGCCCCACCAGGCTGCTCCACCCCCCCCGGCAGGCAGAAGGCACAAGGCTGCCACAAGGACTCATTTTTATCCCAAGTGCCAGTACAAAAAAACCAAATAAATCAAAACTAAATACATAGTAGACAAGCACTGAGGGATACAAGCTGCAGAAATGGAAGACATTTCTAATACCACTGCCACCATCACCCCAGGTTATAAAGCAGTAATCAGCAAAAAAATTGACATCTTTTGTAATAGCAGTTTTGTGTTCCCCAGTGCCACTTCTTGCTTTCAGTATTATTAGAACAAGAGTAGGGACCTCAGCCAACTTTTTTTATCATCTGGATCTTAATGAAGTTTATGTCCCTACGTGCTGTTAAATTACACAGATTAGTAACACATGAGTAAAATAAATACAGTCCTTCACATGATTAAATTTTAAATTACCACATCTGAGAAGGAGAGCACAAACAACACGCATTTGGCATGTATGGAGCATTTGTCACCCAGGTTTGAAGGCAGGACTTCTGTTTTGCCTCTTCAGCCAACAAAGTAATTTATGTAGCTGGCTGCTGTTATAGACTTGTCCATGAGAGAAAGTATCTTCTAACACTGTATGAATACTATGAATACAAGAACAAAGAATTGTCTGGATGTATCAGCCACATTCTTCTGAAGATGGGGCAACAGCCAACACTGTACAGATGCACATAAACTAAGGATACAAAGGTATACGTGTACATGAACGTTTCCACACCAATATTTAGATGATGCCAAACAGCTATCTTACAGGGTCTTTCATCTTCTAGCTCTGACCACAAGTTTATCAAATACCTACGAATATGACTCACCTGTGTAGTTATTAGAAAAGGGATGCTTCACTTAATCTCATTTGGAGTATATCCCACTCATCTCAACCCTGCTTAGACCAGACACCAGCTTGCAGCTGTGTGCATCTTTAATGTGTTCCTATCAGGTGCTTAATACACATCCCAATCCTACTGCTAACACCATTCCAGTAGTTAACCAATCAAGTCTAAATGTTCCCAAGTTCAAATCCAGCAGCTGCTATGGGCTTGACACAGATCCAGCAACAACTAGTGTGTTTAGGACTAAGTACTGGATTCACTTCCACTTCTGACAATGCTCACGGTGCTATGTGGCAAAGGTCTCAGCACCATTTTTCTGCACCAGTTAGTTAGCTTCTCAACTGAAGACAGCTCAGGGGGCATGGGATGGGAAGTCTAGCACCAACAGAAATTACTTTCCTAGCAGTGACTGAGAGGCAATTAGTGGCCTTACCAAAACACAGTGTGCATCTCAGTGCTGCTTGAATGCATTATCCTACAAATCAGAATGAGATGCAGGTCTTTTCATTAGCTTGATCTGGGGAGAAGGGAGAAGGAGACACTGCATACAACCCCATAACCTATAATACACACCACAGACATGGACAGCCTTCAAAACAACTCATATGTATCATGAATGTGACAGATAAACTATTGTTTTATTAGGAAAGATAATGGTTTTGATGTTACTTCCCCTTAATAACATAATTTCAATATTTTTCATTAGTTTTCAAAAGAAGGCACCACTTTGATATCGCATTTGCTTGCGAGACTCACAACAGAATTACAACACCTTTTTCAGACCAACTTATTTTCATAAAGCAATACCAGCTCCATTTTGCTCAATCCTTGCAACCAATTCAGAGGCAATTGATTTGGACAGCAGAACAGCAACCTCTGGCATAACTCCCACCAGCTGCCTCCATTCATATGTAAACCACAAAAGGTTGGAGAACATTTTTCCTCAGACTTCTCCATAAATAATATGACATGATTCAGAAGGAAAAACCCAAAGAGAGAGGCTATTAAAAGCCTCTTCGCACATTCCTAAATAGTACCTCAGCTTCCAAGTTTGTCCCTGTGTTCTCCATCATTTCTTGCTGATTCCCTTACTTTTGCAACACTGCCAAACTGGACACCTTTTTTTTTCCCCCCGCTCACTCTACTGTCTGCCTTCTGTGCTGGAAAGGCAGCTTTTTCCTATTTGTTTTCCAACATGCTGAGCACAGCTACAGGAGAACCTGCTTAATGCCTCCAAGTACTGCTCACTGATGGGAGAAATAAGTGATAGTGTCTTACCCTGTGTGTTATTGCTTCAAAACAAAAAACAGAGTCCTCACATAGAAGAATAAAGCATTCATACATCCTAGAGAGGTCTTGCTAATGCTACAAAGCTGTAAGAAGGGACAGTAAGTATCCCAATCATACTTTTTTTCTAGCATCCTTCTGCCAAATAGAGTTTATTTGTACAGTTTTCAGAATTACTTCATCAAATGTTCTCCTTTCTGAGCATGCAGATGGCTGACATTCCCTTCAGATGGCTGACATTCCCCAGAAGAGGAGCTGGGGGAAGAAAGGAAAAGAAACAAACATCCTGGGACTCCCACTTCCACTCAGCGAGACTCTGTCTCACCCCTACTATGCTAAAAAATACATAACTACTATATTCTGTGTACTTTCCAGTGACAGAAAAGTGTTTCAAAGTGCCTTCTCAGTTTAAATATTATGGACATTTGTGCTTAAAGGGGAAGAAAGAGTAAGAACAAGCAGGCCATCTATCCGTTTCATGAGCATATCATCCAAACAACTTTAGCAAGCTTTGGTTTCAACTTGTATTTTTAAAGTATGACAACTCACAAAATCACTTGTATCCTTTGATTGAAGAACAGTATGAAAAAAACCCACACCATGGAGACAATAGCACATGAAAAGTGTTAAACAAGAAAATTCATGAGGGCTTGAAAAGAGTAATCAACCTTAAAACACAACCAGAAGAAACTTTGTAACACATTCACAAGAACATTAAAGCAGCACTAAGACTGCTATCTAAAACTGAGGAGAAAAGAAAATGTAAAATATTTCAAGAAGGATTTTAAGTATCACTTTTAAAATCTCCATTTTGTAACTATTTAGTTCCTTTCCTTCCCATTTTTTTGCTTTCTGCACAAAAAAGCTAATGGTGGGAGTAAAACAGAAAATTATATGACTCTGCATCAAGCACTTCAAGCTAGAAAGAGTTCAAAAAGCCAAATTCACTACCTTCCCTCACCAGCTCTACCAGAGACAAGCTCTCAAGCACACAACTGTTAAGAAATTAGACTGGTGAAGTGACATATTGTCACTCTCTTTTGCCTGAATTTCATCCCAAAAGACTAATGAAATCGCTTTCTATTTTTATGGACAAAATTATCTGATAAGAAAACACAGACAGCACTGATGATCAGTCATACTGTCAATGTCATTTATAGACTCATTCAGATACTAACTTACTGACAAAAAATAGTTAACTCTTTCATCACATTTTGAAAACTGATACATTTTTCTAGCTCTTTGTCTATGGAGAGCTTTTTCTGTAATACTGGACACTGAAACAGCCTGGAAACAACCAACACGTGCACTTCCCAAGTTTTGTTTTGATCTTGAAAGGGAAGTCAGTCTTTCCTGCCCTATTAGCTCCACCTTGGTTCCAATTTAATTTCTAAGAGCCAAGATGCCTTTTTTTCTCTCAGTATCCTTATGCAGCCTGCCATTAACTCATTTGGATGCCTATTCACACCCCTACTATCTATACATTACTGAATAAAGATGTCAACAAACCTACCACTCTAGCCCTGCTACAATGGCTTATGTGCAGCTTTAACATGTGGATTACTGATTATTTATGCATGCTGTAGAATTTGTTTAAATTCCCATCTGGGCAAAGGTCCTTCAAATACAGGCAATGCTTCTTTCTTATTAATTAATGGGAGCTAGTTTTTACTTCACTATTATTTGAATAGTAAGTGTTGAAATGCATGTGGAATGAGAAGCTATCTAAAAATGCAGTAATTCCTGCTCCTCTTCCTACTGTACAGAACAGAAATTTGTCTCTTGTCAACTGCAGCTCTGAAATGACAAGACTCCCAAAGTTAAAACAATTTAAGGAGCCATTAATCCTCGTAGCTGGAGCATTGATGCTTTTATGCCACATCCAGAGCCTCATGTCAAAAATCCCATTCCTAGATCAAATGACATTTCTGAAGTACTTAATCACTTTTCAATTTTTTCTTATGTGCACTCAAAGAATCATTCCTAACCTCCTCTCCTTTTCCTACTTTTTACCTTGAGGGTAATAAAATTCTGGTTCACTTCATCTGAAATACGTACTTTCAAGAAACATATTTCAGTAGACTAGGTCAAATCTAGGTTCCATTTAAATTACTTCATCTCCTTGTACTCACTCAGTTCATTGTCTGAAGTGAAGGCAGATCATCCCTCCAAATGACTCTTCAAGGTGCTGTTTGCCAATCTGACCATCACTAACCACTCTAATCCAGCTTGTAAGGATTCTGATCCTTCAACAGCTATCTGAAGACATCTGTGGCCTTACCCATTCTCTCCCCAAAATCTACACTGATAAAAGACAGGGTGTACACACTTCCAGTCTCCTTCTTTCTTTCTCCTATGCCTTTGACAGATGTTTCTACACAATACACTTTCTTTTCCCCTTTACTACAGTCTCCATATGAATAGCTGTGTGCAAGACTCCATGTTCTCTAATTATTCTTTTTTGAATGAAAGTAATTCAGCACATTAAAATCCACTGGGAAAACAGGCAGATATGAGACCAGAGCCATGAGATACTATTATGCCAGAAGGCATGAATGGGTCAACTGTTTCTCATTCGATCTGTAAACAACTACAGAGGTCCTGGACAATGTGGCTTTGCCAGACAAAGTAGAGCAAACTAGGATGCTGTTTTCCCATGTTTTCAGTGTCCTGAGACCCTTCCTCCAGAATGCCCGCTCCCAGAGCAAGGAAATTCCACAAAGATTTAACATTACCACTCCTACCAACAAAGAAAGGTACACAAAAATAATGTCCAACAAACTTCCAAGTCACATCATGAAACTCACTATAGAAGTGTGATCAGGATATAAAAATTAATAAACACAACATACATCCTGACAGTTGCAGTTATACCCTTTTCCTTTTAAATTAAATATAAAATATATTAAGAAGCAGCAGGTATTAGCATAAGTTTTCAGGTGCCACCAGACAGTTAATGTTATTTGATATCATTATTCACTTGACATTAACAGCAGAAAACATTTCCTTCTTAAAACCCAGCTATTCTGGGAAACATGGTGCTGTCTGGAGAACCTTAGTGCCGTCAGAGCAGGAACTCCAGCCTCCAGAGTCCCACATAGTCAAGGTTAATGCTCTTCCAAAGCATTTAAGTGCCGCTGTTGATAGCAAAGTAAGCTGGAAAACAAGGAAATGCATGCTGCCTTTGGAGTTAATATTCTGTTGCTGGCTGGAGTTAATATTCCTCATAGCAGCCCATATGGCGCCATTGTTTGGAGTAGTGACCGAAATAGTGTGGTTAGCACCACTGCTTCAGCTGCTGCTGAGCAGTGCTTGCACAGCCTCAAGACCTTCTCTGCTTCTCATATTGAATAGGCTGAGGGTGGACAAGAGGTTGGGAAGGGACACAGCCAGGACAGCTGACCCTAACTGACCAAAGGTATATTCTAGGACATCTAATATCATGTTCGGCAATAAAAACTGGGCATTTGATCTTTCCAAGGTAGCCATTGCCCAGCGACTGCCTGGGCATCACTCCACCTGTGGAAGGGGATGAGTGACTATCTTTGCATCACTTGTGGTGAGTTGTTTTTTTTAATTCCCTTCACTTATTACACTGTCTTTATCAACCCACGAGTTGATGAAGCTCTTGCTTTTGCTCTTCCAGTGCTCTCTCCCCCATCACACTGCAAGAGGGAGGGAGTGAGTGGGTGTTTATTTGCTAGCTGGGGTAAACCCACCACATAAGCTCACCTCTATAAAGCTATCATATACATATGTGTGCACTGTGAAATTATCATGCTGTTGAAAATATGTCTGTTACAGAAAACAGTTCACATTCTCCATACTCATAATCTGCTGAAATGAAATACCAGAAGTAGTGTATTTTTTAAATCCCAAAGTTTTTAACACATAACAGCAATGGTACTTCAGGCATACTTAAGGAAAAAAACAGATTCTGTACTGTCAAGTACTTTCAGAATTTCTGCCTTTTAGGGTTCAGATTCCCTGTTCACAGAGAAACACATCTCTGGGAATGAAAGCTGCTGTGCAGAGTAGCTTTACGAAGTGCTGCAAGTACTTGAAATAAATTTTAGTAAGTAAACAACTACATTAAAACCAGAGCAAGTCTAGTACTTCTTCCCAATAATACTGAAACTATAGTTCTGCTGTAGTGTTACATAAATGCAACGACTGTAAATGTTTTGGGGTTTTTTTGTGGGAAGAGGCTGCATGCCAACAGAAATGCACATGCTACTTTTTTTTCCCCCTTTTTGAGGTAAGAAATATTTTTTTTAAAGTGCATATGAAGCAAAATCTGCCTGCATTTTGGGCTTCTGTATTTCTTTCAATTCAGTGCAGAATGGCAACCCCTCCAGCCTTCCTTGTTTCCTAAGCATTTTCTACAGGATTTTTTCTAAATTATTCAGTTGAGAGACTAGAGAAAATGACCTATTGAGGTCTCTTCTAACCTAAATTATTCTGTTGCTTCCCTTCAGACAAAATTTTCATAAGGCACTTTCTTACTCAGAGCTATTTTATTGCATACTTATGAACTCATGCAAATGGTGAAATGGCAAGGCTGTCAGACCCCTAACAACAGCAGTGCAAACAGCACCAGCACTGCAAAAACTCTAACACTACAGAGTGGAAATAAAATTTAATATTCCTATTTGAAAATAAAAATGCTCGTTTGAGACAAGCAGTACTCTGAAGTGTAAGAACCAATATAAAAAGAGGAAATTAAAGTGATTCCACAAAATTAGACATACATAGCACAAAAACTAAATTGACATACACAATAGCCTGTGGCATATTACTATGAGAGCTACAAGCAAGATAATTGAACTCTTGTACACAAAAGATTTTACAATACAGATGATAAATACAACAGTAAGAAAGAGGTCAAAACTTATACAGAATCTTTATTAAATATAAAGATTTTTTATGTCTCCAGTCAAGAAATAGAAAAATACAGAAAATGAAGTTGGAGTAAAGTTTCCCAGGTTTTTTTGCACAAGTAAAATGGTTTTATGAAAGTTGCCATTAAGCAGGGTTTCAGAACCAAAATCAGTCAGATCTGCCTCCTCATCTCCGTAAAAGATACAATATTATTTGGTGATCACAAAACTCAACTGGGCTGTAAGATACATATCCTGAAACACTCTCAGCTTTTCCACATTGGGCTGGATCTTCTTTAAGAAAAGAAAAGAGGAGTTTTTTTATCCCATTACAGACCAAAAAAGCATATGAAATCCCATTCTTTTGAAGGACAGATAAAATGTTTATTTCCCAGCTCAAAGAGCCAGGCTTACTACACTTCTACAGCAAAGGAGCCTTTACTCACAACTCTTCCCTGGTGTCAAGCAAAAAAAGCACAAGCACACATATGCAAGAAAAATGTGCTCAGAGATATTCAAGCTTTAAGGAAACAGAATACAAACAAATTAAAGTAACAAGTCCCTGTGGTCCCATTTGAAAACATTGAACAGGAAACCCAAGTTCTAAGGTGAAACTATTCCAACCAGGAATGGAAACAGAAACTAAATAGTAACAGGAGCTAGAGCAAAACAGTAGTTGCAGGTTATTTTAAAGTATTTAAGCATTATTAAGAAGGCAGAAAGAAGACAACTTCATTATAAAATGCTTGCTTTTCGTTGGTGTTTTTGTGAAGTTTGTAAAATCTCTAGAGAATGAAGTAATGTTTTGAATCCTGTAAGTAGTAAGACATCTTCCCCTCCCCCTTGAAAACACCCAGATGCCTTCCCTTTACTCCAGCTTTTCTTCACTGTTCTTCTCTAATGTATTCTTCTTTCTTAGCTCCAGGCTATTCTACAATGGACTTGCCAGCAGCTCTAAAGATTAGGTGCACTTCTAAAAGACAACTCATTTCAGCAAAAATAATTATTTTCTTCCTTTCATTTATGCCAGGCATCAGAGTAAGATAAATCATGAACTGCAGAAGATGAACTAATACAAAGCTATGACTACCTCTGGAGTTTTGCCAGCAGAAGTAGTATTGTTTAACAAAACTATCCCTGAGAAATGTTATCGTGCCATTGCAATTTTTACAAGTCCCAGGCTCTGAGCCACAAAACCCAAACATAAGAAGGTCAGTACTGGATGAAATCACTCGCCCTGGTACACTTTCGCTGACACTCAGCAGATAAGCTCTGCGGTTTCTCCTGAGAGTGCACATGCCCTTCCAGTGAGAGTCACCTCCAGATGGTTCTCATTTGTCCCCTCTTCCAACATTTGTTCTGTTGCCCAGACATGCTTCACTCTGCCAAATCTTGGGGAGAAAAATCACCCTCACCCAAGTCTTGCAAAGGCTTTTACCTTCAGAATCAGCCCTGAAGAACCTTTACTGGAGGAAGACAGAGAGAGCAACACAAGGCAATAAGATCAATTCAATCAAGCTCTCCCCAGAATGCATTTCTCCAGCCAATTAATTCATTTTTTTAAACTCACCTCACCCACATGATTCACAGTTTTGTGTATCTGTCATATTCAACCCCCTCTCCCTCCATGGTCTTTTCCAAGTTTTACCATCCAAGTCTACTGGATTTCTCCTTACAACCCAAATGTTCCATATCCCTGTAACTGCCCTGCTTGGGTTCTCCAGGTCTAGCAAAGCCTTTCCAAGGGGCACTCCAGAAGGCACCTTGACAGGTTACCAAAGAGAGAGCAAAGAAGAAAATGGTGACCTCTTCTGTAAAGGCATGCAAATGGACAAACATGCTTGACTCCCTCTGCTGTCGCCTCCCCAGTCCCTTCAAAGCCTCAAGTTAAAATCAGGAAGGAGCAGGGCAGTGTGTCTACTATCTATAAAAGCTGAAAATACCCTAGCAACACAGCTGCTAGCTTCCCCTCTCAAATCCCTCAGGTTAACGTGAGAGAAATTATTTATATCAAGATGGCAAAGTTTACATACAATACATCAAACTGATAAAGACAGGATCAATAAGCAAGGTAAGACCCAACCTGTCTAACACAGATAACTGTAGTTTGAATATATCATTTTAGAGACAGCAATTAATTTATTCTGTACTTGCATTCATTTTTAGATAAAGCTGGTTTGAATAGGCTTACAATCAATACCAACTTTCACTTCTATTTGAATACAGATTGTTAAGTGTTTTTAACTCATTACCTTCAGAGACTGAAAGCAAATTAATGAGTATTTCTGATGTCCTTCATTACTGCTTAAAAAACAGTTAAAAATAGCCATTTTTTAAATATTATATATAATCAAAGACTTACAGAACGAGTTAAAAAACTCATTTTCTGAAAAGAAGCCTACAGAAGAGTTCATCTGCTCATATTAAAGCATAAGATAGCAAGATTTAGGAGCAGGGAAGCAAAGCGATGGGAGGAGGTACTTAAGCGAGTATCAGAGCTCCACTTAAATAATACAAAAGAACTATCAGTTAGACTGAAGCAGAATTACACAGAGATTTTATAGGGAAAACTTCAGTATGGAAGAATTTAAGTTTTCTCTTCTAAGTTTTCTGTAACCTGAGAGTCTAGTTTATACGCCTGCTGCAGTTACAAAGGATAAAAATATTTATGACGTGATTTGTACATTGTCATGTTAATCACTTCTACACCTCTTGCCAGCAATCAATCAGTGCTGCTAACATTTACCTGCGCAATAAACATTGTTTTCAACAAGAAAATTACTAGCTTGTCCCCGTTTTACTTATTAGGTATTATTTTACAAATCAAGGCTTAGATTCTACAAGTCCTCACATTTTTGACACGTTCCTGTATTTCTCTTGAAGCCAGTGAGACTCTTGGTGCAAAAAGCAGAGTGCATTTCATGCTTTGCAAAAACTTTACTGAGAATTTAGGAACCAAATACTAAAATCTGTTTCAGTTACACTAATATGAATCCAACCAAGAAACAAACGGTGACCTGTTTATTAAAGGGTACATAAACTGCTGACCCCATCTAGGTATACTGGAACAGCAGGTATCTGAAATGTATTTTTGTGATCAAATTAAAGAGATCTAGAAGTATATCTGAAAAGGGAATAAAAGAACAGACACAGCAGAAGATTAAAGAGTGACAACATAAAAGGTAGGGGATGATGGGTTTGAGGACTCTTATTTAGGCCCTGCCTAGGTCTTATTAATTAAAAATCAATACTCTTTTTCAAATCAATCCACAGTAGACAATAGTTTTATAGCTCACACTAATTCTAGTGAGAGTTTTACGATATTTTTAGTGTCACAGCTCAGAGTTCAATAATTAGAAATGCCAAAATGTTTCTCAACACTGGCATTTCACTTTGCATTTTATCACTTGTCTTGGATGATAACTTTAGCCATTAAGACAGAAAAGAAAATTCTGTCTCAATTCACTAACTCTTAACTCATTTTTCATTACGTGTTTTGGGAAAAAAAAAAATAAAATCTTACACAGTAATTAGCTAGTTTGGGAGCAAACTCTCTCTAAGGGATCATTAATTCATTACAGACATGTTGTTTATTATTGCGTATTTCTCTTTTCTAAATTGCACAAGTGTGAACATAGCTTTGTCCCTTCTCTTAAAACTATAAATTGGTAATAATTCTGTTTTACTGCACAATTAATTATGGCCCAGTTTTAAGCATCCCCAAGTTTGATCAAGCAGAAGCCTGAGGGTACCATTTTTTAGCATAATGAGCACTATCTTTTGAACTCTTTTACTGAAGAAGTGCAGTGCTCAGGACAGAGCTTCATGAAGCAGTTTGCAGGAGGCACATTGTCCTGCTATTACAAAACAGCAGCTACACCACAAGAAGAGTATGTAAGGGGCAATTCAACACAAATGCAAACTCATACAAGTGGGGCATCAAATATGTGATCATGTGCCAATCTTGATATGCCACAGTGTCAAATACAACAGGTCGTTCAGCTGTGCTCTGTTGATGCTAAGCTGTCTGTATGGCTTCTGCTTATCTCCACAGAAGGTGACTCAGCAACCTTCTTGGCCAAATTCTGTCAGTGTTTGGTCACCCTCACAGGAAAAAGACATTTCCTAATGTTGAGAGGGAACCTCCTGTATTTCAGTTGCTGTCCACTGCCTCTGATCCTGCCACTGGGCACCACTGAAAAGACCCCAACTCTGTCTTCTGTACATACTTCCATCAGGCATTTATAGACATTGATAGGATTCCCTCTGAGCCTTCTCTTCTCCAGGATGAACAGTCCCAGCTCTCTCAGCCTTTCCTCCCCAGGAGAGATGTTCCAGTCCATTAATCGCATTTGTGGCTCTTCTCTGGGTTCTCTCCAGTATGTCCACATCTCTCCTTTACTGGGGAGCCCAGTACTGCAGGTGTGGCCTCACCAGTGCTGAGTGGAGAGGAAGGATCACTTCCCTTGACCTGCTGGCAACACTCCTCCTAACACAGCCCAGGATACCAATAACTTCCTTTACAGCTCATGTTCAACTTGGTGTCCACCAGGACCCTCAGGTCCTTTTCTGCAAAGCTAGTTGGCCCCAAGCATAAGTTTTAGGAACCAGTGTTGCTTGGACTTAGATACTGAGAGTCCTTTTTTGCCCCAGGCAGAATTTCATCTTGTACCCAGATAAAGGCTGGGGTGGATGATACAGGATGTATTCTGGATGTTGTTGTTTCTCAGAGTGGCTTATATAGCTACTGACAGAACACGAGCAGAAGTTGGTCCTGTGGTAAAACTCATGTGGTTCTGACTCATGGAAGTTCAGTCTAACTCCTGCCTGATTTGATTATCTACATTTATGATTTTGAAGAAGACTAGGAAGCATACTTAGAGCATAATTAATATATTCCCAGAACCTCTCCAATTCCATCTACGTTCTTTGGCAAGAGAAAAAAAGAACTATGTTTCCTCCAGGGGACCTTCTCTCTACATTTTTCACAAGAGACAGAAACTGCAAGGAAGATTGCCATGGCATTCTTCCAAACTTCAACAATAAAATAAACCCAATTCACATAGGTTTCCAAGATGAGGATCCGGTCACAGTAAAACATCTGCTCCAAGTCTTGCATCACCACTGAACCCTAGCAGCCCTTTGGGTTCACCTCCTCATCAGTGAGTATTAGATATTCTCATGAGCTCTGCTAGTTCCTATGAGTATAGATTCACCTGGGTGTCCTCTCTGAAGCTTAACTGATGACACCAACATGCCACATTACTTCACCTGTAAAAATCTACATGATTTCCACTCCACTTCTGGAAGTGCAATCCCTAGTGCTGCCAATAAAGCTACCAGACCATCTCAATTAGAACTTTGCCAAAATTAATGCAGAAGACAAGACTTTCAGAAAAAGTGGTGGTATTTGTTCAAATATGCTAGAACTTTTTTTCATAACAGTATCTTAATTTTTTTTTACTTTTGAAATAGCATTTTGTGGAATATCATCACTTTGCTAAAGCTCGTAGTTTTGAATCCATTGTCTTAATGCCCATATAAGACGCATGACTACTCTCTCCACACCACTAAAAATACCTATTCTTAAGATATAAAAAAATTTATAGTTAGTCTAACTCACAACTGTTTAGTTACTGCAAATTACTTTCAAAGATAAAAATACAGTTTTCTTATTGATTTGAACAGGAGAAGTCTTGAAGTGCTACAGCGTAACTCTTTGAAGAGCAAGCAAATTAGGCATACCCCTTCATCTTCCCTGAGTTTCTGCCATGATTTGATGATGGCCAGACACCTCACATTTAACTGAGCCATACCACACTGACAACTAACTACATTAAAAAACTCAAGGATTTCTCCAGATGCTATCCCCCAGTTTCTGGAATTCTGTGCATCTCCAAGGTCAGCAGGAGATGCCTGTAACAAACATCCTGTCTCTATCTGGTTCCTCTCTGTACATGGGGAGCCAAGATAAATCATAGTTTTTCTTTTTTTAACTAAAAAACTTATTTTACTTCCAAACTGAGCAAACCTGTAGTCATGAAAGACTTCCAACCTCTCAACAAGCCAAGGCATGGTAAGAATGATAATGAATCTGACAAATGGAACAGGCAGCATTCTTCACATGGACAAGCTGAAAAACTATATTTTTCTGCGCAAGCATAATTGTTATTGCAACTGTAAAAATGCATCAATAATTGGCATCAGCAAAACAGAGCAGGTTGGAGATAATTTAATAATTCTGGCTGTTTAGAAGGCAAATAAATAAATGAAAGCCACCAAACCATACCTCCCATCACTTCTGCCAGCGTCCAACAGCCCCAGCAGCCCCAGCTGCCCACGGGCTCCTCCCTGTGCCCACCCCACTCGGAGGACAAGCTCCCACCCGGCTGTGCTCCTGTGGCCGCTGCACCTGCCTCGACAACTGGCAAGGACTTCAGGAGCATCCTTGTCAGCAGGATCAAGGAAACAATACCAGCTAAGGAAAGCCAAACAGAGGAAACAGTGCATCAGTCAACCGTGGTGAATGTGTTAATTCACCTTAAATATCTACGGTGAATATAGATAACTACACTGAAACTAAGCTACAAAAACTGGCACAAAACAGTGCCTAAGACTTAACCAACAGCTACTGACAATGAATTTGGACTAAGATGCAGTTTTTGTCACCACAGTGGATAAAGAGAAGTAACTAAAATGAAACCAGAAACTACTATAATAAGAGGACAACTAATCCCAAAAGATACAGAAGACGCAAGACAAACTAGGCCCAGGGGGGATGTGTGTTGTTGGATTCAAAAAAAAAGCAAAATAAAACCAAAACCAAACAAACCTAATAAAAGGATTTCCAAAAAAATAACATGTGAAACTCATGTTCCTGTCAGAAAGCAGCAATCATGTTATGTTAATGAAGAGATGGAGATAAAAACAAGTAGACACTGATTAAGCCCTACATGAATTTCAATACATTCTTGTTCTAAAAGCTTTCTGCAACTGCCCAACAATACAGTGAGGAAAAATGTTTCAGCTTAGAGGGTATTAACTTAAGAAAAGTATTATGAAGCAAAATATGCATCCTAAATTCTGCACTGCTTCTTGCAACATACTTGGGATAAAAAAAGGTCTTTAAGATTTCAAAGCTGTAGGCCATATCTGACCTAACTAATCACAGCAAGTGACCTCAAACAAATTCCTTCAGAGTGTTGAATTTTCAAGACAGAAGTTAGAAAACAAGCTCAAGAACATCATGAAGCCAACCTCAGGTACCATTTCAGGATCACTGTGGCCACAACCTGTGTCTTAGCCTGAATGTGCAGTTTCAGTGGAGAAAAAGGAAGACAAAGATCCATTAAAGCAATGTATGATCACATACAAATAAGAATCTACTGGTAGCAATACATTTGTTTTACTCTAACTAAAAGAAACAGGAAGACTCTTCAAACATGTATGTATGGAAGAAGAGCTTTTTGTGTATGTGAGCTATCAGACTACAAAATTCACACACAAGGAAAAACCCTGCTGACCTCATGGCAGCTGGAAAAATATTGTAAGGCACTGGTTCCCCAGGGCTGGCATAGCAGTGAATAGCTTCTGAAGCTAGTCATTTTGCTTTTATTTCTCAACACTGAAGAAGGTGAACACCTGGATAACACTGAGAAATTGAATTCAGGTTACATAATTATCTCAGAAGAGTCCAAACAAATAACTCTAGTTGTTACTAGGAATTGGTGATAATACACTATGTGCTCTCTCAGTGGCCTTGCCTCCATCATTTATTATGTTTTCAGCAGCATTCCATCTTATTTTTACTTATTAAATTACTGCAAGTATTTCACATTTAAATAACCTGTAATACTCAGGTTTGAAATTTCAAACTTGATAAGGAGAATTGTTGTGCCTGTGAAAAACAAAAGAAGTAGCAGCAAGAAGGTGACTCAACTGGCATTGAAGTAGAAAGCTTTGCTGGAAGGAAAAAGGATAAACAAATTCTAGAATAAATGGAGAAAGCTGTGTAAGGCAATGACAGTTTCTTTAGGCGTTAATATCATCAAAATGATGTTGTTTTGTGCACATAAAAAACATTTTGTTTAAATAAACTAGTCATAGCTTTAAATCTTCTTTTCTTATCCCTTCCAAATAAATAGCAAGAAATGCCAATTGACTCAGAACCTTCATTATTGTGGATGGGACCCTGCAAATATACAGTTGTCAGTGATATTGTTACAGAGAGCAGATGAAGCATCATACATGCAAAATTTCTCAGGAAAGCTAAAAAGCAGACATAAATCTTTTTCATTTACATCTTTTCATGAGAAGATTTAAACAGTTATGTCTGTTAGTAGAGCAGCTGGAATGAGACAGACAGAGACAGACAGACAGAGACAGACAGACAGAGACAGACAGACAGAGACAGACAGACAGACAGACAGAAAGACAGACAGAAAGACAGACAGAAAGACAGACAATAAAGTCTAAGTACAAAGAAGGTGGAACAGACAGACCGATCAAGGAAGTCACATGACTACTTCTTGTCTCGCAGCTGGGAGATTGCCCAGCAAGGCCAAGAAGAAGCTACTGATCCCATACTTAATGTACTGTGTTATGTTACTCTACTCTATTTAATCTACCAATAAATTACTATATCACATATATCCCAAGAAAATAAACAGCAGGGTTTACATGCAAGCACACTTGATTGAAATAATAATTGCCTGCACTCAGACTCCACATCTCTGGAATGCATGTATCTTCTCATCTGGTCAACAGAAACATCCAACCCAAAAATAACCATGCACAAATGAGAAAAGTACGCCTGGAAATTCATCTTCATTTTGCAGTGTTCCTCTGATAGCTAAAAGACTTGCTTGCACATCAGGACAGAGCTTTGTATGCCAGTGTTTTGGTCGGATTCTCCTAAGTCACTGCTCTGGACACAGATTCAGACCAAGTTCTGCTTGTTTGCTTCACCCATTTTCAAAGAAAACTTAAGCAAAGAACATACACATATTCATTAGTTACATGAACTCTGCTTCCATTCAGCTTCTACAGAAGAAGAGAAGGCCAAGAAGGGGATTAAGTAGTTTCACATTTGACTTAACCATATTTCTTACCATGAAAATAATACACACATTATGAAAGGTAAACAGATCCACTGTCATCAAACATGCCAGAAGAATGCACAACTGATCACATCAATTGCTGGGGCAAAAAATCAAACCACTACCACCCAACAGATTTAAACTCTTCCCCAACCACAACAGAAAGGTTCTCAAATTTTGGTCTCCTAAAGCTCAGGTTTGTGTCTCCCAACATTAAGAACAATTCCGGTTCTGAATTAGTAAAAAGTCACTGCCAAGTGAATCTAAAAACCTTCCACAGGATCTAAGATTTTGCTCCAAAGCCTCAACAAAGCAGAGCAGCCATTCCACAGTCAGTTTTCTTGGTGGCTTTCCTGACACTTCTCAATGACTTACTAGCTTGCGTTGTGGTCACCTAGACTTGGTTCTGAAGTGTCTCACATCTTCCAGAACCCGACTTTCTCATGCACAACATAGAACAGGGAAGTGACAGAAATCCCTAGTTGATATATAAAAATTGGTAATTCTCTGTGAAATTAGGCAAAGCTGTCCCAGGGTTGGGGTTTTTAAGGACACTGGAAGTTTCAAACCGGCATTTTTTACAGACCAATGAAAGGGACATCTGTCCCACAGCTGATCCAGTAAGAAGCTGCCACAGTCCAGCAGAACGGCAGTATTGGCTTTCTTCCATCCATGCTCTTCATTCTCAGACTCACCTGAAGCACAGTCATTAATAATATTTGCTCATCTAAAGGAAACAATTATTCCCTTTAAGCAGCTGAGAATGGCTTTGTAAGACCTGAAGTGCTAGCATTGTTCTGCTACAAGTGCACACATGCCAGCATCATACATCAGTCCTAAGAACTAGTGACACTATTCAGACTCATAGTTTGTTAGAATGGCCTCAAAGACATGGCACATGGCAGCAGAGACCAGTACACCTGTTGGGAAAGCTGATATCTAAGCCATCTGCTGCCAGGGAACCATTGCACCGACACCGTATCCTCCATTGTGTAAGTGAACAGGACTGGGGAGATGATGAAGTAGAGTTAGGAGAGGTGGGAACACAAACCCACCAAACCATTGCTCAGCATATCTCTGCAATGGAAACGCTCATGAGACAACATCATCCCCACCCATCTTCCAGTGGCACACTGGAAAAATCCCTATCCTACACACAACGACCTTGTGAATCTGAGAACTTAATAAACGAAGACGGGCCTCCTGCAAGAGGCATCAGATTACATTACTAAGCTTTTATCTACCCCCAAAAAAATCTGCCTGTGTCATGTCTCAAATAGCACTTCACAAGCAGCAACTTCCAATATGGAGTTGCTACCTCCTGCCAGGAATTATGTTTCCTCTCATTTGCTTTATGACATATGTCTGCACAGACCCATTTCTCAAGACACTTGAACCACCTTTGTACACATTTGGCAAAGTAACTTAAGCCACCAGATGAACATTTCCTCATTCAGTTCCCTGAATATTATTTAGAAACTGCTTTAACATCTATACTTCTATGCTTGTTTTCCAACTTAAGTTTGTTTGGTTTTAATTTTTCTGTCTTTCCTTACTACACCTCTTTTCCATCAGCCCTCAGTCACATGTCACTACTGATAACCACACGCTACTTGCTCGTCCCAGCATTAAGCAGATGAGAATCGCATCAAAGTCATCATACACCCCAAGTCACACCCTAGTTCTCAGCACTGGTAACACTCACACCCCAAAGGTATTCAGGCCATTTATAAACATTACCCATAATGACTTCTCTGGAAGCTCTCCATCACAACGTACCACACATCACAACATAAAGCAGCTCAGTAGTCACCAGCCTCCTGCTTCCTAAATATAAACAAAGGCATCATGAAGCAGAAAGCTCAGCCATGGCTTGTGATGATTTTACTGTATCTAGATCAATAAAGAATTACTGCACCCAAGAAGGAGGAACAACAAGCAGACTTCCAAACCCCTCTGTATATCACAGGCTCTTCCCTAGGACTGTCACACGCCAACCCCACCTTTTTAAGTCTCTCAGGAGTGAAATACCATGTATTCTAAGATCCTATAAAAAGTAACACTGAGTCTCAAGACTTCAATTTCTTTCTCCTCCAGTTCCCATAATCTAGATCCCCTTCTGCAGGGGGAGAAAGAAAACACACATAATTCTGTATCTGTAAATCCTATATGTACTGCTCTCTCAAGCTAATTACTATAAATAAAACTTTTTTTTTTCACATACAACTGTTCGGTGTACTATGTGCCTCCTGCATTCTGGCATTCAAACTCCTCTTGTTCATTCTTTACAGAGCTCTTTTTCCCAACTACACCCTTCCCTTTAACTCTTCAAATTCTAAATAGTCTCTAAATAGAGCTCTGGTTCAGAGACGGATGTCTTTTAAACCAAGACATTTCCCATGGCAACACCCCACAGAGGGAGTAGCCTTTTTGTTTTGGGGTTGTGGGGGTTTTTTTCAGAGACAGAGAGACTGTGAAAGCAAGCACATTACAGAACTAAGAAGTAACTTGGCAAAACTCCCTCCCCTTTCTTACACTCCCATTTCAAACACACAGAAGTTGTTCCATGAGTGAAATAAGTGAAATTTGGTTCCTCAGACTTGGTGACTCTGTATGTAGGAAGGAGTAGATGGGTATTCAGGATTTTGCCAAGGTCAGAGTATTCATAACACCTCCAACCAGATTCTCCTGTATTCCCATGAACTTCCATTTCAGCTTTTCCATCAGAGAAGATTCTTATCTCTATCCATCAGCCAGCTCACATGCTTCTTCACCAAGCATCCAGGCGTCCAGTGTTAGCCAACTTCAAAGTTACTGGGTGGAGTCAGAAAATATTACACTTGGAACAGGCACAAGCACTATGTCCTAATTTCCCACGGAAGGTGGCCTTAAAAAAAAGATGCTCCTTCATATTGGGCAAAATTAACACTAAAATATACCCAAACAACAACAAAAGAACACAACAAATAAGAAGAAATAATCACAGCATTTCGTCTTGATTTTGAGTCTTAACATTATTTTATTTCATTATGACATTGATATTAATTTATCTAGAGTGCATACCTATGACTGAAGGTCTTAAACCATTATTTAAGTGCTTAGACAAACCATTAACAACAGAGAGACAAGAACCAACAGCTTGAGACCGACTGACAATAATCTAGAAATAAGTCATAGCAGCAAGCACCTAATCAAAGAAACAAGTTACCAGCCCTGCAATACAGTTCATCACAACATCAACACTGGTTGTCATTCCAACAAACATGCTGCATTTCAGCTACATATTATTGGCCTTGGTGATGTTCATTTGAGTGAAAAAGAAAATAGTTCCAACATTATAAGACAGAGTGGACAAATTCCATAGTTCTTGTTACACTAATGGTCCAAAGACATCAAAGCAATTTTGCACAGTTGCAAGTTATTACTCTAAACTTTCCAGAGAAAAAACTACTGGAGAACAAATAAAATCTTCACTCAAAGGCCAAATATTTGTTTACACACTGCTCTTTTTATGTAACACTGATCTTGAGAGGTGTTTATCTTCTATCTTGGTATACAGAGTAGATAATCGCTGCTTGGCCTAGAATTAAACAGGTGCTTTCCATGCCAGAACCACACTCAAAGAGTGAAATTTATGGTACTTTGAAGAGAAAGGCAACTCTTTTTCTGTTGTTGCTTTTTTAGTCATTGTTTTTTTTTGTGGGGCTTTTTGCAGTTTGCATCCTTCAGAGAATGAGCTAACAACATCTCAGGACACAAAGAAAAGATGCCTTACTCTCTCCCACTCAAATAAACTAACTTTGAAGACAGGCAGGAATACCCTGACCACACTATCTGTCTCCCCTAAAATCACGGTATTTCATGAAAGAAGAAACCAATCCACAAACCATTGAAAACATTGAGAATTTTCCCACTTATTTCAGTAGGTACTGGAGCAGGCCCATGTTCCAGTTCCCACAACACGACCAATAGACATTGGTATGACAAAAAGGAAAAGGTTAAAGTTGAATGAAAGGAAAAAAAACCCAAAAAAGTACATAATTACCTAGCTGCTTTAAATTACAGACTATTCAGAAAGTGGTCTGTATCCTACTCCTTTATTCATCTGAGTTTCTGGAAGAGGTCATCTTAGGAAGGTAAAGAGGTTATCAACGGTTTTAAATTCAGGTGTTCTCATTGTCTGAAGTAAAGGCCTGAGCATCTATAGAAAAGATTTTTCATTCAAAATTTAATCAAAGAACACAACAGCAAGTACAAGAAAGTGACAAATCCTACACTACTCCTTCACACTACTGTGTTCTGAGCTTACAGGCAGGACTAAATGCACCACAAAGATCCCTGAAACACTTCAAACAACTAGAAGTATTTTCTGACATGCAACTTATTCACAGGCTTTGCTGTTCATGATTCTTTTGGTCCTAACTCACCAGAGGGATTAATTTCGTAACACATAGAAAGCAATTATGCGATAGACTTGGCTCTTCAGAACATGGTTTAGCTGGCATAGTGGTGTTGAGCTGACAGTAGAACTTAATTATCTTGTAGGTCTTTTCCAGCCTTAATAATTCTATGATCATGCTTGATATCTCAATTTTTAGTTGCTTCTCTTCCAAACAAAGATGACTTCCTAAGTGTTGCACATTTCTGAGCTATCATATGCAAGTGTAAAGACAGCAGAATAACATCCACTGAACAACTCAGTTTTTCCCCCTTGTTTCCTGAGGGACAAACAAGTAAGCTTCTGATGCACCTACAATGTGGAGAATAACACCACAACTGACTGGGCTGCAAACCCAAATCTTGTGGCTTTAGAAAGGTCACCCCCCTCTTTGTCCCACTTTCCTTCCTCCTTCACAGATTTCAGGCCCCTGCTGGCCAGCTTCTGGTGTCCTGGTCACAACTTCAAAGGTGTCCTTCTCTGTCAAGGTGTCAGGAGCGCTGAGTCCTTCCTGCAAGTTTATTGCTACTTGTTCAATCCCCACTACACAAGACAACCTCCCTCCAGGAAAGGGGAGACACAGCATCTTTCAGCACCATGAAAGGAGAAAGTGTATCTTTCCACTAACAGGGGGAACATGCTGCTTCTTAAGTGCAATTTATGTCTCAATGTTTGCCTACAGAATTTTTTGTAACAGGAGACCTACCAACTTGAAGTAAAACAGTGCTTGAACAACTACCTTCTCTCTTTCCTTCTCATCTAATACTCCCACTTATTGTCACCATAACTCTCTTCATGACTGCAACCCTGGTATAACAACACCACCTATACTAGAGCGAACACTAGGCTGCCTTCCTTTCCAATCACAATCACAGTATGGTCTTAGTCACGTTTCTCAGGATAGGATTCTGAGACCAACAAATGTGCACACTCCTCTGCTGACAGATATTCTCTCCCTTAGATGTGTCATTACAATCAGGTACACTATTGTCACTAAAGACATCTTATCTTCTGATTTGAAGAATGTTTGAAAAGAAAGGCATTAAGTGATAGGCAGTACAGTCCGTTCTCTGATTCACACGTTAGGCTAGATAATTGCCAATAACTGTTATGCTGAGTTTGAACAGATAACAAGGACAACATAAAATCTCAGCACAATTTTCTTTCTTTTAAGCAGCATCACCTAAAACTATGGAACCGATTGATGCTAATGTCACATCAAGCTCTTCCCTATTTACAGGAGATGGAAGATTATTCTGTGTACTCTTCCCAGTAGCTTTCTCTTTCTAACTCTGCAGCAACTCATACCAACAATCTGTCAGATTGCATTAAAAACATATTTGAAATATTATTTTTTTTCCTCAACCCCCTTGAATTTAAATATAAACTCACTCAAGTTCTCTCCTTTTCACACAGAAAGACAGGTTTGAAGAAAATACATACAATCAGTAGATAAATAACTGTGGGGATAGGGAGGGGACAGAAAAATGTCATCTTCATAGGAAAGCATTTTTTAATAGATCCATTCAAATTCTGTATCAAATGTAACCTACACAGTAAATACCTGGGTAGTTTATATCACAGATGTACAACAGCAGCCTTCAGAAGAAAGTACTGGACAAAACCAACAGATTTGTAAACCAAGGATTCAGAGTCTACCAACCACATGTCTGCAGGGGTGTAAATCAAGTTCTACCAGTGTAATACAAGAAATACAATAGTCTGGACCACTGTGTGATCCGAAAAGAGCTCCTCAAAAATTGAGCCTGACCCCAGGACCTTCATTCCAGACCAAAGAGGGGTCCAGCCAAGTTACAGCTCTCTGCAACATATGTCAGAAAAGCACGAAACATTTCTATCACTGTTACTGAATTTGAGCAGAGGGGTGTAAAATTCAATGTGATCTGTCTAGGAAGAGATGAAGTCTGATTTGATCCAGTATCAAGGATATTACATCATCATTTATTTATTCTAAAATCTGGCATTACACAGCAGTTATCTCACTGTAATCAGGCAAGAATTTAAGCTTTCAGCATGCAATGAAGAGGAAAACACAAAAATGCCAGAAGTATAACATCAACACAAGAAAACATTACCATTTGCTTCCAGCTCTGGTGGCAGAGGGAAGTACAAGGCAAGCACCAACTACAATATGACAGTTCATCACGCCAAGACCTACTCCTCTTTCTGTGTAAATATGAGCTGTAGGTCAGCCCACACCAACCTGAACCTCTAAAAGCCTATAAGTAAAGGCAGCACAAATAATGAGCAGCATATTTTACAAATCAACACACATATGATATTGCAGATAGGCCAGGAGCCCAAACCTGAAAACACTGACTAATCAAGCTGCTCTTCATTCACTACTTTGGAAGACAAGCCATTGCATTGCATTGCTTTACCAATACAGATACCAGCTGCTGGCTTTGTGGCGGTAGTTTGTTGTTTGGTTTTTTTCATAAGAAACATCTATCTCTGTTGACATATTCAGCAAAAAGCCAATGCAGAAGCACTTTACATAAGATGTTCTCTCAAGAGTGGTATTTTTTCACTGTCTGTTACAGTACAGGCCTACAATTACAGTGGGTGAAGTTCTATAAAGTATGTTCTCTGTATGCAACATTCCTCTGTATGGAACATTTTAAAATTACCACTTTTCATACAACATCCTGCTTTATAATATTTAAAAAAAAACAACCTCAAGCATTCCATCCAGAGCCTTCAACCAACTAATTCATCTGGTGGTTATTTGAAAACAGAAAATATGCTCAAGCTATATGCACAAATTAACACATAAGCAGGTCAGCAGACTACAAGCTATGGGTTTCTTTTAGCACTAGTGAGAAATACTAAAGCATACCTGGACTACAAAAGGTACAAAGACATTTAACCTACCTCATCAAAGCTGCTATCTTCTTTCTTCAAGGCTTTAAAGGAAAAGGAAAAGAGAAATAGTTATCTGTATTGTCTGTACTGCATTTCAATGAGCACAAAGTAACTAACACCAGGGAAGACAAAAACAGAGCAGCATTTTCCTAGGAAAATAGGAAAGAACAGGCTGGCATGAATAACAATTGTATACTCAAAATATGAATCTGTAAATGAAATGTAGGTCTGCACAGCATGTTTCCAAGAAAGTAAATTTACATATTTATGAAAAATATTATCCTCTCAGATTAAAGAAAATAAGAGTTCGTAAGTGTTTTTTTCTTTTAATTCTTACTGAGTGTGAAAACACTTTATGGAGAACCTGACTGAACTTGAAAAAGTCTAACACTTAATCATGTATTCAGTTTGTCAAATACTAAATCTTTATGAAACAGTATGCACTGTAGCAATTTTGTCCTTTTTCTTTTGTTTTCTTTTTGTTTCTCCTTTTTTTTACAGTATGACACTAAAGCAGAAGAGATTTCCGTCTTTTTTACACTGTTAATTAGCATCTTCTTAACAAACAAGGGAGAGAAAAACTGCAGAAATCATGTGAACTGGTAAAGCGAGAAAACAGATTAATATTTCTGAAGTTGTAGCAAAGATTAAGCTGATGAAAATTTTTCCTTTAGCATATTGGATATCTTTATTAAAATGTAAAGAAAATTAATTGCTCCAAATCTCCACTGAACTATACTAGTCTGAAGGTTCAAGACTGGTTCCTTTTCTCTGTACAACCAGACCAACCAGGTACTGTGTACTGGATGCCGTGACCTCAGAGTGCACTTCACTTATTTAAAATAAGAGCAACCGTTGCATTATTGATTGCACTACTTCTTTTCAGTTTACATCATAAACGCTCACAAATTGAGGGAGGTCACCTGAATGACCGTACAGATTGTGCAGTGCTGCCCCAGAAGGCTCTCTCTTCCTCACTTTAGCAGCATGATGTTTCTTACACTTAAAATACATTTATTTCTGCCAAGGATAAATACTAAAGTGCCTAGCACAGTTGAGGATTTAGACTCGAGTAGCTTCTTTGCTCTTTTAGATGCTCCTTCTGTCTTCAAATCACTACTATTTTCTAAACCACCATCTCTTCCAAACACTGTCTTCAGAAATTACAGCGCTATTGACTAAAAAAACGCAAACAAACAAAAAACAAACATCAAACCCAAAAACTGTAGCTGTATCACAGGCACAACTAAGACAGGACACCTCTGCAAAGAGTGCTGCAGCTCCACAACTTCTGCCTGGGGCAACAAGGCACTAATCCCATTTTACCTTGTACCAAAAAGCAGGGATTGTCCAACCTTCCTTTGTGTTCAAAGTTCCATTTCTTTCAGACATGAAATATGTCTTCCCCCAAATCTCTGAAGATATTGTTTTACAATTACTCATCTAGATTTCATGCTCAGCAGG
>NW_009953923.1:1194044-1198636 GCF_000747805.2 Chaetura pelagica | reverse complement strand
CAGCAGGAAAAAAACAAACCAAAACCCACACCCAAACTAGGATGTTGCTGAGGAGGTTTGAGGCACACATTGTACATTTGAATCATGAAATGCATTTTTATGGTTTTGAAGGCTGGACAAAACGTTTTCAGACTGCCAATCCCAAGTATCCAGAACTATGAGTCAGGATATAAAAAAAAAAAGAAAGAAGAAGTAAAAAATAAGAAAAAGGAAAAAGAAAGCTGACATGTGGAACACTTTTCAATAACTGACTTTTGATCTTTTCGTTTACCTTTCAGGTCACAACAACATGTAAGCTATAAATTAGTATATGGCACACCTAGGTCACACTGACAAGCTTTTCTCCCTTACCAAAAATCAAGGTTTTTCCTAAGATCAGAACATTCCAGGAAGAGTCAAACAACAGATAACCAAACAAAATTCACAATGTAACAGAACAACAAAAAATGGGAATCTTTGATCCAGTGCATATTTTTTGCTTGTCTTTACTTAAACTTCTACGTTTGACTAAAATAAGTTTTTTAAGTATCTCCAAAATTAAGAATATGAGATTCCTGGCCACTCATTTAATCAGATTCTATTTAATAATAATTTCACTCTCAACCAATTCACTACATAGCATCTTCTCAACAAATCATCAAACCAGTGTATTTTATGCAACAAATTACAGTAAGAACTTTTTTTTCTCATCATTTTGATCCTTTTCTCTTTAGACCATTAAAAAAGCTTTCATTAAGTTAAAAAAAAAACCAACAAACCAAACACCCACAACTGTTTACAAACAAACTTCTCATTATCTCAGGTATGTGAGCTATGTGAGTGTACATTAGAGGAGATTAGTGGAGATAACCTTTGTACTAGTGAGGAGGTAGTAAGAAACCCAGGGATGCTCAGAAAGGCCACAGACTGCTTAGTGCACTGTGAGCAATCTCAGCAATGTTTTCTCTCTAGATACATAACTTCCTTTCTACCTTGGTGTTACGTTTTGAAAAACGAGAGTTTGCATAAGAAAACAGACATTAAATGGTGTGAGCTGAGGAGATCTCAAATATGATTTTGGTACTGTATGAACTTCAACAAGTGCATAGCAAGAACTCTGCACATAACAGATGATGATAATTTTAGTAAATTACTCATTATTATAATTACATTATTATCAAAGTGTAAAACTAAGAGCCAAGCCTAATAAAGGCTTAAGTGCTCAAATAAACAGTGAGTCAACTGAATCTCAAAAAAACTGGATAACATACAGTATGATATGTTTGTTTATATGGGCAACACAGTATGGAAGCAAGGAAATAAGAATTTTTAAAATAATTTGGATGTTTGTCTAAAAATGGATGGACTGCCAGAAACCTATCAATAAAAAGAATTATATAGCTTTTTCAGATTCCTAGTACTCTAAGTTCTTCATGATTCACTAAATTTTAAAAGGGACACTCCTTGAAACACCAGAAAACTTCTACTAGGAGAAAGGGTGCCTTAGCTCCAAAGACAGTTCATTTTTTTCAACCTGTAAGCATGGAATTTCTGCAATAAAAAGCCATCCTGTGTATTTTAGAAAATTAACTCCAGTTTGGCACCATAGGCCATATGCACTTCCTTCAACACAGCACAGTGCCAACTTGCACACAGCACAAAGTGCATGCTCAGGATGAAGGTTCAGAGATGAGCAATTTCACAGATCACATTTTTCAGCTCAGCAAAATAAACATTCCCAGTATTTGGTACTCTAACTCTTACAGGCAGGAACAAATTTTTGCAGAATGGGTATGTGTAATACAGCCAGGTCTTCATCACTCTCTGCCAGTCATTGGGTGTAGTGGCTGGAAAGCATCCATTCACAGTTAAGATGGGCCAAGTCTACTTGAGACTGTCATTGGGACCAAACAGCAGCCCTTTACTGTGCCCCAGGGATAACTGAAATGGTTGAAAGACTACCTCCTCTTTTATCTCAGATGCTGGGGAATTAGCTTCAAACACCACTTAACATACTGCGGCAAACTGGAAAAAAAATAAATTGCCTTATAAATTAATTGCTAATACAGCCTCTCAAATAGAGAGGATTACTTTCTGAGGTGGTCTTGAACATAGTTTATTGAGTACTAACCTGCAGGTCCTAGCAAAAAAAACCAAACACTGCCAATGACAATTAGGATACATTTCCATCACTCTTATCCAACAGGCGAACATAAACTTTGATAGCAAAATGAAGCAGTCTTGTAATATTGGAAGAATGGTATTTGGCAGGTGGAATACAGCCAACAAGGGGAGGCCCAGCAGTCAGAACCTCAGCATTCCAAGAACGGCCATCGGGTATTCCCTGCTGCCATGTGTCAAAGTTTAACTCGCTAATCATTTCAATCCAACACCATATTACTCTCGTACCATTTATATGGTTATGCTCATGATCTTATATTGTGCCCCTATGAGAACACACTGCAGCAGAACAGGGAAACTTAAGATCATCAAAGTTATGGGTGATAAATCACAACTGACCACTGACAAAATTCCAGATTAGATACCTATTCCATTAGTAATTTGCTAATCTCAACAAGCAACCAGATCTTTCAAAAAGAGCTGTAAAACCAGCATGAGAAATACCCAGAAGGCCTTCTACTAACAAGGTTTTAATTTTAACTCTTATATTGAAATGAAGGAGAGAAGTCTAGCATGTATTTTAACCAAGGATTTCCTGGTATGCAAGTTAAGAGTTAGCTTTGCTTGGGCTTATCTGTCGCTCTGGCTATCAGGGAGTCAACTATGTTCAAAACTCATACTGATAAATTAGAAGGTTTTTGCTCAACATGCAGTTACCAGAATGGTGGTCAAAAGAGTAGAGCATCAGAAGATGGAACAGTCTTGCCGGCAGAAGCAGAGTTTTAATTACAAAACAACCACCACAGAAACACACAAACAAACCCAAGCAGGCACCAGGCCTCACTCCTACACTGCTATGCACACACACAAAGAACTGGAGGAGCTGGAAAACAACAATTCATGTACCTCAAATCAGGCCAAAGCTCCCAAGGAAAGTAAAAGATTGTTTAATTTGTGAAAAATTACAAAAAGAGATGATCATCCAACTGAGCCAACTAAATCATGCAGAAACTACCAGCCAGAGGGACCTTGCTCCCTACAAGGCATTGACGGAGCTGTCATTGTAACAACAAAGCAGCATCTTCATTCAAAGTATTTTCTTTGTTAATGACTTCCACTATTAGAAAAACCCATCCACGGTTCTGTAAGAGTGCCTGTGTATATGTACATACCCACAGACACAGACACAGATCAAGCACCTGACTCCTTTTTTATTTTCTAATAAAAAAAAGTTAAATGCATTTTACAAGTTTAAGACTGATGACAGATGAAAGATATTTTCCTAAAGGGACACAGACATTTATAACTGTGACTCAACATTTACTTCCCAACTCAAACTTGGCATTTACCCTTGAAACTCATTTCCAAAGAGGAATAAGCTTTTCCAAGTCTTTTTCATCTTGCAGTAGGACAATAAAAGATTCCTGATTTCAAACCCTATCTTACCCTTAAAGTTTGCAGTCCTTAGAAGCTCAAGGTGATACACCGAATGCACACACAACACAAGAAAAACTACAATGCCCACATAATTCAGCACACCTCCCCGGGTAGGGTTATGGAAGGAGAAACAAATGCCACAGCTCACAGCTGCAGCACAGCCACTTCACATCCTCCCACTGGGACAAAGCAGCTCAGAAAGTTGCCCCACGTCTGCCAGCCAGACGTTAAGGGAAAACATTCCAGTGGGACAACGGATGGGCGAGGACTGTGGCAGGGCCCTCAGAGGAGGTCTGCAGGGATGGAGGCTGGTGCATCCCCCCCCCCACCCCGGCCACTGCCCAGCGTTCCGGCACTACCTGTGTCTGTGTCTCTGCCCTGCCCTGCCCTGCTCTGCCCAGCCCGCCGGGGACACCTCGCACCTCCCCCAAGGCACCCTGCACTCCCTGCTCAGCTGCGTGTTGCTGCTGTCCGTGGGAATTAATGGTCTAAACTGTGAATTAAGCAAACTAATGTGTCAAAGACCGAGAGAAACAACACTCTGAGCAGACAAAAACTCTCTGGCATTGTTCCTGGTACCAAATTCGACTGCAGAACGAACTGGTGTCAAACCCGAACGCGACGCGGTGATACCGGGAGATGAGACGCTGGGCAGCAGCGTTCAGATAACGCAACCTCGGGATGTTTTGTGTCAGAAAGAACGCCAAGACTTCGCAGCAGATGACAGACAGACTTCTTTTGTCTGGCCTCCTAAATCACTGGGCCGCCGTTATCTGCTTCAGCATCTCACGCCTCAACTTCAGAACTACGTGCCGCCCGAACAGAAAATAAATGACCAGACAAGCAGCAAAACGAAAATAACCATTTGCTTTTTCCAGGGCTTCTCTTTGGCGGTGGAAGCACACCAGCCAACTCTCTTTTATAGTTTGTATTTTCCAGCCTATTTTGAGCTCACTCCATCCCAGACCCACGCAGCACTGCCGGGAAAGAGCTGCTGTTTTCCCGAGCTTTCCTCGCAAGGACCGTTTTCGGGGAAGGGCGGCGGGGCGGGAGCT
>NW_009953923.1:1189260-1193071 GCF_000747805.2 Chaetura pelagica | reverse complement strand
GAGGCGGCTCCCCGGCCTGGTGCCCGGTGGGCGCTGCGGGAAGGGCGCTCGGTGCCCGCCGGGGCTCCTCTCCGCGCACGGCCCGAAGCGCAGCCACATAATGTGCCTGCAAGTGCGTTCGCCTGCAGCTTAATGAGTGCTGGGAGCTTTTGATCTTGTTAACTCAATTGAACCAACATTACTGAAACATAAATCGGTTTAACCCACCAGGATGGATGACCATGTCTGGTCTGAAGTAGAGAGTAGGTACTTTTCGAGAACAATACATGGTAGGTAACATTTTAAAGCCGAAGTTTGTGTGGTTCAAGTTGTATTTTGATGCACGTTATCTGGTTAAAATGAACTTGGGTTTTAATGAGGCTGGCTAACACAATTTACTGGGATTAGATGGAGTCCAAGCTAAGAACTGATAACTCAATTTTAGAAGCACATTTGTCTAGGCAGGTGTTTAGGTGGGTTCAAGCCATCTGTAACTCCAAACGCTGGGACCCGACCTTTCTATTGCAATGCAGAGGGTGGCAAGTATGTAACATCTCAAGGTGGAAATTATCTGTTATGTTATTCTACTATATATGCTTATACACATCTCTCTTGTGGCACAAAGATAGTGGGAAATTGTCCTGCCATACTGCAGTACAGTAACAGTGGTAAAATATTTTGTGCACAACCCCTGAAACTGCAGGCTGATAAAAAGGCTTTCAGAAGTGTGAATCCTGCTGACCCTGTTAGCATCTTTGAAATAGGGACTAGAATGGCATTTTTAATGTTGGCCCTATCCTATTATGGAAGGAAATTGAGAAATGGTGGAAACTGAAACGTTGCAGAGAGCTATACAGGGGAAAAGAGGAGAAATTAAAATTAAGAAGAAACAGACCAGGAGACTAGAAGGAAAAGGGAAGGAGGACACAAGCACTTAGAGATCTTTTTATTCATTGACTGCAAAAAATGACATTTCGGCCCTTAATAATAGTTCATAGTTCCATCTTTCTTAAAATCTGACAATACTATTGGTGAAAGTTTCTGCTCTGAGCAGAGAGGAAAATGTAATAATCATAAATAAAAGACTGTGATCCAGAAGCTGAAAGGAAATTTAGGATTTGAGCCCTTTGCACTTTCTGTGCATGCCATTCACTCTAGGCAGTCCTGCTGTGTGGCTGAGACTTGTACCAACACCTCTATAATTCAGCCTGTGGCTTGCCAAAAGGCAATTTAGTTTGGGCAATTTTGGCAAATAAAGTTTCTGAGAGCTTCTGAGGAACCCACAAGTAACCATGCTTCACTGATAGATGCTTTCTTAACCTAGTGAATTAGCCTAGATACTAGCACCTAGTAAATTTGGAAAAATATTGCCACTTTCCCCCCTATTTCTAGGCAAACTATGACTATCACTTGTGGAGGACAAGCCTCTGCCAGGCCACCGCAGTGTAGCTTCCTTTGGTAGAAGCACAGGCAACCTAGAATTTCTGACAAGCATCTGGCCTTGTAGCTGCTTGGGAGTGATCTACCAGAATATGTCAGAGTCTTTTAAATGAATGAAGACTTTGCCTAAATTAAACATCAGCGTGGTGCCAGTGAGAGAAACCCAGGCTATGTCTTTTGAAAATTGTACAACCTCAGTCTGCAGAGATGTTACGTGGACTTTCTGCACCAGAGGAAAGATGAGCACGAAGCTGTGCACAGATCCTCAAACTGCACACTGCAATTTGTGTTATTCTTCCCTCGGTGGTCTTTAGTTGACAGAAATATTTCTGTTAAAGTCTTTCTTTGTTCTCTCCCCCAGCCCAAACGTTTTCTGTTTCCAAGGACACTAGTGTTGAAAATTCATTGAATTCAGGAGTGTGGAATCCCTTTTATAGCTTTGATGAAGCTCATAAGCTGGTGGCTCTTATTTTTCTTCTCTCTATTTCCATCACCCATCTCAGAAAACCAGTAAAGCAGAAACACACAATTAGCAAACCACAGAGATAGCAGCTATTCTAATGATGACGTTTTGCTTCCTTGTAGGGGCAGGCTTTCAGTTCTGTTTTTATGTTTAGGTCTTGCAATTTGAGGCATAAGAAAATTAACATGAAAAAATGCTAAATAATATTGCTGTTTACTGCCTTCTTCCACAAGCCTCTATCATGTTAAAGCATGTTTGCATTTAATGGGGCATCTGGATTACAAAAGCCAGGCACTTTATTTACAGCGGCCTTTCTCACATAAACTCCCCAAAGATATACCCTTAAATAAAAACCTACTTGCAGTTACTTTTCAGCCGCAGCATCTCCTTGCCTGGTTTTGGTAAGAATTCACTACAAATCTGACCTCTGCTGCTACCACTGAGTCATGCTGAATCACTCTGCAAATGTAAGGATTATCAAGTGCAGGAAAAATACTTGCCAAGATATCATTGCAAGTTGGACAACGGGAAACATTTTGCCGCCATGCATCATGCCAGCCAGGGAGACTCATTATTTCAATATTTCACACTGAGATGTGGGTTGGGGTTGTTATTTCTTAAGAAGGGGAGACAGCAGGGCCAGCAGTTTGTTCATTATTGTGTAAAATAACATATTGTGTGAGGCTATAAGCAGTGCAGTCCTGGGCCTGGAGCACAGGGCGTGCCAGCAATCTCCCTGCTGCAGATGGGGCAGCCACGGTGCCCTATTCATTACTTGCCGGGTAAGATGAGACGACAAAAAAGTAAATCCGCGATGCGTGGTGCAGATGGTGGCTCAGAGCCTAATGCAGAGCTGTGCACTTTACAGATCTCAGGGCATTTGCTGTTGATTTTACAAAGTGATTTTATGTGGTCTGAGCTCTCTAAATCCCAGTGTTTGTCCCCTTCCCCCTCAACATTTCTCCTTAGGGGCTCTTGAAAGGCAGTGTACTTAAGTTACATTCCTGGGCCAAGTGTTTGAATTTCAGAAACCTTAGGAGCACATAAAGAAGCAGTGTGTGTTTGTGGAAGAGGTAGTTAATGTCGTGTGTTTAGGGTGTTACCTGGACAGAGTAAGCCTTGCCCAGAATGCCTCGCCCAGGAAGAGAATCAAGTCTCTCTGGAGGGATGAAATAGTCAGTGTAACTCCTCTGGGGAGAGCAGTCTTGCCAGGCCTTCTGCTGCTGGTATAAAATAGATCATAAATCTCCCTGCCTGGAGATGTTCTTCGTTAGGCCAGTCTGCTCACCTTGAAAAGATCTCTCCCTGCTGCCATGTCAGGGACCCGAGTGCTAGGAGCTGTGTGGCTTGTTAACAGAGCAATTCTTTCGTGACCCTCAGGTGATGAAGATGGATGTAAAGCCACATAACATCCCCCTCCTCTCCCTCTCCCTGCAACCTCACTTTCACTCGTCCTCTAGTAATACTCAATCCAAGATGACTGTTATCCAAAGAGAAAGCCAGGCTCTGCTAACACAAACTGTGCCGTATCCTTCGGGACATGACCTTTACGCTCTACCAGCAAAATGCATTAGTGACAAAAATTAAACTTCAGCAATAACAGGAGAATAGTACCTGTGTAATCTACGTCCCTTCCAACATATCTCAGAGCTGACGTATCATGTATTGCCTTATTGGTGATTGTTATTAAATCCCAGGTTTTATTAACCTGTGGAAATTCCCCCCATTGATATTCTGTGCATCCCTGCTGATGAATAGAGGGCAAGCAGGCTCAGATGTTGCCTCTCTAGCCTGGCTGCCATTACCAGCTCCTGCCCCATGGAGGAGGAAGGAATGAGTTAGGGCTCACACACAGGTCATTCCAAAGGCACTGTGGGAAGAGCCTGGTTTTCTTCATAATTTGGGACCGGCTGCTGGTTAGAGGTGACC
>NW_009953923.1:1178677-1188589 GCF_000747805.2 Chaetura pelagica | reverse complement strand
TGCTGAACTACCTGTGGTTTTACCTCTCCAGTACCCTCTCATGGTCACTATTCCATGTACTAATATGTGGGGTCACTTGTTTTCCGTTTCATTCTTGCTTTATACCATTGCTTCAAGGGTAAGATGGCTGCAGGTGGAACACAGCATCTTTAACATATACGCTTTTATTTCTAGGGAAGTACAAACTCTTTCTGGCTTAGCCACAGCAGAGGGTTGTGGATTAACTGCAGTTGGTAGCTGAGCACGCACAGACACTTGCTTATGTCCCCCACCCTTGGAACTGAGGAGAAAAGGAAGAGCAAATGCAAGAAAACTTGTGGGTTGATAATTTTGTAACAAAGGAGAAGAAGAAAGAAAACGATAAATAAATGATGCAAAGGCATCACCACTTCCCACAGGTATACCCCATTGCAAGGGGTATATGTGAGAGGCTGCTTTGTTCAAATTAAGATCTGCGCTCTTAAAATGAAAATATAGATGGACTTCAGGCACATACTCATCTGTCACTTGTGCTTTCCACTTGGCTCTGTCCCAAAATCAACACCTAAACAAGTTAAAAACAGTTCAGCCCACATGCCACTCTCCACTGAGGGAAGGTTTCAGAAACTGAATCTTACAGTTTTATTTAGTTCCCATCGCTGTGGTAACGAAGCACCGCACAAAATTAAGTACCACAGGATCACAGCTGAGTACTCTCCTTCACTACTAGCTTGCAGTATATTTGGTCTTTACAGAGTCAGCACAAATCAGAGCTCTCAATCCAGGTCTTCCTTATGATATAGTAGCAGTATAGGCTCTGGTTGCTGTTTAGGGGCCTCATATGGTGATAAGGGGCCTTAGAGAAGTGGTGCCGGGCGTTACAGAAGTGAAGTCCATCCAGGCAATGCAGATACGGTCTCTGTCGCGCAAGTGTTGCAGTCAAAATTTACAGTAGAGGACGGTGACAGTAGAGGTGATAGTTGGGTAATAGTAGTACCCATCATCTGCAAAATGAGTCAGAAGCACAAAGCACAGCAAATTGGCCACTATAGGGTATATTTCCCATGAAATATAAGATTTTGAGGAAGATGAAAGAGAGGCTTTGTGCTCATTCAAAGCTCTGCTTCTAGGAGTTAAGGAGAAAGTATAAATACATTCTAAGGAGAATTTGACTGACAAGGAGCTGGCAACACTAATTAGAGGCAGGGGTTGGTACCACAGAAGAACTTAAGAAGTGCAGGGATTTATGTAATTAGGAGTTTTAAAAGGAAAGAGAAGGCGGGGGTGTTGAATGCAGAAGAAGACAGAGAGGGAGCAGAAAGAAGCAAAGCAGGAAAGAAATACGCGGGATAAAACAGGTTTTGGAACCTTTGTCAAAACTGAGGGCTAGAAGCTTGTGGCAGCCAACCTGTGAGATGAAGAGGTTTTTAGCTGCGTGGAGGAAGAGGAAATGCCTCACTGGATAAGGAGAAGTTGCCAGATTTAAAAGATCCTGGTCCTTTTTGAAAAGTTAGATGTGACAATTCCCTCAGTATTTATTTAAATAACGCATGGAGTAAATGCTGAAAGGTGAGACCTCCTGCAAAATTAGGAGGAGAAAAGCCCAGGCTATTGTCTTAAATTTGTGACCATCTCCAGGCATACCAACTAATTATGGCTCTTGTGACAGTCTTGTCAGGATAGTGTTGTGAAAACTCAAGGTGGCTGCCCTATAAGCCAGGTGACAGCACAAGTTATTTTAATGAAGTGTCATTCTTGCAAACTAGCAAGGAACAGGTCACAGCAGAGAGCATTTGCATTAGATTTAATGCATCTTAGTTCATTTCACTCCTTGTAGCCTGCACTAGCTGGAATTAGTTTCATCTATTGCCTCAGCACTGGCTAACCAGTGCTGCTCAGCAAGAGACCGCTGAGGTCCCATGGCCTCTGAAGAACCTCATAAAACATACAGCTCTCCATGGGTGATGAAAGGGCAGGATCATGCACAAATACTGTGGAGATGTGCTGGGTGGAGGGAGTGCCCTGTTCAAAACATGCATCTTTGAGGTACCAAAGCTGGAGGCAGGGAGGAAAGTCAGAGAAAGGCGAGTGAGAAGATGACATGAAGAGGGAGGCAGTGGACTGGAACCATTAGGCTGGACATACAAGAGGGGTTAAGAGAGATGCAGGTTGAGATCTGAGCAGAAGGAAGTCAGTCGGGTGCAGTGAGGAAGACCTGTGAGTCAGCCCTGGAGAGCTGGTAGCCAAAAGTACATGGCAGCTTCAGAATTTAATATTATTAAGAGGTCTTAGTACCTCACTGACCTATCAAATTCATTATTGTTGTTGGTCTATTTCTAAACATGAAATATTGAAAGATATGTCTGCTTGCATCAGTAATTAAATGATCCCAAGACACATGCAATATTGCAACTAACTTTATTCAAAGTTTATGACTTTTGATTATTTATATTACTGAGAATTAAAGAAAAAATCTTAAAAACACATATTTCAACCCTAGTATGCATTCATGTCAGCTAACATCAAGCTTTAAAGTAAGTGTCTAAACTCTTCATCTAATTGATTAAAGTAAGTAGCTAATTCAGGACTAATTCCCCTTTTTATTTCTGAGTTCGTATAAGAAAAAATCACCAGTCACAAGGTACTCTATCAGGACTTTGTTTACTTTTATAGAATTTTTCAGAATTTGTATTTTGTTTCTCCTTTATAAGGAGACACCTATGGATGGGGATAAAATGGACAGAACTTTCAGTGTGATTCAGTTGAATATAGTAAGAGTTTAGAAAGTCAGTGATCCCACCTTACTTGCTAAAGTATTTTAAAAATTTCTGAAATTCCTCTTGCAGGTACAATCATCCGGAATGGATATATCTCTAAGATTTATAAAAAGTGACAGACAATATAAATAAGTGTGTATATCCAGGGAAAAAGGTCCCTGAAGAGCAATTCCTAAGACAAATTCCCTGCAAGGTAATTTTTTTCTAGCAAAAGCTCTGTTTGACAGAATCCCTGCTAAGAAAAATGTAGTTCAGAAAAAAAAGTTTGTGAGTTATACAGTCCTTAGGAAAGCCCCTGATAATTCCAGCTTTCCAAGTTCACAATAGAAGGCTCTCATAATTGCATGTCATGCGCCAAGCATCCCAAAGGAGGTGACCCTAAGCCCTCATTCCTCCACCCCAATTAAATGGAACAAAATCTCTATTGCCTTAGATCCACCTTTTCACCTTGATCCTCCAGTTCATAGATAGTTACTTTGGCACAGAAGAACCTTATATTGTATGAAAATTTAACACTCTATTTCTCAACTGATTGTGAGAACAGCAAGAGGAAACATGGAAGACCAGTAAATGGGAATAATCTATGCCCTCACAAAAAGCCCCTCAGTACTAGAGCAATAGCACAGAAAAGAATAATATCAGGTAGAAGAGGAAGAAGTATATTGTGGACTTTGTTCAGGATAAAAGATTAGGAGGCAAAGGACATGGTCCTTCAAGGAAAAGGAAGATATTCTTAGCTGCAAACAGTCAGCTGCATCAGTGATGACAAGAACACCTCACTAGTGATCCAAATATCTCAGGTAACTTCTTTATATTTCTTTGTTGCATGACAGATACTCCTGGTGCTGGTTCTTTCTAGATCGTTGATCATTTTGGACTGTCAGACCAGCTGTCCTGTAGTGCCCAGACCTTTCACCAGGGTGCTCCAAGGCACAGCAACCATATGGACCTTCTGCCCCTCTCAGAAGGTTAATTGGATTCTGCAGCTTCAGATAATAGAATCATAGAATCATTTTTGTTGGAAAAGACCTTTAAGATCATCAAGTCCAACTGTTAACCTAGCACTGCCAAGTCCACCACTAAACCACAGCCTATATTGTACAGGGATAGACATTTTCTCATTTGGCCTAGTTCAGTTTCATCTGCTGGTGTCTAAATGTGCTTTTTAAATGATTACTATGAACAGGATGATTCCACAGCACCACTATTTTTTTCACCTTTTACACTGAGGATTAGAAGTTGGCCTTGAAAAGTGATAGCCAGTGACATGGCAGGGCTTTCTGTGGTGCAGTGCTGTCTAAAGATCATCTGTCTTTTCAAGCACAGAATTCAGCTGTTGTGCTTCATGGACGGTGTTTGATGTCAACAAGAACATCGGTCCCAGTACTGACAAACAGCTCAGGCTACATCTAGCCTTTTGCCCAGCCGAGCAGCTTTCATATTAAGTAAATGAGCATCATTTTGTATTATAGATCTTCTGAGATCGACTTGAATACCTGCTTTATTGTGTTCCAAATTAATTAAAAAGATACCAAATACTTTGTTTCTTTACGCAAGTCCCAATTCCCAACTTCTGGTCCTTGATGCTTCAGTATGCTCCTTCATTAAGCGTATTTTTGTCTGTCCTGATTTGGATGAAGTCAGGTATCTGTGTTTCAGAACAAGAGTTCATCAGGTGATGCAGCTCGGAGATTAGAAAAATAATAATAAAGATCTCTCTACTCAGTTTACTGAAAAGAATGTCATGAAGGAAAACTGTAATAAAAGACATAGGTTTATGGCTCCTTTTTTTACATCCTAATTTAATTATGTACTTCTTCAAATGACAATTCCCTTGTGATACTCATAGAAGAAAGCAATACGCAATGCAATGACTAAAACCAACACTGTAGAACAACCCTATCACAGGAACGTCTGATCACCAGATTCAGTGGCGTCTGGCCTGGAGACATTAAATAACTTCTCTGACTGATACATTGATGCATATTTGCAGAGCTTCTATATTCATGTTTTTCAAAGTTAAAAAGTCTTTTCTTTTGAAAGAAGAACCTTCCCTTGTGAACTGAAGAGGCACCCTGCTTTTCTTCACGTGGCCCAGCTCCACGGCTGCGGGGGCCAAAGCGACAAGAGGCAGCTGCTCGGCTCAGCCCCCGGCTGGTGCCGGCTCCACCAGCCCAGCCAGGGAACCGATTCCACTGCAAATTGATACTGCCCCAACATTTTCAGCCAGCTGAAAGCTCTGCACTAACACACCACATGGCCACCCCCACTTCTGCTGCCAATACAGGGGAGTGGAGGGCCCAGCCGGGGCACGCCAATGAACTTGAAATAGTTTAAGACAAAATAATGCAGAATGGGGGAAAAGAAGAACACTGTTTCAAGGTCAATACATGGCAGAACTTAGCCTGAAGTATAAGCAAGCAAAAAGAGCTGAAGTTCCATTTATTCACCTCCCCTCCCCCATTGTTTACAAACTCTTGATTTATTCTCTGAGGGAGAGGAATCTAGCATTTAATTTGCGAAATCCAGGAATAGATGTCTGAAAACATTACTTAAATCATGTATTCTTCCAAATGAATGCAGAGATTTCTATCCTGCTATAGAATTCTGATTCATAATACACTTTAACAAAGGATCAAGAGGTATATTAAATGGCATGGGAATATGAAAATAAGTAAGCTCCTGAATTCTTGTAATTCTTCATGTTCTTTTTAATTCCAGTCTGAGAACTAGACTGATAACATACTGCATAGATAAAGTTTTTAATTTATTCATTATATTCTGATAATTTTTGTACAAGTAATTACATTAATAAACTGGGCATAACCCTTTGAAGTTCAATTTAGAAAGTACTGTGTTATCTGCATGTAATAACCCTCATGTATCTATCCTCCATCTTCTGCTATCATGTCTACTGACTACTACTAAAAGGTTTTTTAAATATTCCTTTGCTTGGTTTAACAGGGATTTTTACAGTATTATTATGCATTCTAATTGGGTGATTAGGGTTTTCATGCCACTTATAGAAATACAGGGTAACTGGAACTATTACAAGTTATGTAAAAAGAAATGAGCTAAAGACAGAAACATTTTCACACACACAGAGTAATAAAACCCAGAGTTAAGACTTAGGCAGGGTTAACACAGTGCACTGCAGCCCAGAGCAAAGACTCTGAACAAAGTGCAGCTGGTCTTGGGAAATCAACCCATTGAAACAGAGATTCTCCAAAGCCCCTCTAGGAACAAGATTTTACACTGTCTGTTACTCTTGATCTTTTTGGTTTTGATAGGCAAAAAAACCCCTCTGTGCTAAAGGATTTTCTGCACCCATCCAGCCTTTTTATTCTAAGTTTTGGAATAGCATCAGCCCAGGCAGCTTTGACTAACTATATTCTATGTTTGATGCATCAGAGCACTTCACTAGTCTGTTGCAACAGTATCAGCTCTGCCACAAAATATGCTTTTTAACATAAGCTACTCAGTGCTTGTATATTAATTAGAAGTCAATAGCAAAAGGATTGCTTTTTAGGGAGAAAGTGAAACTCTGCAGTCCATTCCCATTGCACTGTCCCTGATCCTTGGTTTTATTAATAATGCCATAGAGTCTGCAAAGTCCTTTTAGTAGCTATTTCACTGAAGATGACCAGCTGTCCAGGTTTGTAGAGTTCATTTTTGAACCTTCAGACATTCTCTCCATACCCCCACAGCAGCAAGCTCCAGAAGCAGATAATCTATTTCAAACCCATCTACTAGTTTCACGGTGTCCTAGTGCTGGTAACATGGGATTACAGTTCTGCACTTACCTTTATCTCCCACCAAGATTTCTGTAAAACTCACTTTTATCTCTCATCTGAGTCTGTCTCCCCTGACTTTGAAGAGCTCCAACCCTTCAGCCTCTCATCATAAAGCAAAAGGTTTCATATAGCAACAAACTTGACACCCCTTCATGTGCTTCCTGACACTCTGTTAGGCTTTTTGGCTGCAGTATGATTTCAGAGAATTGTCAGCGATGACTCCCAGATCTTTCACCTGAGCTGCAGCTGCCAGTTCCAAATTTGGCATCACATACTCCAGGTATTTTTCTCAGCTGCATTACTTTATATTTTTCTAAACTGCAGCTCATCTGCCCACCCACTCAGTTTTGTGAGGTCTTGCCACAGACTACTTCACAGCTGGTCCTGCAGTATCAGCAGCAGACTTGGACATCTCACTGCCCACCCCATTCTATAGGTCACCACGATGCTAAGGTGAGTTCTAGTATCTGTCCTTGGGACACCCTACAGCTCACTCATCACCATTCTGTAAAATTACTTTCTCTCTTTTAACAAGCTTCCAGACAAATTTGGTTCTACAGTAACCTCTGGTGTAAAATATTGTCCAAGGCTTTTTTGAAACCCCCTCTGTATCATACTCAATAGGTAGATTTTATCTGTGTGCTCATTGGCATCTTTCTACAACGCTGAGGTCAAGAAAGCAAGATTTCCCTTTGCAGATGCCACATTGACTCTTTTCCACACAAGTCTTGGTTGTCCAGTGCTCAACTGATCTGAATTCACTCTGTAGTGATCTAGTTTATTTGAATTTCAAGAACATACAGGAAGAAGACTGCAGCACTGAAGAAAATTTTGCAACTTCTGCAATACAACAGGCAAAATGGTCACCTTGAGGATTACCACTGTACCTTGAAAAGCTGCAAACTGTTTTGACTTGGCTGAGGACTTAAAAGGTCATCTGCTTGTACGAAGTGCCAAGTTCATACAAAGGAAAAAGAAATAATGAAAAGAAGTAATGGGAGCTTGAAGGACATTCTCCTTGAGGGCAAGAGTAGTATGTGTGTAGGATTCCTGAACTGATGCGTGGGAAATAAGTAACTAAGGCTGGTCTGAGAACACCAGCTGCCTGCTTCTATTTCAAACCAGGTGACAGAGGTATAAGAAAGGTTGCCCTTGAGATGCAGGTCAGAGATGTAGTTAGCTTAGGAACTGTGACAGAAACAGTGCTTTGAAAATCCACCTTAACTTGGAGTAATTAAACATTTCCTAATCCTTTTTGCTGTGCTGCTACTTGACAGCTCCTTGCACGGACTGGACTGAAGGTCAAAGTTAAAAAAAAAAAAAGAAAAAAAACATCTCTGGACCAACTGCAAATAACTTTATCTTCATCCTGCATCTTACTTCATCATGTTAATACACAAACAGATTCAAGCTTACATGGGTCTCAAAGTGACTTTGCTTACTCTTGTCACCCATTTATCTGCCACACAAGCACTTGACTCAAAATGACAGCTCAAAAACTCTGCCCTCTATTTCTACTTCTTGTTGAGAAGCAATTGCTCTATCAGCAAGAGAAAAGTCACTCTGGCATTTGATTAATAATATATACTGATGGCTGAGACATTCTGTCAGAAGACTGATAAACTTGTTAAGCTACTGAAATCCACCGGCAGTTCTCTAGGTCTAGACTTACCTTCTGTCTTTCCTGCTTTGTGGAAGGTCATGTAAGATGCCACTAAATAGTTTCTTGGTAAATTGTGTAAGATAGGCCAGGGAAGTTTGTGATTTTCAGCCACTCTTCCTATGGACAGTAAGCCTGGATGTTGGTACAGCAAGTGAATCAACCTAGGAACATTTGATAAGGCAATATAAATGTAGCTGCATATTTTCATTTCTATATAAAAGAAAATATGCACAATTATATGCAAATATGTTCAGGTATGTGCAGAACCCCTATTGCCTCCCCCCACTCCCAGCAACTCCCACAGCACTTGCCTGAGATTAAGACAGTCCTGAGCAATCCCAGAGTTGCTGCTGGAGAAAGCACAGAGTGATGAGGGTCAGGAGAGCTTAAGCCTGAGGGTTGACAGCGATGGATGGATGGAGTCCTCCCCGGACGCCGGCCATGAACGGAAGAGAAGGGGAGAAGAAGAAGGAAGGCAGTTGTCTTCTGTCATCTCTGACCTTCTTTTGAGCTTAAGTAGATATATGGAATGGAATATCTCTGGCCCATTTTGCTGTCTGTCTAACTCAGCCTCCTACAGGGGGGTCACAGATCTCCCCGTAGTGTCTGAGCTGGCAGAGTGAAGGTACGACCTTGAAGACCCAGCAGTTAGAAAACACTCCACTCTTATCAGCCCAAGCTGGGACACTTTGCTACTAGTTAAAAGAAAGCTTACTGAAGGAAAAAAAATATCAGTAAAAGGAAAAATAGCTTCATCCTGCTTGCATATTGCCCAACCTGCAACACTTCACCATGGCTTAAAGCAGCAATGAAAAATCAGAGTGGAACAGAGAATTTTGTTTTCATCTCTGACATTTATTATCTGTTGTAGGAACTCAGTATCTGAGAAGAAAGACTGGAAAAGAAAGCAGATTGGGTGTTTTGATAACTAAAGTGTGTTGTTGAGGACAAATGCACTTGAACTCACACATACCCAGAGACACATGACACAAAGACCTAGACATGACAATGACGTGGAGTTGACAAAACAGAACTCTGGGTTTGAAAGCCAATGCATAGTTCTAAACATTTAAACATTTGCTCCTCTGGTGCCAAGTCTAAAGCCTTAATAATGCTGCAACAAAGCCTAAACCTGTTTGTTCAGCTACAGATGTAGTATAAACCATGAGAGGCCATTAAAATAAATGAAGGAACTGCAAGTTTTGGATTCTGTTTGAAGTATCGTGAGTCTCTCTTATAAATTTTGGATTACGCAGCATTTGGGGAGTGGTCTCAGATGGTTCTGTCACATCACAAGCAGAAACCCAGTTTTAAGAATATTCTGGAGATTACGATACTTCAAGTCACAAAGTGCCACCCTCTACCTACTTTGACAAGCATTCCCTCCTCTGTGTCTTTCAAGTGGTTGTTCTAGAACAAGGCCAATGGAATGGATAAATCAGGCCTAGCCCTGCTGCCTTAGGAAAGATGACAGCACATGTGAGCCTTGAAAAGCCTCCACCCCCAATTCACATTGTGAAGAACAGGGAAGTCAGAGGGGCCGGCTGATTAGCCCCAATGGTGATAAAGTGCAGAGACAGGCATGAACTGGGGCTGCCACCTTCACCTTCTTCCCAGACTACTGACTTCCCACTCGCACTCACATCCTCTCCCCACCAACTCCTCTTCAAGTGTCTTTTTTCCTCTTCATTCCATTCCT
>NW_009953923.1:1159140-1177831 GCF_000747805.2 Chaetura pelagica | reverse complement strand
TGCTTGGCTCCTGACACTCACTAAGAAGGGACAGTGCAGCACATTAGCTGATTCTCTACCACTTCTTTCTGGACTAGCTGAAGATCTGGAGAAATGCACCTTTAGCAGCTCAGTTGGGGGCACCTAGGGTTGTGAGGCACTGGCATGCAGGTCAGAGCCACTCCTTAGGCATGTACTCAGTGTGATAAGAACATGCAGTTTGGCATGCTGCACTGATTTATTTTTTTGTAAGGATAGATTATGAAAGATTATGGGAGTCTGAAACAATAATACTGTAAGGAAAAAAATAAAACAGAAAATGACTGGTTTTAAAAATTATTTCCATATGTCTATTTAAGAATCAAATAGTTAAGCAAGAAATGGTACAGACAACTTACTGGACTCATCATCAAATCCAAGACTTCAGAAGTGGCAAAAAATGTGTTCCTGCATTAAGATTTAACTCATCTTAATGCAGGAACATACTGAATTATAATCTAATAAAACAGCATGCTTCAATCTACTAAAATTATCTTTACATAAATAAATTACACCCAGCAACATTACTCTTAAAAGCTCACCCACTTGAGTTTTCAGTACTGGAAGTTCTGTTCTGTGGAAATATAAACCACAAATTTTAACTTTTTAATTTCCAAGAATGCTCTTTTCAGATCGCAGAACCTTCACTACAAAAAATAACAAGCAAAACCCACTAAAATAAAAAGCATAAAGACAGAGCAAATAGAGAATAGACTGAAAGGAAGGGAAGTCTGAGAAAAACATTACTATGGCTCTCAGGTTTAGGTTATGCTGTTTCCATATCTTCATTTTGCTTCATCCCTTCCATCTCTTTTGTTAAAGTGTGAGGACAGGAAGCTCATACTGACAATGATCTATGTCTTGGTTCACACACTTGAGAACCAAGGATACAATGTTACCTCTTTCTACAGCCATTTTCCAAATCATTTGTGGCTAAACTGAAATACAAAGACTAGCAATATTTTTATCAATAAGCCAAATCCAGTATTTCTGTAGAAGTAAGAACACACAGGAAAGCAGAGAAGGCTGCAATTAATATTTTGAAATTACAACATTTTTCCATCAAATTAATTGCTCCAGTGAACATGGCAAAAAAAAAGTTTCAGTAATCTGAGAAGTATTAGGAATGTTTGGGGATTTTTGCATTTTGTTGGCTTTAAAGCCACTGTCCAATTGTCTCATTAAGCTAAGTCTTGTCTTTAACTGAGTAAGCAAAATTAGAGTATGAGGTGTCCAGCTTGACATTTTGTATAAATTATAGCCAGTGCTATGAAGTTAAGGCTTAGTATTATATGGTAAATCTGGTTAAGCTAAATTTGACCACAGTTGCTAGCTTTTGATGCCCACAATTTTGGCTTAGGTATGACAAGCTAACAGTGAATAAAATGGCATTGATTTCACTCAAACTTCTCTATAAAAGTAACACAACTGTTCTCCAGCAATGCAGCACCCATTCCATATGTTCACAATATTTTGGTTCTCCAAGTACTTTACCACCTTTGAAATTGTAAGCAAGGTTGTTACTCCTCCCCGTTTTGTTAGAAAATGTGACAGCCTTTCATACACTGTAGCAGGTGCTGAAGAAAAATGCTTTTCTATTAAGTCAGGAATGTCACTACTTGGGTCGTGAGACAGCAGGCAGACCTTCATCATTTTTGCAAAAGCTATCTCCTGGGAAAACCATCAGCATGCTTTATTTCCACACTATCAACTCACTCATCACAGACCATCATTCTTCAAAGGCAGCCATTTGAATAATACTTCAGACCTGACAATAGCTGACAGATGAAACATAGGAAATTAAGCACAGTGCCTACTAAAAAAGTGCTAAATACAAGTTAAGAAAAACAGTGGAGAAAAAGAGAACTAGACAATTATTCCATTAACACTAATTACAATACAGATTCAGGAACCAGGAAACATTTTTACATAAATGCCAAGACCCTGCATACAGAGAAACTGTTTACATAAATAAAAACAGTGGAAGAAGGAAAGTGAACCAAAATCAGTGGTGACAGTAACTAAAGCCTAAGTAGAGGCAGGCTCTTTGGCACTGGAAGGAATAGCAATTCATCTCATTACCCATGGGCAGGATTTAATTCCCACCACACCTGTGTGCTCTTAAGGTTTTATTCTTCTGTCAAAAACAGCCAAAGCAAAAACGCATCCTTTCCTTCTCCAACACTCATACATGATCACTTCTTTTAAACTGATTTAAAATTGTACAGAACAAAATAACTAAACAGAACCAAATTACAGATGTTAAAGTGTTTATTTGAGGAACATTGAAAAAATAATATTAACATTCAATACTGTACATTTGTTTAATTGATAATATATAGCAAAGGAGATTATTTAAACTGTACAGAATAAATGTGAACTTGCATTAGACAGGGAAGTGGGGGGAAGAGCTCTTTGCTTCTTGTGTCATACTGGTAAGCTAGTAAAAATGCTCAATTAAACATCTCTATGAAAAGACAAATCACATACAAAAATACCAAAATAACAACTAAAGGTTACAAAAATACTGCTTTCTTTCTGTACTGGTCTGGCTGGGATGGAGCCCGTATGACGCTTCACTTTGGATTTGTGGCTAGAACAGTGCTGATAACACACCAGTGCTTTGGTTTTTATTGAGCATTGCTTGCACAGCACCAAGGTTTTGTTTTTCCCCACTCTGCCCACTCCTGCAAGTGGGCCAAGGGTGGGCAAGAAGCTGGGAGGGGACACCACTGGCCAGAATGGACCAAGTGATATTCCAGGCCATACAGCATCATGCTCAGCAACAAAAACTGAAGGGAGAGGGGACAGAGCTGGAATGTGGCAGTACCCTCCTTTCTTCTACTTACTAAACCATTGTTACCTCAAGCCAAGAGTTCACTCTGCTGCTCCCATTCTCTACCTCATCCCACTGCAGGGAGGGCGTGAGCCAGCAGGGTGGTGTTTAGCTGCTGGCCAGGGTGAACCCTGGTAAATTGCAAAATCTTAGCAACTTTTTTGGCTTTTTTTTTTTTTGTGTTAATTATACATTAAGCTTACAGGAGACTGCATTCACACAGGCTGTTATTTCTTGTTAAATTTAGGCACATGACTATGCTTCAAGAATGACCGTCTTCCAACTTTGCTAACTACAGTAATTCTTTTCACATCAGTGATATATCCAAAGTACACATGAAAATTTCTATGACTGAGCTGAATTACTCAAAGGTAAACATGCTCCTTTCTCTCAACCCTTAGGCATCAAACTCTTGAATAACTTTTTCTAAAGGGAAAAAATTCTCACATTGTGGTACCACTTATGAATGTGCCCAGTGTATTTTCTCATCAACATTAACATTAGCTGTCTCTGCTGTGTGAGGATGTGCTTCCATGTTGCTTTTTATTTTTATTTAAAAGATACAGTAGGGAAAAATATTTAGGAACATGGGAGCAACTGTATAAGTGGTGGTTAAGACTGAATTCAAACACTCAGTTGTGACTATTAGCCATCTATGTCAAGTAGCAAAACATAACTTTAAGAGGAGTATAGATAGTTCTTCACACTTAAATGCCACTGTAGAAATCAGCAAACATTCAAACAAAAAGCATGTATTAAAAAAAGTAGCTCTATCTAGGTAGAAGACAGAAATATTTATTTCATGAAGTCTTTATCCACTCCTATTTTTACAACCAGCAGAGAAAGTACTATGAAAAAAAAAAAGACAAATGAAAACATACTGTCTTTCCATATTCTGGAGTTGGAGTTGCAGCTATAGTGGAAGGTGCTCAGCTTTATTCATTCTCAAATCTGCTGTAGGGATGATCAGAATCCTGGAGAAGACCTGTGAAACAAAACAGGGCTGCATTTATCTTTTTCTTACCAGTATTGCAAAAAATTTATGTTAAGGACCTCATGGTAACAGGTGCTCTATATTGCAAAACTAAAAGACAATTCTTGTCTTGCAATAGTTGCTCTATTACCTAAATACTCCAAAGTATAATACCTTGAAAGTGCTAGCACTCCTTATTTCTTATTAGTCTTACTTCTCAGACTATTACCATGTATAGTTCAATATTTAGTAGGGAGAGAACATGTCTCTCTGAAAAATTCTTACAGAAAAACATTTTTTACATATACCCTATAAAAAGCATTTGTGAGAGTCAAGTCTGCACAAATCTATAAAGGTGGCTCAGAAACAATGGATTCAGACTGGCCAGTTTATTAATCCAAGTTATTATAAGATCATCATCCTTAAAAAATGTAAGATGCTGCTACTTTCACTTAGTTCTACTTCAGTTAGATACAACCATATATCACATTCAGCCACTTGCAGTATTTCTGCAACAGGACAATAACTAAAGAACAAATGAAGATCACTTCCATATGCACTAAAACCTCTCGGGACCAGAATAAGAGCATCACTTAATCCAGGTTGCAGCGTGTTTCCATCATGAAGTTTCCTAATTATTTTTTCAGAATACTGTCACAGCATTGCAAAGCCATCCAATTATACTGAGTGTCTGGATATGTATACCAGCTTCTGTAAAGGTTAGTTGAGCAATCGCTGTTCCATGCAGCAATTATTTCAAAAAGACTTTAAACCACACACCAGATCTGGGTTATGCAGACGTGCATGCTGAAAATAAAGGAGTCCCATAAGAGTCCAGAGGCTGACTAATTGTGAAAGAAAAGGAATGCTGCCCTATTTTTACTAAGATTTTTGTAATAATGTCTGGCAAGCCTGGACTCTTCTCTAGTGCATTTGTTTAGGGCATGGAGAGAAACGACAGCTAAGCCAAACAACTCCAATTCACAAATGTTCAAATTCACAATAGTAGAAGAGAAAGATGAAAATATTGTGAGAACTCCCCCCACTCCTTTTCATACCATTCGTCTTTTCCACATGCACCTGCACACAGATACTGAACATTCATTGTTCTATCTGAAAGTTAAAAGCTCATGAAACTGAAGGCAAACTATAATTGTGTCTACCTTGTCACAGTTGTTGCACTCTTTTTGAACTGCCAGGTTATTTTAAGATGTCAGTCAAGAAGCACAACTGTTCGAATCTGATTATTGTATCAGTAACTGCAACTAACTACCTGACAGAGAAGAGCAAATATTTAGGAATAACTATGAAAAAATAAAATAATTACTCAAATTAACAAGATGACAAGCAATTTGTAAAAAGTTAAAATCAAAATCAGCCCTCACACCTAATGGCCCTTACTTGTCAAAGAATGGATAAGCCAGTCTTATTTTCAAAGCTTCAGCCAAGTAACATGAAACAGTCTATTTACCTAGTATAGTACCTTTGTATCAAAGGTACTATCCCTTTCTGTAATTGCTTTAAAAAAACTTCATATTTTCAGCTTTTGTGCAGAAAGAATATAGTTAGGTGACAGCATCGTTGAGAATTAACTACAATATTTTGAGATCTTGAAACTTTGCATTTTTAATCTTGTAAGAACACAGTTACTTCTCAAATTCTAATCTTACCTGTCATGCATTAAACCAAAAAGTTGCAGTTTCTGTTGACACCCATTTCTGTTTGTACCCTCGTTAGCCCTTAATAAACTGCCATTGAGGTGATTTTAAGGAGCTACATCTGTGGGAACTCCCATTATAGTATGTCTGGCCCCAAGCCATGTAAAACTTGGTCCAGTTGCTTTGCTAACTCTTGCAGGAGGCCGCCCAAAGTGAGTAAAGCTGGTGTCGGAACCTGACTTACACCACCATGATTTCCTGGATCATGACAGAGAAGAAAATAAAATGTTACCTGCCCTTTTTCACAAAACACTGAGCCAAAAGCCATTTCAGATAACTAGTCCTTATATTTCAAGTGTCATTTTTACTTGTTACTGCAAATGCCATTCCCAGTTATTTTACTGAATTATCATGTTCAGCAATGAACAGATATAATTGTGATCAATCAGGATTTATTTTGTTATACAGTACTAGAACTAAACAGGCCTTAGGAACAATGGGTCAATCCAGTGTATTATTGGTCATGACTACAGAAATTCATCTCCTGGGAAAGAAGGTACTCCAAGAGAAATGGCAAGCCCTCCTTCCAAATGAGGATAACTGCAGAGGTTACAACATCTGATAGACCTTGCTCTCAAATCTGCACCAGTGCTTAAATATGTTTTCTCCTCAGTGTTCTAAGAACATCATGAGATTACATTTAAGTGAGAAGTGAGAGCAGCAACTCATCCTTTGCACCAGTTCTTAAAGAAGTTGTATCAGGCTCCAAAAGGTGGGCAAAGATCAATCTAGAGACATACAAAAAAAAGGAGCATGACAAAAAGCTTCTGTCAGCTGCCACAGCTGCTCTTAGTCATGACACTCAAAGAGGAGCTGCAAGCCTATGCTAATAGCATAGCATGTCTGGTTTAAGGCAGCACATGAGCTTTAGCTGAACCAAATGCAAGTTGTCTCTCTTGACTGTTTCCTGTTTGACATGAGAGCAGCTACCCAACCTGTAATTCACACTCAGAGGTTCAGAGAAGCTAGATGTTTGCAGCTTCAGGAGTCTTCTTTGCAATCAAATCCATTACATATTATGGCTGAACTTGAATATCGACACACAGGATACATACAGGACTTCTAACATTTTACTCCTATTTACCCTCATTTTAAGGCTAATATTTGACTTACTTAATAGTATTTAAGAAACACTCAAACATTTAAAGGTAGTCAAATATATTTAACTAGCTTTTATGAAGTAGTGAGGTCTCCAAATATGTATGAAATGACAAAGCAATTGTAAGTAATTAATACCTCTTCCCAACATATTAATTTATACAATATACTGTGCAGCTTCTCAGTTGAGATCTGACTTATCACATATCAGCACTGCCCAAAAATAGAATTAACAAGTGGAACACTTACAAGAGACTGTATATGCTGCAAAATATGAACTAGTTTGCTGTGTGTCTTCACCCCTTATTACACTTTTCCTTTTTATTTTTAACCCTCAGGTTAACAGCTCTATTCTCAACAAACAAATTAGCTTTGTGTATAGCAGTACAAAGTTTCCCTGCTTTGCATTCAGAACACCAAAGAAGGTCAAGACAAAGTATCTATTTTGAACAGAAGGAACATGTACTGTGAGAAACTACTGAACAGAAAAATCAACATATCACATAAAATAGATAGTATTACGTGCAATTAAATTAGCTGATTAAAACCTTTACAGAACTGGAGCAAGTGGTGTAGATGCCCAAAATCCTGAAAGGCAATAATTTTTAAAAAAATAGGAAAAAGAATTCTTCTGAATACCAGGCAAAATCCTGAAATAAGTACAAAATAAAGCAGCTTCTCACTAATGCTATACTGAATGTACAATAGCAGCAAATACAGCAGCAATTAAATTGTATTTCTTTTGTATACTACACAAGCTGCAGAGTATTCTGAACTGAACTTTAAAATTTTCTAAGAGACAACATATAATTAGTGTAATCATATTGCATTCATTTATGTGAGCAAATGAAAAATAGTATCAAATTGTGCAACAAAGAAACAATTCAAAGTGCGTATTCCTGGTTGCTAAAGCTCTCTATAGCTTCCAATGCTCCCAAAGGACTGTGGCTAGAGTGACACCTGCAATGCATTATAAATGTGTAATTACCATTTAAATGGGGTAAGGAAAGCTGGTCGATGAAATTGGAAAAGGCATTCCCTTAAAGCCAACCAAAAACTGAATTTCCAGGCATGATCATCTTAATCTACAGTCAGGTTAACAAAGTCATTGCCATTCTGCCACTCACCCATGCCTACTTAACTGAGAATCCTCTCTGCAGTGTGTAAAATAACCTAGTGTCTCCATAATTATTTGCAGCAATTTTTATTAGATTTATGTTTAATATGCTAACATATGTATTTACCACACAGTGAAAAACAAAGAAGATTCAAGACTATAGCAATATTTATTCTATTATGTCTTGCTGAATTATTTTGACAATCATTTGTCTGCACGTTGTCGAATATGAACTATATGCATCAGCAATCATATACAGGCATTTCAGAATTCATATGTATTTTGTCTTTCATTTTTCCTTAGTTACACATACATCCTTTCAGGATGATCCTGTGCCAACTATTCATGTAAGAGTTAGATTTTTCTTTGGGACAAAAATCAACTATGATAATCCTTAAATAGACAATTTAAATTAGTATCTGCATATGTAATACAGCAAATCTCTCAATAAATCAACTTTATATAGAAGTTTGCTATTGAAATTTAAGTTTCCTAGATTTCATCTTTTACAGGTATACTGCATTGCAAAGCAAAACTGTATGAAGAAGTGAATATGCCTGACTCCCTTTAAGAAGGTGCACCTTCCATAAACACAATGAATTTATGATCTTGTTTCTAATTAAGTCATTAATAGACCAACATGCTTCAAGTGGAGGCAAAATTACACTAGATCTCATACAACTGTGTGCACAGTATAGCTACATACAAGATTTGTTGAATTTGGTGTATGTAATCCAGAGGCACTGAATTATACAGCTGAAGATGGAAAAAAAGCATTATGTGAAAGTCTGAAAGTACTGGAAACAGAGACATGTGTCTTCACTAAAAAACAGGGCCATCCAGAGACAAGTGAGCTACTTTCACAAGCAGAATATAACTGAATGCAGCTTTTTGAAACACCACTTCACCTCGAAGCAGTACTTTGACACACTCACTGTTATTACTCAGGACCTTCTTCACTCCTCTTGGCTGCACTGCCTCAAGGATATGCAAAGTTACAGGTATATCTGTACTGAGTGCTGCATGTTATTCTGGAGACACAGCCACTGATCTTAAATCCTTTGCTAGATCGACCCCAATGATCCAAACTTGTTGAGATTGACTCTGGAGTCTTTTCTGAGGAGAAACAAACATTAGAAGTGTGTTTTATGATGCTGCTTGGATTTTGTTAAATCTGGACTATTGTTGTCAACCACTTAAACAAACCTCTTGAAAATGAATTATGATTGGGATACAGGGTCAATTATCCTATAAAATACCACAGGACTGAAGTTCATGACTGATGTATAACAGAAATTACTTCTTGTTTCTACAACATTCTTCTTCCTGCAACCTAAGCTTCACAGTGAATTTTTCCTTTCCAGCAAAGGAGCATACTTTTGCTAATGTTCCCCAGGCAGAGAATTCCCTACAGAGTTGTATCACTTCTGCATCAGCCAAAGGGCAGGTTGCAGATTCATAAAGGCATTCCCAGACTCTGCCAATCAGTTTAACACGAGAATGAAAATTGAGTTTTGAGTGATTGTTCAGACACCTAGAATCACCTTCTCTGACATTAGTGCAATTTGCATAATAAAAAGCGCAGCATAGTTTTAGCATATCTGTCTCTGAATACACAGTACTATTAACCCTATGAATAAATCAAATGAAAAGCGGAAGCACTGACAAGCCTAGATAATAAGATCCTTCTACACAACACAGCAGGTCCTACAGTCTTGCAACACTCATCTCTTAATGGACCACAGCTCCACTTAAAAACAAACAAACAAACCCTTAAACTCTGCCTTAGACTGCATTCTCCATATTCTTTTTAAGTTTGATTTAAAAAGCTTGCTATCTACTAGTCAGTCTGGGCTCCTTTAGTAACCATGAGTCTACTAGCTGTTTTCAACTAGATTGGTTTATCACTTTGGAGAAACAACAAACCAACCCCAAAATCAGTACTCTTACTCAGGGAGAGACAATATAGTTAAATGCCCACCCCAAGCACACACTCCATCCCGCACATTGTCTCTTGCCCAGAGGAAGAGTCAGTGCAGGAAGAGAACAGGAGCATCATAGTGATGTGATCAGGTGTAACAGAAGACATGCATCAGTAGGCAACTGGGCTTGATTAGTTCTGCTGCTCTTAAACCAGTTTGTTTCTGCTATGAATTTTAATAATAATTATGAAGAACTAATCCATTTAGATACTGAGTGTCAAACTAAGATTATCACATACCATATTTCTTGCGTATTTCATCATGCTTCAGTTTTCTTTCATGTTTCCTACAACAAAGACAGAAGAACATTCAGACTGTTTCGATCTGTAAGCAGTTTAATAACTACATCTGAAAGGTAACAGCATTTTTAAATTTAAATTTTAAATTTAAATTACAAATTTCAAAAACAACAAAATCAAATCACATATCAATTTTGTCTTTTCTTTCTATATACACTTTATCTATCTGTAAGAGTCTCTATAACTTCTCACTAATAACGTCTAAGTAAAATACACTTGCAATCATAAAATACTTTTGTCTATATAGAAGCAATGCACCCACATACATGTACACATACACACACAGAGGTATTCATCTACACACAAGAAGCAAGGCACAATATTGGAAGATTCCATAATGCTTTCTAGCAGGGAGGATAACTGTAAAACTTAGCTGTGAAAACAGTGTGCTTCAGAATCCTAATTCGATATAATAATTTTAAAAGGATAAAATGTGCCTTAGTGTTTTGTTTAAGCAATAGAACAAATATAAGTGAAAACTACTTTTTTCTAAAATCCAGCATGGCACCCATGCAGAGCATAAATTGCTACTGTGCTATCAAAAAACTGGATGCCTCTAGTTGTGCTGTCTAACCACAAGACAGTTTTAAAGATAGTATCTAATATTGACAAACTTTTAATTTTTCACCTAAACCAATTGACAAGTCAATTACTTTTTCCTCACCTTTGCCAAAGGGGGAAAAAATTAAGGAATTTTAAATTGAAATCATCCTATCATTCCTCAATAATTTTCCTATATTTCAAAGGAATCACCTGTTTTGCTTAGTTTAAAAACTAAAAACAAAGCTCCCACAACTGTTTATCCTAATTCGATATAATAATTTTAAAAGGATAAAATGTGCCTTAGTGTTTTGTTTAAGCAATAGAACAAATATAAGTGAAAACTACTTTTTTCTAAAATCCAGCATGGCACCCATGCAGAGCATAAATTGCTACTGTGCTATCAAAAAACTGGATGCCTCTAGTTGTGCTGTCTAACCACAAGACAGTTTTAAAGATAGTATCTAATATTGACAAACTTTTAATTTTTCACCTAAACCAATTGACAAGTCAATTACTTTTTCCTCACCTTTGCCAAAGGGGGAAAAAATTAAGGAATTTTAAATTGAAATCATCCTATCATTCCTCAATAATTTTCCTATATTTCAAAGGAATCACCTGTTTTGCTTAGTTTAAAAACTAAAAACAAAGCTCCCACAACTGTTTCACTAGGATGATCCAGGATTTATATTTTTTTTTTTGACTAAAGGTGCTGAATTTGGCACAACCATGTTCCTCTAACATTGAAAAAATTCACTGTTTGTTGCCCTTATGAAAATTCAACCCAGTTAGGCAAGTTGTGACTTTCTCCTGATTCTAATTTGCACATATTCAGCAGAAAGCTGTTAAGCACTGACAGCTCAATTCACCAAAGATCCCATCTGCCCTATGCATATTCCACCTCCATACAACTCCTACTGCTAATCAGGTCCTGTGTATCCTCAGAAGCAATTATCCTGCTTCCTACAGAGCTGAAGGGCTGAACTGGCCTTTCCCTGCAACTACACTTCTGGAGAGCATGAACATAAATCACAATGAGAAAATCCAACAAGACAAACTGTCTGAAAATCTTCTGCTACTATTTCCGCGAGATACCCTTATCTCCCTTTCCACTGTTAAGCCCACGTAGCACAGAAAACAAAGAACCTGGCCAAACCACAGAACAGGCTCTCCTGAGGGGAACCAGGGTGATGAAATTAAATTCATGTAGAGGAGCAAAGTCTGGAATGAGAGAAAGGTAACAGGAAGGAGTCAAGTTTACCTACTGAGGGTTAGCTGACCTCAAAATTCCTGCTTTCTGTGTTGCATAGGAGGAAGACATTATATGAGGCTAGAAAGAAAACAGAGATCCTGCTTAGAGCAGCCTTCTCCTGTATGAAGCCACTCATTTTTGTCCAGTTTTCATGTGAGATTGTGACCTCAATGCAGGATTTTTACTGTTGGCACTAATGGCATGTTTCCTGCTGTTTTGCAAACCTTGTCTGAAATAATGGAGACTCACCACTGCACTTTCCACCAAAATCCCAGTACTTCAGTAGTTTGAATCTGCCCTGAACACAGAAAGCACTAAGCATCTGTGTCAGAAGGGTAAGAAAAGGGTGGGTGGTGAAAAAAGAAACAAAACAGGCTACATAAGTTTTAAACCTCAGAAACCGTTTAGGATACTTCCCTAGGATATTCAAAACAAACCAAACATCTAAAAATTATTACATTAAGTTTGACAGGTAAAATAAGCAATATTTTTTTAAACATTCAAATTATGGCAGTCATGACTATAACATATCACTCATGACCAAATACGTGTACAGTAAATAAAGCTTAGGTATACAACAACTGAGAGGAATCTGTCAATTCTGAGGAGGCAGTCACTGAACCAGCCACCCAGAAGTGGCTTACTGCACTGTTCACATCTTACATTATAGAATGGCTTGGGTTGGAAGCGACCTTGAAGATCATCTAGCTCCAACCCATCGGCCGCAGTCAGGGACACCTCCTACTAAACCAGGCTGCTCAAAGCCCCATCCAACCTGGCCTTCAGCATTTACAGGGAGGGGGCATCCATGACCTCCCTGGATAACCTGTGCCAGTGTCTCACCAATCCTCACACTAAAGAATTTCTTCCTGAGGTCTAACCTGCATCTACTCTCTTCCTGCTTGAAACCATTACCCTTCATCCTCTCCCTACAAGCCCTTGTAAAAAGTCCCCCCCCAAGCTTTCTTGTAGGGCCCCTTCAGGTACTGGAAGGCCGCTATAAGGTCTCCCTGGAGCCTTCTCCTCTCCAAGCTGAACAACCCCAACTCTCTCAGCCTGTCTTCCCAGGGGAGGTGCTTCAGCCCTCTGATCGTTTTTGTTGCCCTTCCCTAGCCTTGCTTCAAGAGCTCTACGTCCATCCTGTATTGGGGGCTCCAGAACTGGACACAGTACTCCAGGTGGCATCTCACAAGAGCAGAGTAGAGGGGGAGAATCACCTCCCTTGATCTGCTGGTCATGCTTCTTTTGATACAGCCCAGGATACAGTTGGCTTTCTGGGCAACTGAAATCACTTTACAGTCTTCCAAGTGGGTTCTGTTTCTTAATACCATTGCTATTATTTCATCTTCTGTATGCTTAATCCTTGGCTCTTCACACAAGTTGTCCCCACTGCTTTAAGCTGAGAAAGTGTTTTTCCTAATACTAACAATTCACATCATAATTTTCCATACTTGGTTCTTCATAAATTAACTACAATCCTCTCTTCCCCTGCCTCCCCTCCTTTTTCTCTCTTGCCAGCACAACACTAAATTATACTTGGCAGTTTATTTCATTCAAGATCTCAGTGCTTTTCATTAGTTTATCAACTTCTAACATATAAAACATAGTTTATAAATTACATAAATATAACATAAATGTATCATGTATTTCCAGCTGTAATTAATTACATGTACAGAAAAAGACTCACTACTTGATGCTATGTTTAAAAAATATTTTTCATGTTAGATATGACATGAAGTCAAAGAAAGGACTAATGCTACGCAATAAGATACTTGTGTTCTTTCAGTAATAGTCAAAAACTGAACTCCAGGTTTCCTTCTCCTCCTGCCCCTCACTGTAAGTGTAAACTCTACAGTAATTTTCAAACTTCTCAGTGAAGTGACAAGTAGCTTCATCCTCGTGAAGACAAACCAAGGGCCAATGTCATTACCCTGACTCTTAATTCTAACAGATATCCAGTTATTCCAAAAAGACACTTCCTACGTATCTGTAATAAACTGAATTTTAACGCAAACACATTTTAAAATTACAAAGCAGACTTTTACTGCATACCTGAAAAGCCAGAAAATACTAAGTGCTGCAATTATCTTGAAGCTTGCAAAAGTCACACTTTGCAACTTGAGCCTCCTTACTTTGTTATTACTCTTCACTAATGGCATTATTAAATAAAGCTCAAGCTAGTCCTGTTCTTCACTGCCAACTGATCTGAACAGCTGTATATGAAGTAGCTGTATCCCACAGAAAAAAACAACAACAAAGCAAGATGTCAGAAAAAAAGCACAGATACAAGGTCAATGCTGTGCCTATTTTCCTGCTATGCTATTAGTCTGAATATCTATGTAGCTATTTTCAGAAACTATGTGAAAACTTTGCAGGTTGTGGAAAGGAAAGACCACATGTTACGATACAGTGTTTTCCTCTGCAGTTTGCTACCAAAAAATGGCTTGTTGAGACTATTAATCTGTTCTACAGTCTGCTGCTAGCAATTCATCATCCTAAGGAACTAGAGGAAGCAAGTGGCAGGTAGGGTGAGGTGTTCTGGTTGCTGGAAGCAAGCTGCTCCTTGTGTTTTCCCATGATGCCCCAGTGACAGACACAACAGGTATGCAAGTTTAGAGAACAGCAAATACCCCAGGGCTGCTGCTAAGCTCACTCCTGCAATTCGAACAGTCCTGAGAAGTTAAAAGGGTTGCTGGTCTAAAGCTGCAGCAATCATTCTGGCAGTCGCTCCCAGCAATGCCTGTTCCTAGGCACAGCAGACCCTACACTCCAGAAGTATCAGACAGGTTAACTGTACCAAGAATTTAAAGCTGATACACAAACCACAGCAGAAAGGTTACGGTGCACAATCATCCCCTACGCAGGGCATGGTCATGGGCCTTCGCTTTACAATATGTATAGGTAAATATTATTTATCTGAACAATGTAGCATAATACAAGTGATATACATTTCACTATAACAAAGCATATGGTTTTGGCATTCAACAAGATTTTGATATTCCTCACAGGATCCCTTGTCCTCAGAAATGAATAAAGCATCACAAGAAAAACAACATGTTCATGTTAGGACTCTCCCTATTGTGCTCTGTCCAGCTGCAAGTGGATTAACAGGTAGAAAATTTACTTTTTTTCTGATCACTTCCAAGTCTTCAACATCATTTATCTGAGAAACTCTGTGATATAAAACATGAACATACTTCCTGAAATGGCTACCTATTTCTTATCCTTCTGTGCACATTCAAGTATGACGCTTTCAGCTCACAAATCAAGTTTATGAAAACAAATTTGCATCCACTCTGTTCTTAGGTAAGTTTGACACTACCTTCAATGGTGAAAGAGAAAGTACTTTCTACTCTGTCCCCAAGTAAACACTCTCTTTGCTTTCCTCCCATATAGATTCACACTGTCTTTGCATCCTATGGATCCCACCAATCTTACACAGAAGCTGAGACTGTTCACTGAATGCACTCAACAGAATAAAAACCTGGAAGTCCCCACAGAAATGTGAATAGCTTTCTGAAAGACAAATTTGGCACAGCATATAGCTAAGGAATGTTGTGTCTTGGGCATGAAAGGAAAGAACACTCTTTGCATCAGCAGCTCACAGTTACATCATAAGTAGCATGCCCTTACACACAAACTAAAGGGCTAAACTAGTGGTGTCATTACACTTAATATACACTTTCAAAACAGTAATTTTAGCTCAGCTACAGAAATATACATTTGAACAAACTGAGAACATTCACCGACCTGCCTTGTCATCTTATGCACATTTTTAATAGAGAAACAATGTCTTCATGCAAAAGTTCCACATGGGGTCTCAGTTGGAAGCATGCCTTGCTCCCTCTACAGCTTCTCCTCGTATTAACAACCCATCTAAGCTCACAACAAAAAGGGAGACGTGAGCAAGGCAGTGAAGGTGCCCACCTGTTAACTGGCAACCAAATATTTAGAGAGCATAACCAGGAAGTGACAAACCTAAGATCAACTTCCTTGGCATTCTGTGGGGATTCAAACTCACACCCAACAGCTCCAAGCCTAACATTAATTTGGTTATGACTCTTCTCGTCTTGCTGAAGCTCATCCATTTGCACCTCCAAAGCAAAGATCATTAAAGGAAGTTCTGATTCAAAAGGCACATCAGGCTTGTACCAGGTATTAAGGTCCTACCTAGAAAAATTGTTTATCTAAAGAATAATATGTAAACCATGAAGAGTCACTGGATAACTAAGTTTAAAACCTGCATCTGAAGGAATGCTGTTCTCACTGAGACTGCTGACTCTTGCACTTCTTTCTGCACTGTGCTACAGCTTTAATAAGAAGGATGGAGATACAGATTTAAGTCTGAAATGAGATCTGAGCCAAAGTTTTCCAATTCACGAGCAAAATTTCTAGTAGCTGTCTTGCTATCAACTCCTTTGCTTTCCCAGGCAGATTTTAAAAGAAAAATAAATACTTACCAAATGAATACAAAAACTGTATTTCACCTCTGAACCCCAGACTCACTTCGGCATTAATGCACACCACAGGCAGGCATCAGTCCAGGAGAGACAAGACTTCAAACACATCCCTCCTGTTTGCTGTTCACTGGCACAGAGCACTCCTAATACCTGCCACAGCGAGCATCACTCTGTTCACTTATGGAAATACAGGCTCCTAATCAGTTTGCAAATCTCACAATAAGCCCCATTTTGTAAAAACTTGACATTGTCATGTCTAACTCCACAATGCCTCCTTGTTTAGCACTCCATGTATTCCTTAGAGGGGCAGAAAACTCCTGTATCACCAGGAAGTGTATAGCTATATATCAAGCTGTCAAGACTTACCTCTGAAGAGACTGTAGTTTTCGTTCCTCTCTCTTTCTAGCTAGCTGTTCTTCTTCTTCATCTGGTCTACTAGAAAAATAAAGAGAGACAGTAAACATAAGAGGAGGAAAACAATTTCACTGCTGGGCAATCACCATTTAGTCATTCAACTTATTTTTAAAAAGGATATATAGTCTGACTTGAGATACTTCTCCACAGTCATGTAAAATTTCATTGCTGAATTAGTGTAACTGACAAATTTGTAGAATTATCCTTTTATATTACCCAAATACTTCACTCACTGTAGTAACGTGCCCTTCAGACTTCATAGTACGATTTAAAGGCTCCTAGGAACAGGTGGCAGACTGTTCCAGAATACTGTTCCTGCTTGTCATTTTCCCTATGTCTCATACCCCATTTTAGAGTAAGTATACTGAACATGCACCGTTACATCCATTGTTGCCCCCTGGAAGAAGATTAATGGTTCATAAGCCTTTGATGCCAGAACAATTTATCTTTCCAACAACCATCACTATCCAATCTCAAGCTGCCCCCAGGAAAGAGGTCTACATTAACTGCTATGGCAGCTGCCTTCCTTGTTCTGGAATGTGCAAAGATTTACCTGAGTGCATCAGTTGTGCGATTCTGGGAAATGCTGAGCCTACACGGTACATCTGAGCTGTGCATGTGCAGATATTCTCTAAGAATGCAGGCACTTAAGCTTCGTGATCTGCTTTGGAGAAGGCTCAGCTTCACTTAACTGTTAGATAAACCATGTAAGAATTGCAGAACTCTAAAGCAAATGCTAAACAATATTTATTAATTTCTTATTTTTTCTGACAGAATTCATGACAATTTTTCAGGATTCATGTAGCCTGAAACCTAGACACCTGCCATACTTCCCCAGGTGCTAATCATTTTTCAAAACTGAATGCACTATCTGAAGATGTTTGGTATGAATGTGTGCAATACTAACACACCTGTTAAAAGAGAAATTAACAGTTGTAGTACCATACATCTGCAGCAACCAACATACAAGTTAAGCAAGAGTGACATCCAGTGGTTAATTATAGCACATCCAATGTTTTAATAGAAAAATTGAGATTTCCAGTTCTGGTGCCTGTGAACTCAGTTTTTCTATATGCTAAATCAGGCCACATGTCTCTTCAAATATCTTTGTAACTCGTATACAATCCAGTAATTCAGAATCCACGTAACATTTCACATACAAATTTTCTAGTTCCTCCTTTTTTGTTTCCACATAAAGAATCAGAAAATTCTTAGGGTAGTTTAGCAGCAGGAAACAGATGCAACAGGTCACCTTTACAGGAAAACAATGTTAAACCCTCTTGTAAAACTAATAAATTCTTGGCATTAGCACATCCAGGTGGATTAGCACCTCCCATTCTTGGGCACTCTACTCAAATTACTTTATTGGAGATTTCAGTGTCTTACAACTATGTAGTAATCTCACTTAACATTGGTGTTACAAAATACAAACCCATCAAATAAATGCTAGTGTAGGATTCAGAAAATACATTTCTTCCCTATAATTAAAAAGGCATCAAATATATTTTAACTTCTAGAAAGAACTGAGTTTTTCTTCAAAATTCAGAAAGTCTGAAATTACAAAAATAAAAAAGTGGTTGTTAAACTGAAGTAGTTCAGGAGAACCTATCTCTCAAGTGTATGGAACCAGATGCTTATAGTCCAAACATTAAATAAAAATAAGAAACTGAAACAATGCACCAAAAGTCCTAGGATTCCTGTGGTATGGATGGACTCAGGTGTATCAGCTATGTACTGATGTAGGGGCTCATGCAACATGCAAGTCTTCTCTGCATCCAAGGAAAACATAAGTGCTGGCTTCTTAATCACTGAAATCTCACAGCTTAAAACTCCCAGAAGGAATACTGACACTCCTGCAAAACAAGGTTACATGACATCTGAGATGATACATCTAAGAGGTCAGTAAAGCAGATGTAATACTACATTTCTACTAATTCTTCTTCTTCCAATTCATTAAAAAAAGTTTATTTTGTGGAAAAGGAGT
>NW_009953923.1:1147111-1159109 GCF_000747805.2 Chaetura pelagica | reverse complement strand
AGAATCAGTGGGTTTAAAGCCAGTAATACATCAGGCTTCCATGTAATAATACATTCTGAATCCTCCTGAAATAAGCTGGACCGCACTCTGACAAGACCTTTAAATCCTCTAGGTGTCAAAAGATTAAGCTTGACACCTTTGGAGTCCTGGCATAAGATGACTCTCATCTAACCTTTTACTTTTCAAATTACATGTTACAGTACTGATTGACAACTTAGTTACTAAAACTGAAGTCTGACACAAATCTCTCTTTTCACAGGAATCAAACTTTATTTGTTGGCGTGTCAGCCACGGGGGCCTACTCAGTTCTTCTGCAGAGGATGTTGGCAGATCTTACATAAAATCTAAAACAGTTCTACATATCTTCAAGGCTTATCAGCACGGGGCTAAAGAGTTATCAATTTCTGCAGTAGGACAAGCATGGTGGACCAATCTACAGGCAGAACAGGTGCATGCATCTTCCTCAGGGAAAAAAAGAAGGGAATTACACCTTATTTACAGTTAATTTTCTTTTTTTCTTAAAGCCACAGATGTACCATATTTATCTGGCTTGAAAGTCAGCACTAAGCACTGTACAGCTGAATAAGCTCTTTAAAAAACCAACAACCCTCAAACAAGAACAATGAATTCCAGGTATTTGAAGTAGTATATAAATTATTTCAGATAAGAAATAAGAGCCACATTTTGTTCACATGAGAAGTACTGAAGGACAAAAAGAACATAACTAGCTGAAATTACACTGCCCAGAAACCTGAACTCTAAAACTTCAGTGATAGAATGAAGTATACTGTGCTGTCCCAATAAACAAGACTTTCCAGTTGTTTTATTAGGGAATAAACACTAATCCCGTCACATGGGAGAACTGACATCCATTTTGACTACTCATCAACTGCTTCCCTCTCTTTGGAGGTTATTAGCCAATGAGAGAAGCCAGTAAAAAAAGTTTTACAAGTTCTCCAAGTTCAAATAAACATTAAATTTTTGCAGTATTACTTTACTTGAAAACAACTAAGTCACTCTCAGTATCCTAGAACAAAAAAAAAACAAAAAAAACTCATCCTACATTTAGAATATTTGGTTAGATCGGCAAAGACAGATAATCAGACACAGACTGTCTGCTGGCAGATCCTAGAGCAAACTAGTGTTAACTAGTGATAACAAGTGTTATAGGACATTGATGCTCAGTTATTTGTAACCCATCTAGTCCCTTTTTACTGTACCATGAGCTTGCCTTGAAATAAAGTATTTGTTCCGGTATGACAAGCAGTACGTATTTATTTGGCCATTGAAATATTTAATGTCCAACCTTAATAAGGATGTGCAAAATGTAGCAGTGCAAAGCAGTAGCTTAAAGTACACATCTGTGACACTGCCACAAATAATGTTACTACAGTGCCATTCTAGCGTAATTTCTAGTGTCACACTGCCTGTCACTAACATCTCTTTTTTTTGTTGTCTCTCTAGAAGAAATAAAGCAAAGTGACCAAAATTGCTTCCAAATGAAAAGATTCTTCATATACTGGACAGTAAAAATCATAGGTAGGGAAGACCAGCACCTAAAGTTAGTAAAGGAAACAAATGTATGTATTTACCTCCTGGAACGCCTTCTGCAGTAACAGCAGTAACAGCAACAGACTGCTATGGACACCAGAGTGAGCCCAACTACTACAGTCATCGCAATAATTAAAGCCTCAAAGTTTACTGAAAAATATGAATATAATCAACTTGTTAGACTCCAGCATTAACATTTGTCATTCTGATAATTCTTCCCCTCCTTCCCAAGCATTTTACATGTCTGTATGCAAAAAAAACCCCAAACAAAACAACCAAAACCACAATTCTGTGCAACTATGCCAGTTAAGAACTCAATTTTATAATCACATTCAAATTTTGCTATTATGCATAATCTACACTGGACAGACATTATGTAAAATTGCTCTTTACACACATCAAATTATAAAAAGTCATCCTGCAATACCTTTTATTAAATGTATTTACTAGTGTGATTTCACAGTTCTGCCCTCCCAATCACAACCTTAGTCAGTGTACAGCACAAGAGTCCTAGATACAGCAGCAATGTACCCACATTACATGCAGCAGTTAGATAAAGAACAAAATTAAATAAGATGACAATGTCAGAGGATCTCACAGAATCATAGAATGTATGGAGTTGGAAGGGATCTTTAAAGATAATCTAATCCAGCTGAAGGAACTGATAAAAACTCTCCATAAAACTTCCTAAGTCATCACCTAGGCCCAAACAAAGTCATCATCCCTGTCCAAACAGCACTTAGGAAATGGGGCTGAGGGTGTTATTTTAACAGCATACACTGTAACAACTGTACACTGTCTGAACCAGGACAGGACTGCATTAAAAAAATCAGAAACCTGTTGTCCTAGAAGAGAGTATGGCCCAAGAAGGAAGCCAATGGGGATGATATAAGCAAAGCTATAGACACAACTTTGAGGACTTATTTAAGGGACCTAATGAAAGACAAAATGAAATTATCCAAAGTTGTAACAGAGATATTAACTAGTCACCTTTTCCCACACACTTCCCACATTGTCCATTTTAAAGCACGATGGGGGAAGGAGGCAATAAAGCTACCTCTTCTCCATTCTCCCCCATAAATCCCTCTGAATAGCTTCATGCTGCTGTAGTAATACAAAATAGCTGCACTCGCACTTTTTACTGCTTCAGGGTACTTATCACATAAGACAGTCAAATTAAGCTAGTGAAGTGCAGAGGGTCTGTCCTCTCTGACCACATGCATAAGTCACAGTCTGTTACTTCTCCACCAGTCTCACCAACTCATGCCTCACCAAGGCATATCCTTCACAGATCTTGCCAAAGACTTGACTCCAGCAAACACTTTTTGTGTTATAAACTGTAACTAGTAAATTATATTACAGATCCATACATAGTTTCTTTTTAACAATACACAACTCAAAACATTTAAATTATCAAAGCAACCCATTTCAGCATACCACATTTCTCATCCTGTTAATTGCCAAAAAGGTCCAAGCAACTGAATACACTTCATTTACTGAAGTAAAACAACAAAAAATTGTTTTAATCTCTATTTTTAAAAAAGTATACTATTTAACTGAAGCAAAAAATATATTTTGAACTTGCATCTAAGCACAGAAAAAGACCACCAGTTTTCAGTCTGCATTTCCATCTTCACTATATCATTTGCTTAGTATTAATGAAAAAACAATACAATTCAGCTACTTTGTATTGCATTGCTTCTATGCCATTCTGTTTTCTTCACTGCTCGTTAATAATCTGTCAATATGTCTCATTCCATATAAAATTGTAACTGGAAGCTAGTAATTTGTTTTTGACTTTGAGAGCTGCAATATTCACCTTCATTTTCAGCAACACTGAGCCAACACTCATCTCCATTTTATTTGCAAAAAGAAAAACACCACACCATAACCACACTCACAAATTAATTAATTTTCCTGCTGTGTCCAAAAGGGACAGTCTCAGTAAGACTACACATGCCATGGCATGCTGCTGCATGTAATTGGTAACAAAAATAATAATAATCTATTAACGAAATGCATATCTGCATAATGGTTTTTATAATTGTTTTAGGGTTCGTATTTTTTTACGTTTTCCACTTTAACTTTTTTCTCTGAGAATGTGTTCCTTTACCAAGTTCTTATTCTTTGTTTAAGCTACATTAAATGCAGGAACTCAAATGGCACCCAAGAAGTCACTTCTAGAGCAGGAGTAAATGGCCAAGTACATCCTTAGCAGTAGATCCCAATATTCACTGCTTGCAAAAGGACTTAGGTTTCTGTACTGGGTGCAGCTCAGCAAGTTAACTTTCTCTACAGCAGCTGGTACAGAAATATAGAATGGTTTGGGTTGGAAGGGACCTTAAAGATTATCTAATTCCAACCTCCCTGCATGGACAAGGCCACCTCCCAGTAAGGCACGTAGCTCAGAGCCCCATCTAACTTGCCCTTGAACACTTCCAGGCATGGGGCTTTCCTGTTTCACTGTCTTACCACCCTCCCACTGAAGGATTTCTTTCTAATATCTAACCTAAATTCTCCACAGAAGGTTCAGCTACTCTCCAATCTTCCAGCATTTGACTTCCAACGACTGCCACCAGTCTTTGCCCTGCCCTGCAGGGAGGCCCCTTCATCCCAGGAGAAACAAGGATGAGATGCTATCACTTTGACCGCATCACTATCAGGTTGCCTCCAACTTGGCTTTAGGATCCAGCTAAGAAGCCTTCTGGACACAAGTGGACTTGTCTATAACAGTATTGATAACACACCACTGTTTTGGCTGCTGCTGAATAGGCCTGAAGAGCATCAAGATTGTATCTTTTTCCCTAATCTACTGTTTCTCTCAGTGACTAGGAGGTAGCTAAAAGATAGCAGAGGTCAGGAAAGAACAATGCCAGAACAGCTGACCCAAAGTGGCCAAAGAGATATTCCATACCATATAAAGCCCTTATCAGCAATAAAACTGGAGGTAAAGGAAAGTGAAGTGGGTATCTGGCTTCCAAGGTTGGGGACTGGCTGGGGATCAGCCTGATGTAGGATGTGGTAAACAATTTCCTTAGCTTGCTTTTTCTTCCTCTTCCCCTTTTTCCTTCACCTATTAAACTGTCTTTATCTCAATCCATTAGTTTTCTTGCTTTTGTTCTATTTTCTACCCCCATCCCAGGGGAAGAAGAGAGGGAGCAAGCAGCTGTGTGGGTACCCAGCTGTTGGCAGAAGCTCTGAAAAACTCCCAAAGTCTAAGCATAAATGCTTTCCCTCACAAAACAAAGCACAGACCCCTTGTGTTTGCAGGGATTACACAAGGTGGTAGTGTTCAGAAACTTGCACACTCTATTTTAGCAGCAATTTTCTATCTTTGCTACTCTGATGCAGACTATTGCATTATCTCACTGCTCTATGTGTGGTAACTTTCTTCTAATTTACAGTTAACGTAGTCACAGATAGTTCATTCCCAACTGTTGTCATTTATTCTCCTGGTGTTCATGACCAAACACAGTAAGCAGCAAGCCTTTCTTGGCTGCACTGAAGCTGTACTCTCACTTCATACAACAAACTTCCCAATATCTTGTTTGTTCTCTGTTCCAGTCCAGTCTGAATTTAGATCTGTATGCACAGTATCACAAAAAAGGGCTCCAAAAGAATTCATCCCAATTGCAGTATATGCACTGTACTGTATGTTGGAATACAATATGCAATGTAAAAGGAAACCTAAGAACAATTAAATGACACAGTATTACAATGTACAGTGGCACATTGCAGCTTCCTTTTGAACCTTAACTGCAATCATTATCTTCAGCACCCCAAGACTGCAATGTTTTTTCATTTGTTTAAGCAAAAACAGTATTCAAGAATTTTTGGGTGGGTTCATTCTTTTGGTTTCGCTTCACTACTGTCACTGGAACATACTACAAAAATTGTGCATCCAGGTATATCATTGGACATTTTAATAAATGTTAACAGGTAAGAATTATTGCCTTTTGTCAGAAAGAACGGCCTTATTTCTTTGTACCCCAGAAGTATTGATTAAGAAACAGGTGAATCTTGACTACGTACATAAAACACTGCAACAACACTGATTCCCAGTCTAGATTCTACCATCAACAGAACTTCACTGTGTACTAAATGTTTTAAAGCCACAGGATCAGCATAACTACACTGCCTGCTCACAAAGAGCCCTTGACAATGACTGTCTGTAAGCAACAGTTAGAGATTACTGTTCCAAATCATAACCACTGCCTCCTTCCTCCACTACTCCAAATAAATTACCAGGAGACAGCTCTAGGAAGTGTCAGTCTTATTTTAATGATACTCATAAATAATTCTCTACAGCAAAAGTAAAATTATTACTTACTCCAGCAAACTCCCCATCGAGCCTTTGAGAGGGAACATAGTGATGATGATGGAATAATACTTCTTACAGGGTAATCAATGCAAGTGTTGTTGGTATAACACCAAAGGCACTGTGCAAAAGGAAAAGACAATAAATTATTATATTCAAAAAAATTACACTTTTTAAAATCAACTATTTAATAAGAATTAACAGTAAAAAAATAACGACTAACAGGAGGCAGACTAAAGTAGTAATTGTTAATTTTTTTTAATGTAACATTTACCCTGGTTTAAGTAGGAGGCTAAGCCAGATGACTCATGACGTCTCTCATACAGGTGGTGACAATTGGGAGCACATCAAGGCCAACTGTATCATTTTGATTGAGACTACTCCATCTAACTATGAAAAACGTGTAGCCCAAAAGGCAGTACCTACTACAGCTACTGATTGCTGCAGAGGCTGAAGTAACAGACAATATTTCAACTGACTCACTGCCAATGCTAAAAATCAAACTCACTGTCAAAATCAAGTTTGAAAAAAAAGAAAAAAGACTAAACAACTGTGGGTGAAACTTGTCCTTAATTTTGACCTTCATCTACATAACCTAAAACTCAAGACTGAAAAGATTTTATTTAGAGGTAAAGCATACATCCTTTCCACAGTATGGCAGCAACCAAGGTCACACTCTGATGGATATTGCTGACTTTATTTTAGTAGTCTCACAAGGATAACAAAGTGCAACATCATTACTTCAGCCCACATGTATTTTAGGGACATATTCTCAGTATTAAGAGATATGATAGTAACTATAAACATTAAATTAATGCTTCTTCCTCAGTAATCAGGAAGGTGTGTATAAGTGACTATTGTTCCTACCTTTCCCCAAAAACATTAGCTATATTTAATGATTCCTATAACTGTTCTTAGCTCCTATTTTTTTTAATGCCTGGATTTCCTAAAATGCATTTTCCACAAGAATTTAGATTCTGTATATTTGTTTTAGATGAGAATGACAAAAACCAACAGATGAAGGGAAAAGCATGTTGGTATTCTACTCAAAAGTTAAATGAGACTTCAGAAAATTCTCCAGAATCCTGAGGCTCTACACACAGATACAGATTTTAAAATGTAGCCCTATTAACAAATGTTTGTATATTTTATATTACACAGTTATACGCAGTTACAAACTTGAAGGGAAAAATCAGGATGTTAATCAATAGATATTTACACATTATCTGGTAAAAAATTTTAGTACACCTGGTAATCTGGTCACAGCCATAAGTATTTCTTTGTATTCAAGTATTTGAAGCTTCAGAATTCAACAGTCCAAATCAAAACCCTTATGTGTTATTTTTTAATATATCATACTGTAAGGAATAAGATTAAATGCAACAAAGTATCTACAAAATTACTACTCAGAACTTTTTAATAAAAACACAAGAAAATAGGTATTCATTAACTCAGGACCAAGACAAAAGATCAACCCAATTATAATTATCATAAACAAAATTTAAGCATTTTGAATTATAATTTTATTTAACAGAAATAAATTACTACATTTTAGTGTTTGTTTGCAATTGTTTTTGTCCATTCACCAAACATTAATTTTTCATTCTTATCTGTTGCTGCTATTTCTATTATCAACAATAAGAAAACCTGATTTTTTTCTATTGAGGGAATTCAAGTAATTTCAGTAAGCCTTTGTTTTTTTTATTGCTCACACAAGTACTCATGATTTTGTTCTGTAGCCTCTCTTCTTTTAAAAAATGTGTGAATTGTCTGAATCAAGTCTAAACATCTCTGTACAAGGTTAACACTGATGCTGTTGAAGCAGTTGCCCTGAATCAGCCATCATTCTGTCACCAAAACCAGCCTGGACACCATCATTGGTTTCACAGAATTTAAAAATAATGTATCTACAATTCTGTTATTGTCTTCAGTGCACAAACACAGCTAAAGGATTCTCTCACTAGGTGAACACACAGCTCTCATGTTAATAAGCAATGCTCATGCAGCAGCAGTACTTATTTGAACTGACAGTCATAACAGTGCTAGTGCTTTAATGATCCATACTTTCCATTTTCAACTTTACACTTCTTAAGATGAAGAGTTCTTTACACAATATCATGCTTCTGATGAAAAATACACAGGTTTGAGAATACAGATACAAGGTAATATTTTATATTAAAAAACAAAAAAATGCATAACAAATATTCAACAAGTAAGTTCAGACATCTCTGCATTCTCAAGTGAAAAGTTTTACAGTAACTTATGTTACTTAAATACTCCCAAAATATTTCTTTTCAGTGACACCTTAAGTTAGAATTCAAGACAACCTCTCACCTTAAATATGAGTTTCTTCTGCTCTGCAGGAACAGACACCTTTTGCACATTTATAATAACCCTTATTGTGGAGCTAAAAAAGTTTTGAGCAAAGGATAAAAAAAAAAGCTGGTCCTTTCCACTAGATTCCATTTAAGATCCCTTTCGAAAAAAACAATTCTTTGATTCTATGATATGATTCTATGCTCATGAGGATGCCTGGCTGTCTTCACCTTAAATATGAGTTTCTTCTGCTCTGCAGGAACAGACACCTTTTGCACATTTATAATAACCCTTATTGTGGAGCTAAAAAAGTTTTGAGCAAAGGATAAAAAAAAATCCTGTTGTTTTACATCTCTGCCCTATTGTAATATCATTGGAAAATCTAAACACTTGGCTACAAGAACAAAGACCCAGCCCGCAAGTCTTAAGTACTTACAGTCTGATGTAGTCAGTGAAAACCCAGGCAGCGTCAGTCAAATGCACCACTTGGGGCACCCCCAGAGAAAGACATTTCTATTTTATTTACATTAATTTCCCAGTTCTCCTCGCATTCAAGAACCGGAACGCATTTTAGCCATATCTGATTCAGTTTATCAAGCCCTTTTGTAAGGCACAAAGTTAACTAAGCGCTGCTTGCAAAACAAGAATGAGCCTAAACCAGCAGCAATACCAACTCACTCAGTTGTGCCATGAAAGCACTGAGCACACATGGAAACTGGAAGCCTGGATTCTACACCATCCTCTCCAGACAAAGCAGAGAAGTATCCTGAGTGACCAAATCATGGAGCAACCTTGGCAAAGTGAAAGCCCACTGACATTGAGTGTGAATGAGGGGAACCAGCACATCAGTTGACTCTACCATTTATATAAGAGTTGATACTCAAACTGACTGATCTTGACTTCCTCTTACTAAGGGTAGTTTGACTCAATTCACCATAAAACCACAAAACAAAACCCCACCAAACAGCCAAGGAAATCCTAACAACTTTATTTCATATTAACTGAAGAAAACCACAATATTTTCGTAAACCAAAAGGATGTTAGAAATCTTACCGCAACATTTTTTAGACATTCTTCACAGGATCTCTGGGAAAACTCTGAGCACTCTAGGAAAAAAAAACACCACCAAACACAGGTGTTATGTTTACATTTACTTAGTATATGTGAAGCATTTAACATAACACTTAACTTTTTCTTTTTTTTACTTCTAGAGACAAGCAACAATTTTGACTGAAATAATTAACAACAACTCAGTAAGCACATTCTAAGTCTGTAGCAAACCAAGCCACTCAGTTTGACCTCTGACATAGTTAGAAAAACAATTCAAGCTTAACTTTAACTTCAATCTGATTTTGCTAAGGACAACACAGAAGATACAATCCAAGAGCTGAAGTTGTAAGACTTTTACACTTCAATTTTGATTATTTTTTTTTTGCAGCTTTGGAAGCCTAGCAAAAGCTAACCCTTGGCTAGGATTGGTCCTCCTTTCATAGATACTGACCTTTTTCTGGAGGAAAAAAAAAGTTTTTAAAAGGTAAAAGCCCTCCAAATAACAATTAAAAAGTGTTTACAAATATAGAACACAGAGTTATTTTGTAAGAAGAACTCTAACAGAAGTTTGAAAGGCTAAGTGATGCAGAAAGACTTAACTCCTTTTATTTGGATTTTAAAAAACATCTTCTATACTAAAAAAATTAAGTATTTACTGGTGTTCACATTCCCAAAGGATTCCAGCAAAAGACTATGACTTTCATTCAGAAGTACTGAATGCTTATAATCTTAAGACTTAAGATCTTTATTTATCCACAACATAGACATAATTTGTTGCTCACAAACCCACATCCATACCATAGTCTTGACCTAGACGAACTACTTCACATATGAGAGTCACAAAAAAAATTTATTATTATTTTCTTAATTTCAAATAGATACCAAGTTGATAGTCTGCCTCTAATATTTCAAGGGTCTTGCTGTATTATCAAGGAAAAATAATAAATGTAAGACATAGCACCACTACCACCAATAATTCACACTGTATTTTAAACAGTATTTATCAAATATAATAAACCCTTCTATACTGGCATGTAACATCAGCATTAATCACCTAATAAGGTGATAAATAATTTTTATATACAAAGCCTGGTTTATCAAGCAGTGGACACATTACTTTGATAAGTGGTGTAGTTTTAACAAAATACTTTAGTTTAGCACCTTATACAGAGCGCACTGTAGTTGTATGAATTTATATTCTCAGGAGATAACAAGAAGATATTACTGTTCATGCACTCCATTGTTAAGTATTTTTTTTCTTACAACTAGACTGCTGCCCACACATACAAGAATTGTACTAAGTTAACTACACACCAATTACCTGTTTGGCCTCACTTTCTAGATGTAGTCACAGACCAAGGTATCATAGCACAAATACAGAACAAAGGCTGTTCCTCTACACAAATTTTTTTTTTGCTTTAGGAAGACAAAGCTCTATAGCAGCACACACTAAAGACTAGAGACTGCAACAATACCACTTCCTCACTGATCTTAAAGTTAAGTTCTTCTTATTACACAAAAAACCCCTCAAACAACACCAAACCGAAACAGTGCAACTGCTCAGATAATCAGAAACCTTTCAACACCTCTACTACTCATTGCTAGTTGATTATTTTAACTTGTTCTATGCCCTCGTTCTCAGGAAAACACTGTTCTTTAACAGTTGTTCTCTCCTACTGGCATAACAGTACTTTCTTCAAGAACTCTTATTGCCCCTCAACCTCACTTTTGCTCCAGCAATGAAAACCATATTCTTCTAGGTATTTTCTGAAATGGATAAACACAACCTCTGTAGCCCTGCTTTATGTCAGTCCAGCCTTGGCGAACACAGGTGCTGAACTGCAGAATCTTTAACAGGATGTGGGAATAAGGTCCCATAGTCTTGCAGAACTACAATAAAACTGACATCTCTCTCTTCTCACTTCAGTAACCGATATGCATCTACTAGTCAACAAGTCTACCTCCTTACTTTTCTTCTAACTGTTTCAAATTGAGATTAAAACACTACTAGTCACAACAATATTTTTTTTCACTTTAGCATTATTTCTAATATTTATTCCTTAAAGGTCATCCACATTTTTCTGCATAATGTCATGATCCTTCTCCATATCAACAACCAACTTAGTGTCATGGGCAAATTTCTAAATTCACATGAACAATAATAACCAGCTTGTTCCCCAGAGAAGCCATAAGCAACTCCATTGCAATTCAACCCGATTTTTGGCTCCAATCCAACTCTTTAGTTTTGCTTATGTTTGTCAGAACTACTTGACAGAAACTGATTAACTTGTAGTTTTTAGCAGGTCTACCTTTTGTTCTTCCCCCCTAACAGCTGAGAAACACTGACAGCTCCCTTTCTCTTCTACCTCAAGTGAAGTTGTCTCACAAAGTTGGATACTTCCTTTCCGAGCATAAAGTCTTCCATAAAAGAAACCAAACACCTTAAATTTGGCTCTAAAAACACACATCAACGCCCACCTGAGAGAATCCAATTTAATACAAACTACCCTTATGTGCTCTTCTCTGGCCAAATCCACTAACAGCAACTAAATTTGAGGCCGAGCGTCACCAACTGCCCTCCAAAGGTAGCTATGAAATAAACGAGTCTAAGAGAACAGGATGGCAAGTGCATATCCATCAGCTTCTCCTTTCAAGCCACATTCCTCACCATTAGTCTCGACAGAGAAAACCTATGCGGTTGCTGCCTCCCTGCAGCCGAACCCCCTATCACCAGAGGCCCGCCGGCACCACACAGCCCAGGGC
>NW_009953923.1:1125505-1145571 GCF_000747805.2 Chaetura pelagica | reverse complement strand
TGCTCCCGCCCCGGCTCCTGCCGGTGTGTTCCTGGCGAGGTTGGCCAGGAGGCCGCCAGCAGAGCCGGCGGACCGAAAAAAGGTGTCCCCACATCAGGGCTGGCCAGAGAGGGTGGTAAAGAGGTGGAGACAAATACGAAAATGTGCCATGGCCTTCCTGTTTTAAAAGAATAAGGAGTTGCTGGTTTTCCACAGTGACCCAGCCCTTGGGGCCTCGCAGAAGCACGTGGCTCTCTGAAGTTACGGCACAGGCACAAGAGAAGCAGATGCCAAACCCCCTGAGATGGCAGGGGAAGGGCACATCAGATACGTTGGTCTTCTTAATGATCCAGGACAATTGTGGTTGGGCACCAAATCTGATCCTTAACCACCAATGATACAAGATACTTTGCTGTGCTCTGGCAGCCAACATTTATTTATTTATGTGATCCTATAGTTGAGCTTCTCTGTGATCATGTTCAGGAATAGGAATATTGGGTAATCAATACCCTAGCTATGAGTGTAGGGATTTTTTGTGTGGGAGGACTCTGCTTCAAGCAGGAAGCAACATTCCCTCCACAGGTGGCATCCCTTCAGTCAGCAGAGACTCCAGTTGCTTGTAACCTCAAACAGCAGTGTTTAGGCCACTTTTATTAGTCTTGTGTAATGACACTATTGCTATTATTGAAAGTATTGCAATTGGTTTGTGGGCATAAGGAGAGCAGACATTAGCTGTTTGAGACACTTTTGCAAATGCACTTGAGACCTAACGAGTAACAAGATGAATGTCCTTCGCAATACTTGACCTTGCCACCCTAATTAACTTCAGAAATCTAATTCACCTAACTGCTGCGATTAACATCCCTCAAATCCCACACAGTAATGTATTAGTAGCTCCAGGAAACAGTTCAGAGGGAAGCAGGAGAAGTAATAATTCCAGTGACTTAGGCCAGTGTGTAAAATTAAAAGAAACAAACCCGAGTCTTGTTGCTTGGTTCCAAGGATGCTGGCCTTCAAAGCTGACAGAATGTTACACTGCACCAGGATGGCTTTGTGAGACATTTGGCAGTTTCAGCAGCAGCTGATTGGAAGGTGCACATTACCTTAAATTAAGTTTCAACCTGTGCAATAAAAATTTATTTAGATTTCGTTTCGCCTACATACCTTCTTTGGGTTTTCACCAAAAGGGCTAGAGTCTGTGCCTCTCAATCTTCAGGGAGTGTCAGAAAAATAGAGTCAGAGAGTAGGTATATGTGCCATATGGAAACCAGGATGTTTTTACGTGAGCTTAATATGGGATATTATTGACTCATTACGTCAGCTTTCTTCAGCTGACTGAATCGTAGAATCTTTATGCTCTGAAACACATTTTTTTTCTTGTAGAGACACACCGATGACTGAGAAAGACTACCAAAGATATGAAACTGTTTACATAGATAGTAATAATTCAAAAAGCTGTAGCTAAGGAGGCATATGACAGAGATATATCATGAGTGACTTTATATAGTGAATTACTGTCTTTTACAATACAAGACCTAGAGGGCCTTGAGCACAGTTATCAAGCAGAAGATTGAAAACAAAAGTACTTAGCAGAAAATAAAGTGCTTAAAGGATAGCTAGGTTGTGAAACTCTGTCTTTGAATAATAAGGATGCTAAAAGTTTTGATTAGTCAAAAAAATATTGGATTTTTTTTTTTTCCCCATTAATATGTCTGTTAACAGTTGTTAAACACTAAGATATCACCTCTGGTCCAGAAAGTCCCTGAACCACACTGCCAAAAGCTGTATGCAATTGCCAAGGAAGATTCATTACATTATTGCTTTATTCTGACATTCTTGCTTAGGCATCTGTTGTTGACTGCCTTTTTAGGCAAGATACTGAGCAAAAAGTACCCTTCAGATTACTCAAATGTAACTGCTCTCATTAATTTTCTTTTTCTCAAAGGCTTATGTTATTTTCCACATGATTTTGATTAAATGTTCTGAATTATGTTTGAGGCAGCAGGGAAGTCCTCTAGCTGATATTTTATAACTTAGTTTTGGATGGCTTTATGTATTCAGTGAAGAATGACTTCTCATAAAACAGCTCAAATTCCAAGTCACAGTTTGGTGCTGATATGCATCTTTCTTGTCATATAAGCTAATGGCAAATACATTTTAGGTTGAGTCTTGTGAGTTGCTTCTAGCATGGTTAGTCTAAAGTAAGTCTCTTTTAGCTGAAGCAAAGCCTTATGGTAGAGGGGAATGTGAAGAATTTGCTCAGAGCTCTTTGAAAGTATGGTTACATCCATCTTCTCAGATGCAGCTTTGTTATTCCTTTGAGGGACAAAAACACTAATATAATTTATGAATAGCTATGGTAATTCTCTCACAAAAGCTATACATACAGTAATTATTCACTTTTTTCTTGATTAGGTAGCCACTCCCTCAGCAGATGTAAATTCCTAGGAAATTAAGTGTAGAAGACATGAAAAAGTGATGTACTAATAAACTGGCTTTGGACAAGCAGTATGTATGAAGATTACAAACAAAAAGAAAATAAGAACTTAAACAAATGCCAGCTCTCTAGATTCTGCCTGGAGTTTTGAACAGCATTCTACTCATGCATTTTCAGCAGCAGCTCTAGCTCCTTTTCCTCATCACTCCAGCTCCTCCCTGGTGATGGAACACCTGAATGAGCCATTCACTGGGTAGATGAGCAAAAAACAGATTGGGCTGACAAGAGTCTTGACTTTTCTTTTTTTTTTTTAAGTGGTTTATTTTTTATTATTACCAGTCCTAACAACCTTAAAGGTGATATATGAGTTACAAAGTCTGTGTGTGTTCAGCTGATTCCCTTAATGACAGTATTCATCGCTGTGAATGAGTTTACCCAGCTTGCTTAATTGCAATATACATAAATAATTCAGCTGATAAGTCATGTAAGTGATTATAGTGTCACTGTTTTTTCTTTGCTATGTTGAACTTAATGACATAGGCTCTGGTAACACGCCTTTTACCCCAGCAATATGTTGTTCAAAGGAGTTGTTTTCATTTGTGGCTGGCAGGAACTTGAATGTATCTTCAGGTTGCAATTTGATGTTTACTTAGATCTGCGTTCCCACCAAAAGCAGTCTGTGCTTCTTTCTCTGAGAACGCTTGTTCTTGCATCCAGCAAACCCTGTGGTATATGGAAAACAAACAAACAAACAAACAAGTCACAACCCCAAAAAACATTTCTGCAGTCCTATAGTGAACTGATGCACCTGAAAGTTTGTTTTTCAACTAGACCAGTGATACTGTCTGGGTCAGTGGGCAGGGAACCAAATTCTTATGCTGGCACAGTAGAGGAGTAAATGTGAGGACGTGACACAGGGAAGAATCTGTGTGCTTTTTCTTTTTTACTCACTTGCAGGACCAGCATAAATGCATCTTGGCTTCATAATAAGGCTTTGTTGAAGTCATACAAGAGGGTACATAGGAGGTCTGGTACTTTGTTAAAGTGAGGTGCTAACTATGATTTAATACCTATAGGGAGCAGATCTGCTGAATGAGAATGTGGACCTTCATATAGTCATCCTTAAGAGTGTATTCAGATTTTAATAAATTGGCTCTTAACAATCATCTTCTTAAAATTCAAAGTATTAATAATACCATTTTATAGAGAACAAGGTGTGGACACAAGGTCAGGCAATTTCTGAAGGTCAAATAAAGGTCATATAATAACCACCCTTCCATAAAGAATCTTCACTGAAGATTATTTTGACACTGTGCTGCATGAAATCCTGGTCTCTGAATTGGAAAGATATTGATTTGAAGGATGGACCACTCATTGGACAAGGAATTGGCTGGGTGGTTGCACTCAAAGGGTAACGGTCAAGGGCTAGCTATCCAAATGGAGACCAGTGATGAGTGGCATTACTCAAGGGTTGGTACTGGGATTGATGCTGTTCAAAATCCTTATTGGCGACATGGACACTTGAATTGAGTGCACCGTCTGCGGATTTGCTGGCGACACCCAGCTGTGTGGTGTGATTGACACGCTGGAAGGAAGGGAGGGACCTTAACAGGATAGAGAGGTGGGCCTGTGCCAACCTCATGATGTTAAAGAAGACAAAGTGCAAGGTCCTGCGCCTGGGTTGGGGCAATCCCAAGTACAGTTACAGGTTGGGTGGAGAATGGATTGAGAACAGCTTTGAAGTGTCAGTTGATGAGAAGCTCAGCATGAGCCAGCAATGTGCACTTGCAGCCCAGAAAGTCAACTGTGTCTTGTGATGCATTAAAATAAGCGTGGTCAAGGGACGTGATTCTCCCCCTCTACTCCACTCTTGTGAGACCCCATCTGCAGTACTGTGTCCAATTCTGGAGCCCCCATCATAAGAAGGACATGGAGCTCTTGAAGCATGTCCGGAGGAGGGTCGTGAAAATTATGAGAGGGCTCCCTGCCCATGCAGGGGGCTTGGATCTAGCCGACCTTTAAGATTTCTTCCAATCCAAACCATTCCATGATTCTATGAAACAGAACTGCTCAAGATCCTAATAGTTAGGAGTGGTAAGTATCATAACCAGATTCGCTCCAGACCTGCAAATACACAGCAGATATTTTCAGGGACTGGAACAATACAGTATAGAGGGGAAGTGATATACTTTATTCAATGTTTGGAGTTTTACTATAAATATAATGGCCTAATTTTATCATTCAGGCAAATCCTGAGATTAAGCCAGAGATTGAATTGGTTGTTAAATAGTCTTAATAAATTCAGGCATGATCAGCTGAATACTGCTGGGACAGTTAAAGTAAATCAATCTCCTCAATTGATGTGGACCCTTGCTGTCATGGAAATAAGTTTTGCACCCACAGCAATTTCTGGCTTGTAAGAGGGAGCCCAGGGGAATATATGGGATCAGCTTAGTATCTCTGCTAAGGGTGGTGGTGAATAGCAGCTGCTTTTCTTTGTTTTTCCTTGCACAATACTCGAGTGACCACACACAATATTTAGGGAGTAACATACTGTTCAAAGAGTATCTACATAATTACTCAATGCTCTTGTGGTTACACAGAGATAAAAATGTGAGTTTATTAAGAAACAACATATAGTGACTTCTGACTCTCACAGCTCATGTTACATGTGAGGGTTTTTTTTAAAGGAATAGTTGCAAAAGCATGACTATGTGCAGTGTTCTGCAGAATGGTTAATAGAACTGAATTGCAGTCTATTTAAATTATAGTCTATTGTTAGATTTGTTGTAATACTACTCTGACCAAAATGACAAGCCCAGTGCTTCAAAACCTGTATTTTGGTAAAATGTGGCAATGCATGAACAGCTGTTAATATTTAGTCCTCTCAAATATTTCAAACAAGAGAAAGTAATACATTTTCTAATGTCACATGTACTGAACTGATTACTTCTAGCAGAGCTAACTAATTTATTTTGAAAACCATTTGACTTATCTAGACAAAGACTAATTGCTAAATGCAGCTTTTCTTGTATGGAAGGGCTGATTTTTTTTTTGGCTGAGCAGTGCTGCACATAAAATGGATAGACTGTTTGTTTAATAAAAATAATGACTGTGGCCTTGGCATAGGGTGTTGTTTAGATCTCCAAAACAGGCAAGTTAGTTGCAGTCTGGGTAGTGACCTGATTACTGGATCAGACAATACTCCCCTAATGGCTTCTCTGTTCAGTTCTTACATCCCATCTGGTCTCTGATCCTGCATAACTACTTCAGCACATCCATGACCCATTGCTATAGAATACTTTAAACTAAAACATCTTACTCTATTAAATACATACAAAAAGACTGTTCTATATGACCGTTTCTACATCTACAGGAATGGTTTCTACAGACTGCTTACAAACATCTTATCCACATGCAGTCTGGTCAGTTCTGCAGCAGGAACTACCAGGAGTCTCTGGAAGGGACAAATTCTCCACCCAGGATGTTAAATGACACGTTTGGGAGTAGAAATTTGTCTTGCCACAGCACGAGCTGCCTGAGAAGAATCTTCATTACTGTCTGAAATCCTTACCTGAAGGGCTCTGAGATTTAGTCAAATCCTTTATTGTGGAGGTGGTGAGCAGCTGGGTCTATCACCTTGTCTTTGCTCAGTTGAGTGTCTCTTCTGTGCAGGGACTAGCTGAGGAGTTCCTGGACCACCTAGGGAGTTAATGAGTTTAGTGCACTGAGTGTGCACAAAGGAACATCCCTAAGACCCAGTCACCTCACATTATAACTTAAGGATGACTTGACTTTCATCCTTATGTCTCATAAAACTTAATTTCCACAGCTCTTGACACAGCACCTCTGTAATTGAAAACCATACTGAACAGCATTTGTCCAGCTGTGAAATAAGACAAGCAACTTGTGATTTCCTTTGGGTTGTCTTCTGTCTTGTGGTTTAACTGGGCATGGTTTTTCCCTAGGAACATGGCTATAATGCCACACGCACCCCTGTGTTTTGTTTTTGGCTGTTTAAAATTACTATTGGGGTCTAGATAAATCTGTTTCCAAGATTCTGCTTTTTTTCCCCAAAAAATTAATTAATGTAATGAGACTTAATTGCATGTTTTGTATTTGTCACTGACTTTGCCTTATTAAATCTCCTCAGTCATAGCTGGGGCATTGAAGAGTTAGGTTGGGGTAAACAGCAGAGTTACAAAATGAAACAGCCCAACAAAGGAAGGGTCTACTTGTATTCCAACAATTAATAACTCCACTTGATTGCAGCTTTTGACTTAACAAGCTGACAGAAAATATCCCTTGGCTGCTGTTTCCCAGGCTTTATCTAACTTCTGAAATATTTCTTTTGTTCAAACTGATAAAGATCAGTGAAGAATTTAATGCGAAAGAATGGGAGAAGTATTTACCCACACAGCTGCTCTTATTTAGTCAATTTTCTAAACTGTGAGGGGACCAGATTTTCTCTTGGCATTTCACAATCTCTATCATATGAGTTAACATACTGTTTCAGTTGGACACTGAATCTTTTTCTTGGTATTATGTAATTCCTGGCTTGTCAGCACTTCAGCCTTTCTTCCCCTTGCTGCAGCTTCAGATTTGGTTCAGAATGCTATATAGCTATGAAAAAATGTAGTACATACACCTCATATATCTCTGTTCTGATTATTTTCAATATAAAGTGCTAATATAATTTTTTCCTGAAATCAGCTGAAGTAATTCAGGAATCCTAATACCAAAACATCTTACTGTACCTTTGTTGTATCTTCCTGTCTCTATCACCTTAATTCAGGCTAATTGAAAAGAAACAGTATCTGTATCTAGTTATTTTCCAGGAGTTTTGTGCAGTATGAGTTCTATACCATTGCAAAAAAAGAAATTACTTCTATTCTTCTTTCATATGCAACATAAAATTCCCATGTTTAAAAATAGGAATGTATCATTCCTGCACACATGGTAGAATTACTTAAGCTGGAAACCTGATTGTAGCAAGTACTTATATCTTGCTCCTTTGAAGAAGTTGAGATACAGAGAAGTTAGGGTTCATTACTATGTTACTTAGTTTCACAATATAGACTCACTCCTATTACCTAACGCAGAGAACCTTTGTTTCAGAAAGCAGCAGCATTACAAGTGTTTGTTCCAGCGTCCACAGCATCCTACCCAAATCTTGTTTGTGGTGTGATGTCTCCTTGCTTGTGATCTGTGATGTTGAGAATTCAGGAATTTATGAATGTCTACCTTTACATACCAGACATTTTCAAAACACCTCTGATCAAATCCATGTTTTGATGTACAGACCATCTCTTTCTAAGCAGTGGGTGACAGATTTGCTTGCTGCGGGCTCATATACCAAATGGGGCTTCCTGTTTAAACATGACATCCAAATTTCTGGTGTTTTTCTCTGTTCCTGTGCCAAGGAAAGGCAAGTCCTGCCTTCTGCTACATTCCCCCTGCTCATGTTCAGTTACAGTTCTACACTTACCCAACAAAAGACACAAAATACATGGTGGTTTGGCACAGAATATATTTTCAGGAAATATAATAATCACTTAGAGTCATAAAGAAAGAGCTTGCCCTAGTTTTGCTGGGACAGAATTTTTCTGTTCAGAGAAACTGTAGTTTTGAGAGGGTAGAGAGTCCAGTTCTGTGAGAACAGAAGAGATAAGATGCATTGTTTTGTTTATCCCCAGCTCTGGTTTGTGAGTTTCTGTAGTGACCAAGGTCAAAGGTAGTTTTGAACTATGCAGGTGCAGTGGGCTGGGAGGGGTGAAGCCCAGGCCAGCCAACAAAAGCTGGCCAACCCAAGTATTCCATACTATAAACATCACCCTCCCTATGTATCTGGAAGTTTGTGGGGATGTTTTTTTAATTCTACCATGGCTATCTTCCAGAGAGGGTCCCATACGTCTTGTCAGTTGTCCCACACCTGGGGTCTTCTCCTCCACTTGCTGTGACCATCATGTTCTCACTGGAACTGTTGTGCTGGCAGTGTTGGCATCCAGCCTTCACTGATAGAACTGTGCAGCTTGCAACTACTGTCAGGAGCTGAGTATAACTTTGTATCATATATTAGTACTGGGGTTAACAGTAGTTCATTATTACTCTATTAAATCTGTGTTCATTTCAACCCACAGGTCTCCTTTCCTTTTCCTGATACCCCTTCTAGGGTGGAGTTGGGTGATAGAACAACTGTCCAAACTATAACAGAGCTCAAATAAACAAATTAATAGGTTTCAGCCATTAAGAACTTGTGATTGTTCCTGTTAGGGGAAAATGTGGCTGCTGGGAACAGAAATAAACCAAAGTTAACATGTTGAATTGCTACAGTAGAGCACTATCAATAACAAATTGAAATGCAAAACATTTTAAAAATAGCTGTGAGAAAAAATAATTTCCAGGACCAACCCAGGAAGCATGGTCGATTTCAGTTTGCTAATTTGCAAGTGTTCAACCAAATTGAGTCATTGGCTGTGTTTGTTATAGACCATACGGAAGCTTCTACACACTTTCATGCCATCTCTGGTGCTCTGCTTAAAAAAGGAGGTGTCATCTGAGACATTGCTTGGTAAAAGACATCTACTGGAGGGCTGCTGTGGCTATCTGGACCTAGAGACCTGACTTTTCCCAGGCTAGAAAAGCAGAGAGAAGAGCCTGGAATTCTTCAGGGAACGGGGCTGCTCATGAAACAGACAGCTATGATGCATAGAAAGGGTCTTAGAAAAAAAGGACCATTTTCTAGGGGCAGAAACTGTCAAAGGATACCTTTCTTCTCAAAACATTTTAATTTACTTAGCTGACTTAAGAGTCAAAATCAAAAGCTGCAGGGTTTTTTGTACTTCAGTATGCATTTGTGTTATCTATTTAATAAGACCTTTTCCAATTATTTTCCCATGTTTTAACCTGACAAGTCTCTGTGATGGGTTTGAATCTTACCATGAAATCTAGTCCAAGCAAATTCTGTGCTGCCCAGTGTTCAACATCACCTACAGGAGCTCTAAGCAGATTAGTGCTGAGAGCCTGAGAGAATTATAGCTCTCAGATGACTTCTCAAGTGAGGCAAACAGTCATCAGCCACTAAGATTAGTCATTCTCAAGGTTCTCATAACTCTTTGGCTAATTAAGGTGCAGCCACATGGCATTTGAAAGGGTATGTGCATACTAACTGGAACTGATGTGCCATAATGAATTATGAACTCTGTAACCCAGCGGCAGCTGACAAAAGAACTGCTGAAAGTCCCACCAGCACCTCAGTATTTGCTAAGCTGCAGTGCCAGAAAACTCATGTTTTGTGGATGCCTGTGGGCCACCAAGCTTGCAGACTCAGCTCTTTCCCAGTCATTAGGCTGACCCTCAGAATTATTTGCAAGGGAAATGTCCTCACCTCTGCAGTTGTGGAGATCAACAGCATTTAGTCAGAATTGCATTTGCAGGTCAGATCTGAAGGTGCCTGCACCTCAAGTTTAAAAAAAGAACAGGAAGGTGAATATTTATTGTATGCCAGGGCTTGCCTTCTCAAGGCCTTCACTGGGAGATGTATAATCGAATCAAGCAGCACAGGGAACTACAGAAGGCAGCCAAATTTGTGCAGTGATTTATCAGCAGCTGTACTTTAAAAATTGCCCTCCCACTGAGCCTATTTTGTGAGAACATAATTCCTTGTCAGCTGATTCCTGAGGTGATACTTCTGACAGGAAATTCAGCCTGTCTATAGAACACCTTATCACAGCAGTGGACAGAACCTGAGCATTTTATTGTTGCTGACTTGATCAAAGAGTGAAAACAGTGCAATAATGGTAATCCATGGTAAATCTTCAGAGGTAACACTAAACCATTCTGATCTAACCTATAAAACTAATGCAAATGTTAATATTTAGTACATTCACCCATTCAAAAATTAGCTCTGATCCTTACTAATATCCTTGTCAGTTGAGATTTCTTTAGATATACATAGCTTAAAGCAGTATCACCTTAAAATTCAATTAAAAGTAGTATTTTTTCTTCATTACTATTTTTTCCTTGCCATACCTCCTTTTTCTGAGTGAGGACATGAGAGAAAAGGGAACAAACTTCTGAAACATGATTTTTGCCTTGCTAATAAATGTTTGATGTTTTTTCTCAAAATGCAGCATTTTTCAACAATCTCTATAATTGATAGATGCAACCTACCTGAAAAAAATATCAGAACTAACAGTGTTTTCAAATGTATAATGTTCCTTAAATAAGAAAGGAAAGGTCTCAAAATAAGGCTTCATGAAGAATCTACCTAAGGCTGCCATCTTGCCCTTCTACTTCCACCCACTGCCTCCCTTGTGTTGGTGACAGAGCTTGTAACCAGGAGGCAGACCAGATTAGCTACCCGGGAGGCTGCAGAATAAGTAAGAAGAGAAGAGAAACTGAAAAAAGAAAAGAAAAAAAAAAGGGGGTTTCATCTTCTGATACCAGAAAGTACTTAAAATTGCTTAAGCCCCTCAAAAAATCACATGCTGAAGCCTTTAGAATAGTAGGTCAGAAAATGCAGTAACTTAAGATACATCCAGGACCTGTTTTAGGAAACACAACTAATTTTTTATGTAACTGCTAGTATTTATTTAAACTCCAATGTGAATTTGTAATGATCTTACATAATTGTTTATGAATATATGGTGGCTTTGAGAAGACAACTAGTGCAGTATCAATGGCTACTGACCCTCTAACTGGTGGAAGAGCTGTAACATGGGACAGCTAAGAGTACAGAGAGGCTGCAGGGTGCCAAGCTTTGGTGCAAACATGCCACCCTCGGCATTGGTGGCAACATAGCAGCTTCTGGCATGGCAGATAGCTAAGAAGTGGTGCCCAGCAACACTTGGGTCAACACCTGTGGTTCCCAGGGACACACACTGCTTGTGCAGTACTCACATGCTATGATTTCAGTTTGCTTATCACATTCTGGGACTCTTCGGTGCTGAGGGAAGCTTATTCAAACACTTATGAACTGTAATTACATATTTTTATCTTTGTTAGAACAGAAACTAGGACAACCATCCTGCTCTTGAAGTCCAGCTTTCTGGTCTCTCTCCTCAAAACAGTCTTAACCACTCATACCCTCCTGTTTACCACAATTTCTACTGCCCTGTGCTCAGCCTTTACATCTCCTTGCAGCTGTTATGCCCAAAAGACAAAGCCCCCACCCCTAGCAGCCTGGCCACTACCAAAGGGAATCCTTTATCTAAAGCAAAATCACTCTCCTCTTTTTATAGGAAAAATAAAGTATTTCTTAGGATTAGCTTACAATAAAAATAATGGGAAATTATGAGTAATAGTCGAGCTTTCAAAAGGTGGCAAATGTTGGCTTGGTTTTTAAAGAAGTTTTTTCTTTTGTTTAAAGTAGCACTCCTATAAAATGAGGGAGTTAAAATGCAGTATATAAAACATATTTCAAGTCTGTTCAGGTATCTGAAAAAGTCTGGCAAGTCTGAGGATCAACATCAAAAGAAGTAAAGTCTTTCACATTACTGTTTTCCACAAAATTAATCAAAATAAACTGAATCTGTATGAGAATGTTTTATTAAAAATACATATCTTGTGTTTCACATAAAAAGAACAAACACTGTTATTAAACATAATTTAAGAAGTTGGACTGGAATTACTTGAAAAAAATACAGATTCCTGTAACCCCAGAGCATCCAGCCTTTGATTGCATGAGCCACAAATTAAAATCTTCCTATGGTGAAGACTCAGAGGGCCTGTCCTGAACACAGGGAAGTGCCCAGAAGGGAGCAGCTGGTCAGAGGCAAGGGCACTAACCACTCCACAGCAGCTGCCTGTCACTGCCCAGTCCTGCAGCTGGGCATGATGGTAACCTCAGCATGAGAAATGCTGCAGTGGCACTCTTCTGTAAAGGAGAGATACAGCTCAGCACTTCCAGTTAACATCCCTTCAGATCCAGCAGAAACTCACACTAACAGCACTGCTGAAAGAAACCCAGCTGTGCTGCAGTGATAGAACATGATGCAACCGTCTGTTTCATAGCATGATCTTAAGCAAAACCTTTGCTGGAATCCACTAACTTTTAGATTCGCACTTTACATAACTCAGATCCATCTCAGACTTTTAAAAAAAGACAATTTTAAAAGCAACAGGTTACCTGCTAAGGCAGCAGCAAATACTGATTGAATGTTTAGTGTATAAAAATCAAAGTCAGAATACAAAGAAGCCGTCAGAGACATCTGCTATTTAAAGTGTACAGAACAAAACACTGGCTGCATTTACTCTCTTGTAGAAAACATGAGCTTCCCAGGCTGCTTTTCTTGCTCTGGAGATGTTGAAGACTCAGCTTCTTTTAAAGTCATCGAGAGATGTATTCATCATCCCTCCAAGATTATCAAAATGCTTTGTAAATTCAGGCTCATAAAGCATACCAGACACTGACTGTAAACTGACATTTACTGGCCAACTCACAGCTTAAGCAAGGCACAAAGAAGAAAAGACACTGGGGTGATGAGGAAGTAAGCTGACATGAAATTACAAACCAGCTGAACCTCTGCTTTGACCTGACAAAGCATCTAAGGACATAGGCAGCTGAAATAGTATCTATGATAGGACAACCAGAATAATGTAAAGTGAAGTTCAATTTTGAGGGGAAAAAAAAAAAAAAAGCTGGCTTGCATTTCATACATGTCCTACTCCCATAAAAGATAGTTAATCTAACATCATAACTTGTAAACCTAAGGGAGTATTAAAATAATGTAACTTTTAGAGAACTAGTGTTAATTCCTCCAACTGCAATTTAATCAAGCACTCCACCCGAAAAGCTTGTCACATTATTGACAATGCTGGAGTTTCATGACAGAGATCAGCTTCCTCACTTAGTCCACTAATGTCCAAGGCCTACCAGTAAAGGCAAAATTATTCCTCTTCATATACGGTCATCACACAGGTTATTGAACAGGTTTTGTAACAGAACAAGATTTGCCCAGCACAGCATTTGTTCCCACTTCCAATGCATGGAAAAGAAAATAAACTGACTTTCAGGATGTCAGATGAGTTTGCAGAACTGGAATTAAGGAACTCTTTGATTTTTTTTAGCAAAACTAATTTGTTCTGGGCAAATTTGTTCTGGGATTAATCAAATACAAATATCCACTGAGCACCAGAATGCCACCAATCAAACTAACTTCCCTTACTGGAATGACATCTGAAAACAAGATCTCAATTTGGCAAAATCTGAGTAAATCAAATACTTGCTTTAATTATAACACTCTTCAACTCACTGTTACCAAATTTCCATGTAATTTCAAAGCCCATATCAAAAACCTTTGATCCTCAGGGATGACCTGTACTTCAGGAGGAAAAAAATTATTTAAAGACATCCCAGGCTGGGAATTTATAATCCCTCCTTATCCTTGTGAAGCTCACAAGTTATTCAAAATGTCATCTTAGAGAAAAAAGGAATGGGAATGTTTTCCAGTTGAAAGGTTACAGTATAGGAAATTCTGGATTTTAAAACTGCTCCAGTTCAACTTGAACAGTGTTGAAAAACAAGGCTGAGGAGGTTAAGTCTTAATCAGTAATTCAATAAACTACAGCATGAAAAGTCCAACAGCCATAAAGATCAACTCTGAAAAGCTTGAATGCCATCTCAAGATCATTGTTACCTGTATATACATTTTTAAAAACCCAACAATCTAGATTTTAAAATCTCTCCCCTCGTTTATAATCTCTGAGAGAGATGTTGTTATAGCTTGTGTAGTGTTCCAAAATAATCTTTCCTAGCCTTCAGAATTGTTCATGGTTTTTCTAATCCATTTTGCAGTGACATTTTTCTCCAGAAATTAGTAACACTTCAAAGCCTACTTGAAAAATCCATGTTCAAGTTGACCTTGAACTAAAACATTCAAGCTTCTAAATGGTATTTTTAAATTCAAGTGTTTTTTTGTTTTAATCACAAAATAGATCCAATAAATTTGCTAACTTATTAAAAACAGACTAGAAATAAAATTCACAAAAGTTTCTAGTCTCCAGTAATTCACAAAATGTTATTACAGTACAGAAGAACATTATTAGTTAAATAAGTTTTATTTTTTCTCATAATTATTTCAAAATAAAGGGTAATTTGGCACTAATTCTATAACAGAAGTTAAGAAGCTTTTTGTGTATGCAATGGTAAACAATGAACATTGCTACAGAACTGAATTAGTCTGCCAAATACCCTTTTCAGACATCACGTCTTAAAATATGTGTCTATATGAAAAAAAACTCATTGACCCCCCCTGCACCCAGTCCCACTGCCTGCATTTGCATAATGCATGGGGTGCAAGCGTCCACCTATGCAGCTCTTACAATGGGATCAGAATCTAATATTAGCTTATTAAATAGAAAAGGGGCTCAAACCTGCTTTTATCTCAGTAAGCAAAAGGATGAGTGGATACTATTGTTAGTGTACTGTCCTGGCATTAGCAGCAATTTTGTCTGCAGTGAGTTCAGTTTAAAAAACAAAAAGTTGCTCAGAAAGTAACATATGAGAACAGCAACAGACTTCCTGAACTCAGGTCTCCATTGCTTTGCACCTTGGGAAACTTGACCTTACAGATGATTATGCTCAGTGCAAGGCAGCAGAGAGAATCAAGCCTGCAATTTTCACGGTCTGAATGAGCACAAGAACTTGGCTTCCAAGACTCTGTCTTCTTAAGATGCATGTGTCACAACAGGAATGTCAATTTCCATAGCAGAGAGGCGGGAGCGTGCAGAATAGGGCTGAGAGGCATAGCTGTGCATGCTAGGGGTGTGGGAATAGAGGGGATGCCAGAAAGGAGAAGGTAGACTCTTACATGCACAGTACCACAGAAACAGCAGGATGGAAGTGAAAAACAGGCCACCAGCACTGGCAATGGCAATAAACACAGAGATGTCGAAGCTAAAGATAGGTTCGTATTTTCTGTTCAGATAGTTGTTATAAAAAATGACCCAGACTGAGGGAGTGAGACAAATGGCACACGCAAGCAGGAACAAGAGGCCAGCCACGAGATGGCAGCCTGCGCTGTTCACAAGGCATTTGGCCAACTTGACATTTGGCACGGTGGATACAAAGGCTGTGTTACACATGCCAATCAGGCAGAGAAACAAAGCTGAGACAGCAGTAAACATACTGAGTGGAAGGGTAAACTGAAGAACACGCAAATCCAGCTGATCGACAGCAGTGTACCACTGCGGGTCATATATCACACAGTCTCTGCTCCCGTCAAAGCGAGCACACTTAATCCAGAGTCCAGTGTAAACAGTCACATTCCTCTCATTCTTGTTGTATGTGTACAGTCTCATTTGCCTCCAGTTTGGAAGGAGAACTGCTGCAAGGAGTCCAGCTACTGAGGCTGTTCCACTGAGGAAGGCCAGTACTGTTGCTGCATGGACATCCCGGCAGCCCATTCTTCCCACAGAAATAGTTTCCTGTAATTAAGAAAAAAAACTTAAAACCCAAAAATCAGTAGGTGAAAATTTATGGACATATGACTAACCATATTTGACTTGTGCCAGGTTAGTAAACTTGTGTGGTAATAACTTTCTGCCACCTTCTTTACCTTACACACTTTCATGGAGGTAACGCTACCAAGTCCACACTGTAATGAAACCTGGAATTATTTAATAGACTGTAATGACTGCCCAGCTGACAGACTGCTAAATTTGCTGTGTTCAAGATCAAAAAGGAGCACTTTAACATGCGACTCTACACAGCCTTTCATCTTGTGTCACTGGCAAGGACTTTGACAGAACCTGAGCAGAGAAGGAAAATCACTGAGTGAGCATGATTTAAGAAGTTCATGTCTCCTCAACTGGCAGCTCCCCCTCTTCAGCCCAGATGTAATACCAGAGTGCGTGTTCAGTCCCACCACTTAGCTGCATGAGTAAAGCCATCATATTGCAGTGTGCTTATTTCTCTACAGTCACAAAACAATTCTTCAGGTACCAGAAGTTCCACCTACTGCATATACAGTATATATTCTGTATTTCAGAAAGGCTACAGACATGGTTGCAATGAAAGAGGAAATCAGATCTGATCCCTTACTATCCTTCTAGACCTGAAACATCAAACACCTAGAAAACTTTTCAGTTAAGGAACTTCCATGTAGGCTGGAAGCAGACAAGCAGTAGCAAGCTATGCAGCTAGTCATCACTTTGTTCTTTTATAGACAAATAAAGTCTAATTTATTTCATAAGAAAGCATTAGCCATTTATTTACTTTTATTATTTGTTACATTTATTATGCCATCTAACCCTGAAAGATTGCAATATTATGTGCGTAACAGTCAACTGCTGACCATACTCTTTCAAAGAAGGACTGCTGAAAAGAAATAATGACTACACTTATGCTAAAAATGCACCTTGTTCATCAAAAAGATGGCATTACATTTTTGCTAAGAATAGCTGAGTGGGGGGCAAGCTACTGTTCTCATGGTAGTAACCTTTTCAGATAGTGAGTCATTAATAGGATACCTCTGTGTTAGGAGGACCCAAGACTTATCTCTATTATAATTTATTTAATATTACACTTAATGTTAGCTGCAGTAAGATCTGTGCAACCAACTTGCAAGGAAATGGACTTACAACAAATGAGCTTGAGGGGTAAATCTAACATAGCATCAAATCTTTTCAAGCTTTTCCATGAAGAGCTTGCCTTTCCCTGGATAAAACTTCCATGCTCAGCCAGTGCTCAACAAGAAGCAGTGGGAATAAGAAAACCACTGTTTCTGCAAATTAATTTGCAATACTAGATGATGAAAATGTGAGCAGAGTTAATGGAGGAAATGAAGTGAGGTTCACCCATATTCTCTAATATAAAAGAATGGAAAAAAAACAAACGATATTATATCAACGTATAGTTATGGCAAGGACTGTGCATCCAAGACTTTGAACAGCATGAGAATGTTTGTATTTTTCTATTACCTCTGCTGTGCCAGTTACATGGACAGAAGAGCTCAGTCTCTAGGTTCACCCTGTAGTTGCCAGGTGTGTATAGGCCACCTTGCATACCTTGTGTTTGCTGACCACTTCTACTTCCTACTCTTGGGGTAGGAAGTGAAAGACAGAGAATATAGCTCACGTTCCCATTACAGGGTATGAAGGAAAAGTGAATTTGTGATAACATACCCATGAACCACCCCCCCATAAGGGGAAACTCATCCCACATTGTAAATACTGCTATCTTTATAGCTGTAATTACAGCTTCAGTTACAGATCCTTGATTAAGACAGTAACAAAACAGATGTTCTCTTAATCAAGACGGTTCTAGTGTACTTACCAACGGTGTGTCCAAATCAAGAGAAGCCTTAAGAACTTTTAAAAGTAGCAAAAAAGGTATTACTGGATCTAGGAGACAGAACAAGGATAAAGTCAATATCACATTTGTTTCATGCAATTCCAGCAACAGCATTTACACTGTAATACAGAAATAAGGAATCTCAGATATGTTTACATGAGGTCAACTCCATCACCTTTCTACAACTTCCTCTTATTTAAAAAACAAAGCTCAAACTACTTTGTTGATTTTTTTCTTTCCTCCAGAGTTTTTTGCCAGAGCACACTCTCCATCTATCCATCTCTGTCTTCATGCAACAGATATTAAGTGTGCAAAAAACTCCTTTTCTTACAGGTGTTCCAAGACATGGAGATATTCACATCCTGAATTTTATGTTTACAGCAAAAAAATCCATGTAAAGTCATATAAAATTATTATTTCAGATAATCATAGGATAAGACATAAAGACAGGTTCCAGGCTATGCTTAAACAGCAGGGAGGAAGAGGTGCAATGATTTTTTTCATGTCAGAGAACAAAATACGGACTCCAAACTATTTATATACTTGTGTTTCTCTATTCCTTCCTGACTTCTACACAGTTTTGAAGGAAAAAGGAAAAAGGCAGGAAGTACTGGTGAGGCCTTTTCCATTGCTGTCCAGCTTTTCCAGAGGAAGAGAAAGGATACTCTTGTGTATTGTTTTTACACTCGCATCTGGGATCCACACCACAGAGACACAAGAGCAGCTCTGTAGGTCGTAACAGGAAAACCACTTCTGGGCAGTGTCAGACCTAAGCCATGTCATGCAACCTTAAGCTGAGTTTGCTGTACCAACACAGACAAGGACATAAGACTTCTGGGGTGCAACACCAAATAAATTATTTTCTCAAATCATCTAGCCAAAAGAGACCTTACAGCACACACTCATGCAGGCTATATTTTTCACTAAATGAGAAAGTGGATTTCCAAGTGTAGCGTCCTCCAATATGAATGCTGTTGCATACAAGACACAGAAACACAGACAATCAAATCAAGCACCCCACTGGATTTCCACTGCAAGGTTAATGAACCAAGACTGCTATGAGTAAATGCAGCAAACTAGCTATGCAGGGCTGCAGAGGTCAGAGTCAACATGTTTCTTTTTTTTTTTTTTTGAGTTTGGACCTCAAAAAAGAAAAAGTATTACTGTATTACTGCACAGCTTGGAGCAGCTCTTTTTCATTCACTAACATTTCTGAGGATTTTTCAAGCTTTCTATGCATTTAGCAGCAACTTAAGCTGAAGTAAATACCCTGATCTCCTCTGCAGGGTCACACACCAAAATACCAAGCAGTGCCCAGTAATCACCATAATTAAGTAGAATATCAGTACTGGCAAAAAAACCTGTCAGAAAGGGAGCTGTGCCCTGCCCAAGGCTCACTCCCATTAAATGATGAAAACTTGTGTCTGCTAGCTGTTGTAATAAACAAACACAGAGCAGGTACAAAATATTCAACCAACAGCCAACTAAGAAAGATCTCAATTTCAGCAGACATGGAGTTTCTTTTTTCTTCTAGCTGTTTGGTCCATCTGATTTTGTTCTCTGTCACTGGTGGTGTTGAATAACTAGGGGCCTCAGCCACTGCTGAACTACTTGCCCAAGGGAAGAAAGAACACTTTGGCCAACATAGATGAAACCTTCTTGCCTTAGATTCCAGACTCAAGCTTCTTACACCCCAAATATTTTATAGCTGTAAAACTCAAGCCTTTTATATCTGATCCACAAAGGTTCCCAGTTCTAATATTTCTTTCAGGGACAGATTTTACCACAGCTCTTATTGCAAAGATCCAAGTTAATGTACCAAGAGATGCTGGCTGAAACTGGTTAAAAACTAATAAACTATTAACTTCCCACAAGTTAAAAAAATTAAGCAACTAAAAGGCATCTACTAGAGACATAATTCAGAAATGAGTTCAGCCAACTTTGTTCCCTTGCATGGCCTTGAGAAGACCACAGCTTGGAAACCACCACCGTTCTGTAAAGCCCTGCAAGAGGGACAGTAAACACAAGGTCACAGTAAACACAATTTATAAGCAAATGCATTCTGGAGCTATGCACAACAGTATTATCAGTTACAAAAAAACAGTATGATTTTTGGAGAGCTGATCACCAGAAGGAACAGACCAACACCTGTCCTGTTGCTAGATAACTGGAAGTAACTGATAGAGAAGCAGTGCCACCAATTTTTTTCCCTGTAGAAATCAATCACACAGCTTCGAGTTCTATAATACTCCTATAAAATAAAATCCAGGCTTAAAGGTTTAGAATTAACACGCCTAGCTAATACATCAGGAGGTTCAAGCAAAACTAGCAGCACGGGTAATGGTTTTACCAGCC
>NW_009953923.1:1112507-1123682 GCF_000747805.2 Chaetura pelagica | reverse complement strand
CCCCCTCTGAGAGCGCCGCCCACCCCCGGCTCCCAGCCAGCCACTCACGGGGACGGCAGGGGGGTATCGATCTGGGGCAGCGGGGGGGGACTAATCCCTTTGCATTTTGCTTGTTTTGTTGGGTTTTTTACCTTCCTTCACGCATTATATCGCCTCTATCTTAACCCACATATTTTCTCTCATTTTCTCTTTCAATTCTCCCCAGCCCCGGTGAGCGGACGGAGCAGCCGTCTGGGGACTTCACTGGGGTCAGCCCCAGTGGAAGTGCAGAGCCCAGTGCCAGGACCTCAAGCTGCAGCGTTACACTTTGTCATGGTCCATTAGTCCCAGGGGCTCAGCTAACTCTTCATAAGGACAACTCCATAAAAGAAGGGGCTCCCAAATTATAACTAGCAATAGAGTCAGTATTTATATGATCAAGAGGACCACAGCAGGCACCAGCAGGCATAAAAAAACCACAACAGGATACAACCTTGCATTTTTGTGCTCCTTGAAGTCACTTCTCTGCAGCCATTTATTTGAGTTTTCCTTTAGATCTTAAAAACTAACAGAAGCCCCACAATCTGATGCCTGTTACAATAGCAGAACTGGTTCACCTTAGAAGCATCAGACACTGGAAAACTGCTCCATCAGACATTTCCCTTGGTGTTTCTGAAGTCCATGTCAGAAGATGTAGAGTGGTTGATCTTCCTCCTTTGCTACCTCCACAGGTTATATTCCTTCCATTAACCTAATCTGGCAAAACATATTCCAGGCATCATCAGTTGTTAAGCAGTGCTTTAAGCTGCACAGGCTTTGGTCTTTACTCTGCTGAGATGGTAGCCAAATTCTTTTCCCCACTGTGCTCCACTCAAGTACCAAAAGCAACAGAGACAATGGTAGGGAGAAGAGAACAGGGCAGTGGTGGTAGAGGGAACAAAAATTAAATGGAAGGCCTGCATAGCAATGGGTTTATGTACATACTAAAAATATTAAAAGGCATTGGATCCAGTCAAGAATGCTAGCTCCTACTCATTTGTTGTTCTTCTGAAGTCTGTAAAAGTAGCAGTTTCTTTTTCCGATATTCTTCATTCTCCTGCTCTGCTTCGTCATCCACAGATTTTCTTATACGTGCTTTCAGTTCCTCAATTCCTTCTCCAGTATATGTAGATACAGGAATTATATCTTTGAATTCAAGTGTTTTTGCAGGAATCATTTCTTCCTCTAGTAAGTGTAAGAAGTCTGAAAAATCATACTGAAAGATTTAGTACAATCCCCAAATACTGTATCACTACAAAGCCCATAAAATTCCATTAAATTCAGAAAATAAACCTCAATAAATCAGAGTAATAAATGTAAATGCAATTAATAGAGAAGTATTATTCTCTTAATTAATCTTTAAAAACAGTTTCAGTCTCAGAAAGACAAGCACTAACATAGGAGTTATACCATACTTATGCTCTCAAGGAAAAAATCTATTCCTTTAAGATTAGTACAAAGAAATGCCAAGTTCTGGAACTGGGAGAGAGACAGTTTTAAGCCTTCCTGATCCTTATGCACTCCAGTAAATAGGAAGAAATTCAACCAAATGTAATTGCAAAATTGAAGGAAACCGACATAGGCCCATCCAGAATTTTCATGTTTTGTTTTGTTTTTTTTTTCCAAAGTCACATGATAAATTGTACGTACAGCACTGTCTGTAGGGGGACCTTCAAGGGAGGATACTGTTACCCAAGATACCTAGACTGGTAATTTACTCTCCCATCTCACAGTTGGTTGGGAAAGAACTTCTAGAATAGGTTTTATTAAAATATCTCCCCAACAGTGAAGTCAGCACCACAGATCCATATAAACAGAGCTCCAAATGCAGGAAGCATTTTAAAAACATATGTTCAAATAATAAATTTAACATTTAAGTTTCAAACAACAACTTGCCAATGCAGTTACTCCTGATGAAATCTTATTACTACTTACGTCAAAGGTAATTAATGAAAGTAAACTTACCTTGAGGATTCTGTAGTTGTTTCATGAGTTCATTCAAGTTATTTTTTGCACAAGGCAAATCCATTTTATTAATGGCAAGAAGTGCAGGCTTTGTTAGAAGTTCCTCTTTGTACAGCTCCAATTCCTTAAAAGACAAGTGAATAAGTATTTGTAATTTAACAAGTGCTACTTCAATTTTACATCTCTTTTCTCATTTGTTTAAATTGTCTAAATAGTCTTTCATGCTTAGGCAGCTGTGAGATTTACTCACGTGCTCAAGGTTGTTGTTATTAAAGCACTCTGACAGAATAAATAATGATCAGTGACTCAGTGAGTATTTTTTTTTTAATCAAACAGAGATTTAGGTTAAACAGGCTGGAAGATTCTGAAACATACCCGTATGAAAAGAATGATAGTTTTGTTCAGATCTATAAAACATGTAAGAAAATTATTTGGATCGTTTTCTGATTCGCAAGTATTTTAACATACCATGGCTAATGTATCAGAAATAAAATCATAACTATTAATAAGCTAAAAATAAATAGCAATAGCTGAAATTCAGAAGATTAATAATTTTAAGTCATATAGCTAGAGCAAGAGCTGGTAAACTTGAAATGACATAAAATGTATTATTTTTATGAGAAGCAATAGTAAGAGATGGAAGCACTGCATGTCTGCAAAGCTGGGGCCTGACATCTCATCTCCATTAGGCTATGTGGTAAGGGCATCAAGGCAGGGGTAGAACTACAGCCATATCTTTCTACTTCCTAATATGCTACCAGACCAGGAAACTGAAAATTATGCATCTTTTTACTTTTACTTGACTGTAACAAACATCCCTTATGCTGCACACATTAGTGAAGGAACAGTTGTGCCCAGAATAAAATAGAGCAGTTTCACCTCGACAGGCAAAAAAAAGACTTAATAATTTTGGAGGAGCCTAAGCTTGATACCTGGCCTTTTATCACAGATAGAGAAGACATACTAAGATTTCCAAGTTCTTAATTAAACCTAAATCTCCTCAGCTCAACACATAATCACAACTGTCAATTAGGAAGATGATAACTTACCTTTGTTAAAAGCAATATAGTTTCAAAGGCTGTTCTGAACTGAGTCTTAACAGATAGTTGAAACCCAGAAATATCAACCTGAAAAAGTTGCACAAAAACAAGCTCAGTGATATTAAATTATGTTATGGTACCAAGGTACTCTCCAACAACTACTTTGCAGTAAAACGTCCACATTTATGCCTTCATTCCTGGGCAAATAACAGAGGGCAACTGTAACATCACAGACACTGGAAGCACAAACTGACGCATCCCAAAGTAACATCACAGACACTGGACGCACCAACTAATTAATTCTCATACAGTGTTTCTCAAAGGTCTGATTTGTAAACCTCTTTTTTAAGGGGCTCTTCCAGAAAAGAGAAAAAAATCTCTCTATGCTTTAATTATGCTTGGAACACTTTACTACTCTAAATTATGTGGCAAATTTTAATGATAAACTCTATTTAAGGATTAATTTATCATCAGACTTTCAAGCATTCCATTACGAAAACAGTTATACTTAACATAAAACATGCATATTATAAATTATTTCCTGAATTCCAAGTACACTCCAATTAAGATGTATATTATTTACTGCACTGCCACTTTCATTTCAAAAATCTGTAAATTTTATCTAACTTACAACTAAGAGAAGCTGTCTAGTTCTTTCCACATGTTTGAGAAATTTGTGGCCCATCCCTTTATTTGCATGTGCACCTTCAATCAGTCCTGGGAGATCAGCTACTGAAATCTAGGAAAACAGAAGATTCAAACAAAAGATTTTCAACAAGCAAAAATGGTGATTTTAAACTGTCAGCACCTACTATCACTTTATATAAACAAAAAAACACAGACTAAAGATTGTCAGGAAGATCTGTTTTGAGACTCCCTTTACAACTATGTGTGTTCCTTGGAATCCTGCAGAGCATGAGTTCTCCAGCAGCATGTTTTGACTGTTCCAATACATTTAGAATCCATTATCAGAAGATTTAAACAAAATTCTATTATTATACAGACACTGTGCTCCTCATGTTGCCTGTCTATTTATAGTTGTCTGAAAAGTAGAAAATAGAGGGTAATAATACTTCAGCAGAGATCTTACATAATTTACCTACTACCTGAGATAAAACAGACTCTGAAAGGCAAGAAGTCAGGCTATCATGTTCATATAGATTTCAAACTGTCACTGAAAAAGAAAATAAACCCTGTCTCTCGTGGCTATAGAGGACTATCATTCCAAATGCAAAACCCCCTAACACTGTTTTCCTGAGTGTGAGGAGCTCCAACAATTTGCCTTCTGCCTTCAAATGAAAGGAGATTTTGGATTAGTATATCAGCTTCTAACCAGAGTCCTGCAAAGACTGCCACAATGGACAGGAATCTTGCCATTTTCTCTGCTGGTTGAGACAGAGAAACACAGTTATACACAGAACAGCTGAGACAGGTCAAAAAAGAGCAGAACGCTAAAACCCCCAAATATCTACTCAGTAACTTACAGAAAACTAAGACAGATAATGAAGGAAAGAGCAAAAGCAGGGTCTTCAAATCTAATACCCATTTAGACAGCAACTGGATTCAGTTAAGCAATGCTCAAAGCCAGCACACAATAAAATCTTCAATGTGCTACCTACTGCAGAAAGCGGCTTTCTCCTATGACTGCATACTGGTAAGACTCTCATTTAGCACGGGTTTTCCCCTCAGTTCATACTGAAGAATGGATTCCAGGTATCGCATAATTATCTGGCAACTTTACCTTAAACTGTGTGGAGTTGGGTTCACAAAAAATAAGGTGGAAGGGCAGTAGTTCCACCAGTCCTCCAGAGTTACAGCCTACCACAAAAGGAAGTGGACCCAGGTACCTAACCTCTCAGGTATTGCACTATCCTGGCTGTTCAGGCAATCACTAACACTTCAAACTATTTCAGCTTTTTATTTAAAAAAACCCACCCAACCAACAAAACCCCAAAACAAAACAAAAAACCAAAACAAAACTCTAAACAAAAAACAAACCACAAAAGTAAGTCAGAGCAAGTGAGTAATTTACTAGTGCAGAGCTGCAGCTACTGGACAAATCTGCCTTATTTTAAATCCATTCTGAAAATTACTTTTATTTCAGAGCTCTCTTTATAGCCAACTTGCACAAAACTTGTCTCTTTAAGTAATAAGAGGTGAGTCTCTGAAACAACTATTTTTTTATAGTCCTAAACTTAACACGAGTGTGCTAGGACACAGAAAGCTCAATTCCACACATGAGCTCACAACTCTAAGATTGTAAAACTGGATTAGAATCAGAAATGAGACAAGGGAAAACAAGAAGCCATTTATTACAGTGACTTGAAATCATATTACCATCATATTACTGCAATTGGCTATAAAGCTCTCTTATTACTTTATAAGAAGAGAATGTTCTCCGTAACTTCCATTAGGTCCATATAACTGCATTTTATACGTATACATTATAGGTACACCTATGAAAAAATCTACACGTTTCCTTTTTCTTTCTGAAATTATGTTAAGCAACATGACTGACCCATTACATACGACTTCAATAAACAACCAGAATGAACTTTCATACCTACCTGCTTGTGATCTGCATACATGATTTTTCCTAGTTCAGGCTGTACTGTTGTAACTATGACAAAGGAAAAAAGAGGAGGGGAAAACAACAGATTTTTTTTAACAAAATATTTAAATGTTGCAGGACTTTCTCGCTTCTTATTTAAATTAAACAATGTTCAGCAGTAGAAAAAAATAAGGCAAATGGTATGCTAAGAATTACTGGAAAAGGAGAAAAGAAAAAGCAAAACGAGAGAGAATAAAATTAGACCACTCAAAAATCCAATGGTTTGCCAAATCTTGGCACGTTCTGCAATTCTGTTCCTGTCATGCAAAAAAGGGAATAGAGGGGCTAGAGAAGTCTTGTACGCCAAAAGGATTACCCAGACTATGGAACAGCTTCCAAATAAGGAAAAATAAGGAAAGACAAAGTGAGGCAGGACTCTTCAAATTGGGGAAAAATATAAAAAGGCAGTAGAGAATTGTGAGTAGTGCAAGAAGGTTGGTAGGAATTATCAGTACTTGTACTCTTGCCTTTTCATTAAAGAATGATCAGATGCCTAAAGGTAATTTCCTGGTAGAAAAATAATAAAAATGGCATTTTTCAGTGGACAGATTCAAAACCAACATCTCACCCTGTTGCATGAACAGGTGGTAACTATTTCCAAAGCATACAAGATGCTTATGCAAAGGAACTTGATGGTGCATATTCAGTAGACTGAGGATCTCACACAACATTGATAGTCTCAGATGATGTAAAATGGGCTGCACCTAAAATAAATGCTAAATAGATCCCCCTGCATCTATATGTTGAAACACGATGAGGATGTACACATGAAAATCAGACGTGGTTAAAGGAACTGGAGACTAAAACAGGAAGTTCTCTCTTAAAAATATTTGTTATAAAAATCTGTGTAATGTATTTACTGGGCAACAGATATTCCCCAATTCTTTGTTACAACCCTCTGAACCAAGTCAAAGACCTCTTGCTCTCATGAAATATTACTACTCTAAAAAAAAAAAGTATGAACTTACACGGGTAATTTGCAATCTCAGGTTTAGCATGAGAAATCTTGCTTAACAAGGATGATTTTCCTGCATTTGGAAACCTAAAAGGAAAGTCAGTATTTATCCATGAATAAACACATTATTTCTGTATATTTCATTATCAGATACACTATATTACCTTACTCAAGCTTATTGCACTCAACTAGTTTTTACAGTCTCAATTACTCACTTAAAAAAAGTCCAACAAAACAAACAACAAACCCCACATCATTACGCTTTTTTAAAAACTCAGATCTAAGTAATTTTCCTAAATCCAACAATGGTTCCCAAGAATGCAGGTAGGAGATGTATGCAAATACACGTGTAATAGACTTACGGGGAAATCTTTCCAAGTCACTCGGATGGAAATACAGCAGAAGCATCCAGATCTACCTGAATTCTCACACTACAGATAGTTTTGTAAATTCCATTTACATTCTAAAAACCTGTCATACAAACACATCTTATTGGTTGGATTTGCAGTCTTTTGGTATACAAAGTGGTTAATGAAACATTCTACAACTTAAGTACCAATTACATCTGTGCTACAGTTTAGCTAAGGTAGCCAAGCGTAGGTAACCTTTGTAAGAGCATCTATATGGGGGGAGAGGAGAAAAGCAAGAGAGAGACTTTATGCATATATACACACACACAGTTTTTAAGGCAATGAAGTTGTATGGGGGATCCTGAAATTAGGACTGACTGGATTTGTTACCATGTAAACCAAAAACTATACCAGTGAAGCCCTAGAGTGGTCTGGGAAGCTGACTGTTGTAACCTTTTCCCTTTACAAGGGATACCTATACCTGCATACTACAGCACAAATGTTCCTTGAGGGACACAGTAGCTTACACAAAAGCTTCTTCGTGGGATACAGCTACCCAATGAACAGGAAAATTAAATTAAAACTAAAGTTATAACCCATGCTTATTTTAAAGATTAATCTGAGCTGCAAAAGACACAATAGCCTTGATCTATGTAAAACCTGAAGTTAATGCTGACACCAAAGGGTAGACTACAGTCCTTATTTAGAGCACCTGCTCCATATAGGACACCACACAAGACTTGGATTCCAGTGAAATTCAGTTAGTTATTTAGCACACTTCAGTGCAAAGGAGATCAAAGAAAACTGTGTCTACAGACAACTGAACACTGGTCACAAGATACAAAGCCATGTATCACACAGGAAGCCATATATAGTCCCCACTTGACTATGTGCATCATAATGACCTGTTAACAGGGACAACTAATATAAGCATGAGCTAATGAAAAACAAGACTAGTATTACATCAAGAAGCTTTATAAAGGGGTCATACACTGGGCTTGCTTAAAAGAGAGAGACACAATGACTCTTGTTATAAAAGGAAAACCTTTGAGAGTAGTTTTAATGCACTCCGATGTTGAAAGGTGCCTTGAAGACATTAGAGAAAGTTACTCCGGTCATCTCATATAAGTATTTTGTTTCCACTGAGGTACAATATGTTCTTTGAAGTTTAAATTGCAACCTACACCACACATCACAACCTGTACCCAAATGTGATAGGCCTTTCTCGAGTCTGTATGTTTTTTACCCCATCTAATAGCAAACCACTTGCAAATCTAGTGAAGTAAAATAACCTGCACAAAGAGATCAAAGTACAACCACAAACTATCATAGGCTGATTCATACTCTCAACAAGAAAATAATGTGATTCAATAATCAATTGATAATGACTCTTTTAATGCATTTTAAAGGGAAACTGTGAGCTAAAAAACAAGCCAAAATGTAAGATTAAAGAAGCACCAGTGTCATAAAACTCCTTTATTTTCACACACTCTACAGCAAGAAAAAAATTATTTGTAATGTAATTACTGAAGAACACCTGAAAATTATATAACTTTAGAGAAATCTGATATTAACAGAATTATTTCTAATAAGCAAAAAAAGATAAAAATGTAGGTAGAAAACTATATTGTCTTCAAGTTTCCATTCTTTGGTATACCAGTTAAGACTTTTTCCACCTAAAACCTTTTGTCATTTTGCATTTTCTACAGTTTTTATGACTAATGACCATGGGGTAGGAGAGGAAGGGGAGGCAGTAGACTCTGCATAGACCAACAGTTTGAAAGTTGTAGTTTGTTGCTAGCTTTCTTGAAATAAAAATTTATCTGCATTGCTGTAAAGCAGCAATATTGAAATGCAAGTCCCACTTCTAGTTTGTAATTACCTCCTTACAATGTTCCAAGCTGTTTATTTGACAGTAGGTTATGTAGCCTTTGAAACTCTTTGAAACTACTACCAAAGGGATCCACTTGTACCAGTACCATAAAGTCAAAGGTGGAAAAAGGATAGTGTTCATGGCTCTGTTAGGCACCTCCTACTTACTTCATCAATATTAGCTAACAGTATTTTGATAATCACCACAACTGCTAAATTCATGTATATTAACAATTATGTGTTACCCTGATTCATGAAGCCCTTCATCCACAAAAGCGAAACCAATACTTTCCAAATTTTAAAATTAATTTAAAGAGGTTTAAACTGATTTTTGCACACTGCAAGTAATTTCAGTGGCAATGCAAGTGTATGGTAATGCTCATCCTCCAATGCCTCAAATTTATCTTAAATTCCTTTGGAAATTTACTACTTCATTTGCTAATGTCAGTTCTCAAACTCCAGAACTTACCCAACTAAGCCAACATCTGCTATAAGTTTCAAATCAAGACGAACAACTCTCCTCTGACCTTTGCAAGGAATGAAGTTTGTGGCCAAAGAGCCTCCAAGACCCCCACGAGCTGCTAGGAATCTCTCTCCCGCTGCATTAAGCTCTCCTGAAAATAAATTAACTAGTGAAAAAGCACATCTCCTGCAGCAGATCAGTTGTGACTTTCCACTTCAATACATCTTCAATGAAGCCAGAATTTCCTGTATGCCTTCCTTCAAAAGCAGTGCACTCACAGTTATGGGAATTTTCTTTCTTTGGAAACAAATGAAAGCAATCACACTCCCGTATTCCTCTGTTAAGAGAAGTGTTAAGTGCAGGCAGGCACTAATGTGTATTAAGAATGGCCAAGATGGTAGTTCTGAAGCCTCCAATACTTGGATTCAAGAATGCAAGGCAAAATCTGCATGGATACATGTTGTTGTGGCATCAGCAAACTCCATATTTTTTCATTAAGATGCAGGCAGTATTATCTCCCTTAGAATAATTTTTTAAGAGTAAAAATGCAATATTGAGCATACAAGTCCAGAATATCTTTATACGCTGACATGCCAACATCATGAACAGTTCTTGCATATATCCAATTTTTTAAAACAGCCAAATCAGAGTAATTTGTGAACTCAGTTTGAACTCTGGAGAGTATGAGAATAAAAACTCTGAGAAACTACAGAGGAACCACTGAGAACTATTCCAAGAGCACTGTACTGAAAGAAATCCTCCTGGCTACTACCAAGTACCGCCACTTAAAAAAGAGTTAAAAAATGGTCAAGTAGTTTAGATAACCTGAAATGTTGACACTCAGCAAGGACCTTTATCTTTTAAGCAATATCATAATTCAGGAAAGCTTCAGGGACAGTGACCTGAGTTTATGGACACATCATTTATATAAGGTCATTATTGATTCCATGGGAGGATCGAGTACGGCTTCCAGCGTTTAACACTTGTTTGCAAGGGCTATTTTCTTTCTGCTGCATATAGTGATACAAACTGCCTACTGCTAATTTTTGGAAGGGGCTGATTTTCCAACAATTTCTATGGCATTTTTTTTGTCAACTCCGTGTCCAAACAAGGAAAAACACACACATATTTTACATTTGTAACCTCAAAACATCCTAGTGCTAGAAGTCTGCTGGATCCTATCAGTATCTACTAGACACAGTAAAACAAAGCAGAAGTTCTTACCAATCTGCTTGCCATCATCACAAAGCACTGAAATTCCCGGAGGCACATGAACTTCACAATCTTTACCTTTATCACCTTTCAGTGCTTTAACACTGGAAGAAATTAAACCAGGGTTAGCAACCTAAGCTGACATTTTGCTTTCTGGAAAAAGTGTACGTAACAACAATTTTACCTAACAAACTCGTTACCTGCTGTTGGCTCCTGGTCCGGCTACAAATCGCTTCTGGGGATACCTTTCCTTAATACTCTTCAGGGTCGTTCTTTCTCGGGCCACGAACCAGACATCACCACCTCTCCCTCCTTCCCCACCTAGGCGAGGATAACCCATTCCACCAGTTCCTCCTCTTACATAGACCCGCAAATCGTCTATAAAGTTGCCATACTAAAAAAGCCAGTAAGTTTCAGATCAGTGTTAGTTCCAGATCAGTATTACTCTCTGTGTACATTTCGCATTGTAGCCAGCAGCTAAACCGCTTAGTTTTCTCTGACGGCGATAACGTGAACGTTCAGACAACAGCGTGTAACCCTCCACCGTATTTTTAGCAGGACTTGTGTTTGCTGTTCCTCCCCCTCCCTCAGGGCCCGCCCGCCCAGCCCGCAGAGCCCCAGGCAGGGACGGGGCTCTGCCCCGCGCTGGGCCCGGCGCTCACGGAGACACGTCCCGCCGTGCGGTGCCT
>NW_009953923.1:1067134-1111994 GCF_000747805.2 Chaetura pelagica | reverse complement strand
GGGTTTTTCTGGCGAGGTCTGCGGCCACCGGCAGCGCGTTCCCCTTGGAAGGTTTCTGCTGACCAGATGCAGCACCTGCCGCTGGCTTTGCCCCGCAGGTGGGCCCTTTAGAGCCTGTTGGTCGCACTGCTGATGTGCTCGCCTTCAGGAAATTGGGCTCTGAGCTTTCGACGAGGCTGTTTTTCAGGTTAAGGTGTTTGTGTTGAAAGTCCGTGGCTTTATTAAGGCTTATGATGCCTTTAATTTCTTACACGGTCACGGATGAGACATTTTTTTTTTGTAAATCATTAGAATAGTAAGATCAGAAGGGTAAAAGTATTGAAAAAGTTGCCAAGGTAGTTCTTTTACAAGTCATTATTTTGTAGGTAAGTGTTCCAGGCAGTATGAGTGCATTTTCAGTGTTTTTAAAAGCACATTCTTCTGAAAATACTCATCTGTTCCTTCTTACAGCTTTCTCTTTTGCTGTTGTTAGCTGCCAGAGGAGAGTAATTTCTCTTTACAATAATTAATTAATTGGTGGCAACCAGCATAGTTAGTGGAAACCAACATGACTTGACCAAACGCAAATAGTGCCTGACAAATTTGGTGGCTTTTTACTGTGGGGTATCAGTGAAAAGGGGCAAGCATCAGTGTCATCTGCCTGGACTTGGGCAAAGTATTCAACACTGTCCTGCAAAACATCCTGGTCTCTACATTGGAAAGATAGTAATTTGATGGATGGGCACTTGTTGGACAAGGATTTGGCTGGATGGTCATACCCAAAGAAAAGTCATTGACAAGCTGGAGGCAAGGGAGGCCATCCAGAGGAACCTTGACAGGCTTGAGACATGGCCCCGTGCCAACCTCATGAAGTTCAAGAAGACCAAGTGCAAGGCCCTGCACCTGGGTTGGGGCAATCCGAAGCACAATTACAAGCTGGGTGGAGAATGGATTGAGAACAGTCCTGAGGAGAAGGATGCGAAGCTCAACATGAGCCAGCAATGTGCACTTGCAGACTAGAAAGTCAACTGTCTTGTGCTGCATCAAAAGAAGTGTGACCAGCAGGTCAAGGGACATGATTCTCCCCCTCTGCTCCACTCTTGTGAGATCCCACCTGCAGTACTGTGTCCAGTTCTGGAGCCCCCATCATAAGAAGGACATGGAGCTCTTGAAGCAAGTCCAGAGGAGAGCCATGAAGATGATCAGAGGCCTGGACCACCTCTGCTATGCTGAGACAGGCTGAGAGAGTTGGGGCTGTTCTGCCTGGAGAAGAGAAGGCTCCGGGGAGACCTTAAAAGTGGCCTTCTAGTGCCTGAAAGGGTCCTACAGGAAAGCTGGGGAGGGACTTTTTACAAGGGATTGTAGGGAGAGGACAAGGGGTGATGGCTCTAAACTGAAAGAGGGTAGGTTTAGGTTAGACATTAGAAGGAAATTCTTCACTGTGAGGATTGGTGAGACAGTGGCACAGGTTGCCCAGAGAAATTGTAGAAGCCTCCTTCCTGGAAGTGTTCAAGGTGAGGTTGGATGGGGCTCTGAGCAACCTGGTCTAGTGGGAGGTATCCCTGCCCATGCAGGAGGATTGGAACTAGATGATATTTAAGATCCCTTCCAACCCAAACTGTTCTATGATTAATACTGAAATACTGATGGATTTTATCTGTTGCATGACAAAAACCCCACACAATTTAGAAAACAGTGGTGTGCCATATACATGCTAAATAGCCCAACAGAACATTTAAGCAGTATTAGGGCATGAGTGTTGTCCAGTGTCATTTTTAGAATGTAAATTTGTCCAGTGCCATTTTAAGAATATAAATTTGGTTTTGTTAGTTGTTTGTTAGTTTTGTTTCTTAGTCACTTCATGGCTTAGGACACCAGATTTGGAAAATTAATTTACAAAATATATGCAAAATAGTAGTTAACATTGCTTCTTCTGCATATTATTTTTTGGTCTTTATGTTTGTTGTAATTCTGCTGTATTTTGTACATTATAAAAGTTAGGACAATGCCTACATTTAAAAAAACCCTACCTATATGTGATTGTACATTGTCATTATTAAGGGTAAAAGAATCTTCAATTTGCTAAGGTTTTAGAAATAAATTAGGGATTTTTAAAAAAAAAAAGAAATCAAGAAAAAATTAATGCAAAATCTGGTTTCCTAGTTCTGTGCTTTTCAGCTGACCCACACTGCTCTCCCTGACTTAAAAAAGTAAACTGCTTGTATTGCAACTGAGTTAGTCACAAGAAGGTACAGAGGAGTGTGGCTGTTGTTCAAAATGGTTATTCCTGATAGCTTTTAATGACCTTGATGAATGAATAAAATAGTAAGATACTTCAAATGAATTCAGTTTTACAAGATACTACAGTACAAAATGGTTCTTCTTGTCTTGAAGTATCATATTCTGTGGGAGTTTTTACTAGTATTTTTAGAAAGCTTTAGTCCCTTTTTATGAGCCTTTTTGTTCCACCTGCTGGTATGGGTTAAAACTATATTCAAAAGCTTTTCACTCTTTTGACTATTAGGACCTGCTTTTTCTTCTGTTCCATGTTATTTTTACTGACAAACCACATGTTGTGTTTCAGCTAAAAATACTTCTCATTTCTACCAACTGGACATGCTTGTATCATCCTGTTAGAGCAGAAGGTACTTGAGGCATTAAGCTGAGGGGTTCTAGATGAGAGGCTTGCTGGCTGTGACTCCCTCTGTACACCATGGTGAGAGATGTCTCCAGAGAACAAGTCACAGCATTAATGGCTCCCTTTGGATCCCCATCTCTCTCTAAGTGTTTGAAGTTAGATGGGCTGAACCTGGACTGTAACTTCTTATCTTTGAAAAGAAGAAAAGTGGCCTGTCCAGTCACAGACCCTGAAACCTGGTCCCAGTCTCAAGCAAAGCTTCGGAAAATCTCAAATTTGCCATATTAATAAGCTATTGATAAAATATTTTATATGATGTCATCTGAAAAGGGATGAGAATATGTGGCTTAGGAGAGAAACTGCGAAGTGAGATAGCCACAAGTAAGGTTGAAAAGGAAGATGTCAAGCTTGAAGTGTTGGTTCTGGATGGTCTTATTTGGTATTTTTTGTAGTAGTCCTGATAAAATCAGTAAAAGCATACTCATGAAATCTCATAATGGTATATATTTAGGAATCATCATAAGTACAGAGAATATCTCAGGAGATGTACCTCCAGGAAGTATTAATGTCATCATTTAAGGTTCTGGTGAAATCTCATTTGAGGTACTGTGAAAATTTCTAATTAATTGTTCTATAGCCGAGCTAAGGTTGAACTGAAAGAGGGGTAGAGGGAGGTTAGATGCATCAGAAGAGAGCTTGAGAACCTTTCGTACAAACAGATTTTAGGATGACTTAGCTTGTTTACTTCAATAAAACAAAAACAGAGGAGAAACAAGCCCATGCTGTCTATAAATATATCATGAAAGTAAACACGAAGGATGAAAACCATGTAATTTGCAGGGCAACACTGACTCGAGTACAAACAGATATGTACTATCCAGGAGATTCAGAAGGATGTTTCTGGTTATTACAGCAATCATTCTGAAACAGCTTTTTCATTGAATTAGTGGGAGCAAAAATATACCTGTTTTTAATATGGCACTTGATAAATTTATGGGACTGTTGTACAACACAACTTTCTGTAATAGCAGGGAACCAGACCCTGTCTTTCAGGAGGACCTTTCTGTCCTGTATTACCCTGCCAATTCATAGTACAAATAGCAGAACATTTTGTCCAGACCTATGGTTCATAATATGGGAAGGACTTCTCAGTCTGATGTAAATAGTAGATAGGCTTCTGGAGGCTTCGTATGCATGCAAAAGTTCAACTGTGCTACTATGACTTCAGAAAAGCAGGTAATGCCAGCATTATAGAAAAGAACATAAAAAAGAGAATGGGTAAAAGAACTTTTATGTGAGACAAAGAAAGCATGGGGAAGTTGCAAGGGGCAGGAAGGTTATCAGCAAAGTTCTTCTGGTCTAGAGATGCTAGCAGAGCTACTAACTAATGTTATTCAGCTCATGTAATCAGTTCACATCTCAACCTCAAAAAAGAGAAGAAAAACTGGTCTCCTATGTGTGTTATGAGTTGACATAACACTAGATTTATTTCAGCACTGAGCAAGCTCATGCCACCAAGCTTGTAGCAGGAGGGAATTAGGTAACATTCCATTTGAAATGTGCCACTGTGCATTTTCTGGTACCTTTCATACCAGTAAGTGCATGATACATCATGCTAAAAATTACTGAAACCGAATGATCTAAAACTCTAAAGTTTGAGGATATTTAGATGGTTTATATTCTAAATACTTTGCTTCAAAAATGTATCTGGTCACCTGGAGGGACACTCTTTTGCTGGTGCAGCACTGATTGTATCGTCCTTTTATTTGCGTGGGCTGTTCAGTCACCAGCGGGTGTGCTGCTCCTGAGCTTAGGTAACAGCACTGGGAGCACTTCACCGTCCAGCCTGATCGTAGAACATCACTGTTGTTTCTTTACCTAAGATGCTGCTAATCAGTGATGCAGAGGGTGACTCAATTCTTTATCTTCAGAGAATCCAATCCTCTTTACGTAAGAGTGTGCAGATGTGTAGTCACAGAGATTATAGCTATAATGCAGTCACACAAAAGGCTGATAGTGTTTTAAAACTCCAAGCTGATTTATATGGAGTCAATGCATATTCTGAGTTTCATGCTAAATAATGCTTCAGTTCCTGCTCTTTCTGTTCTCATTGTGTACTTCAAATACTCATATGTGATTGCTTGTAAATCACACGGGTACTGCTACATCAAATCATGGTTTTACCAATCTGTTTCTTTTATGATATAAATCACTAGGTAGTGTGCTGTCATCAACTCTAACAAGAAGAAGCTGTAAAATCTTTTTCCACAACAATTTTACAGCTTCCAGCAGCAGTTTTTTTAAATTTGTACTTTATGTGTTGTTTTTCTCAGCCTAGGGAAGAACTAACTTTGATGGAAATAAATAAAAATAAAGGTGAATTTCCTTAGCAACATAGCTTTATTTTTAAATAGAGTTGAAATAAATGCAAGTCAGTTTTCTTTCCTTGCCTTTCTGCACATGCACACAGTGGTTCATTGTGGTGCTAGGAAGCTGACATAAAGGTCTTTGCAGTTCAAAGAAATTACTATACCAATATATCCAAGGTCCAAGGTTGTTTTTTAAAAAAATATTTTTACCATCTTATTTTTTAAATATTAAAGAAGAGATTTAACCAATGCCAAGGACACACGATTCGGTATAATAAAGTGCCGCTAGATGGAGGTGCCTCAACTGCAAGAATAAAATATGAAGTTGCAGTACAACAATTCAAAACTTATGCTACAGAAAAACTAATGATGTTGGAAGAATTTTGAGGGAAACATTTTATTTTGCCTAAGTTTAGTACCATTTATATTTAATCATTAGTGGAAAAAAAATCTGCTTTCCCAAGTACATAGACAGGGTCTCTGGTTTTAAGGGCTTTTACCTACAGCTGTAGCTTTGCTGTAGCTTTTAGGTACATTAGATTTTATGAAGATGGTCACAGATTGAATTTCCTTGACCTTACCAGTTCTGAAATAGAAACTGTAATAACAATACTTACCTAATAAGCATGGTCAATGTCTTTCTTCGTGGTGCTTCTATCCTACAAACTTCATGTAACATCCTGCAGGATTATTAGTTACCAATAATTTTGATCTCTGTTTAAAGCCATATGTTCATCCTTGTTCCAAGTGATGAGCCCTCAGTGCTTGACTAACAAAGATGTATAATACCATGAAGGAAAATGAAATATGGAAGTTGGCTTTCAGAACCATTGTCACTTGGGGAGGTGGATTTTTATATACTGTAAATTAATTTTTATATAAATAGATTCTTAAGATAACGTTGTTGACATGGCACTTAAAGAAAAGAAATTATTATTTGAAAGGATTTTCCTAAAAAAAATATATTCCTTAGCATTTTTATTTCTATAGTGATGTCAATATGGAAATATCTCATTTTAAGATTAAAAATGGTGATTTATTAACTAGATGCCTTTCAATGCCTTTGAGATTTTGGCTATATCACAATAATGCTAATAAGTTTAATAGTGCATAAAGTAAATAAAAAGAGGAAAACCTTTTCTTAACTTGAAAACTTACTGAAAGCTATTTTGATTAATGATATGAAGGAGTTTTCTTTAACTTATGTTCCTTGCACAGCCTACCTAACACTTTAATCTCTTTGGTTATGAATGCTACTTTAGAATTTCAAGGAGTAATTACTCTAATGCAGCTTTAGCTCCTTTCAGTGATATAAAGATTCACAGATAAGCTGTGTTCCAGTATTCCAGGTATGTTCTTCTATATAGTCATATAAGTTCAAACATGGTTTATTTTTTGAAGCGGTGCTTTACATTGCTTAGCTGGAAGGACTTCCAGAAGATAGCTTGTTATTATGAATGTAATTTCAGAGCAGGTTTGTATTTGCCTCTAAGTACTGTATATATTGTTTTCATGACTGAAGTTTCTGTATTTCCACTTTAAAGAACAGGCTGTTCTCGTCATGCCGTGCTCCACTGAATCATGTTCTGAAACCCTCACAGACTCAATTTTACTATGTATTTGTCTGTTTTCACCAGCCATGTCTTCCTTTAGGGAGAGGAAGCTCTCTGGAACTGGGACTGTTGTCAGTTTTACATGCTTAAGTGCTTCAGACAGCACAATTCTGGGTACTTTCTATGTGATAATGTATTGTACAGAAAAAGAAAGTTTAAATTACAGTCCTGAGCTGTTGAGTGACACTTGGATCCAAGAAAGGAGCAGATGCAATTTACTCAGATCAGCCTTCTGCTGCTGTAGAGCAGACTGTTCCTTCGGGCATCTCATACTGAAGAGTTACTGATGTTGAACTAGAGACACAACCTTAAGGAGAACTGTTAGTTTTATGCAGAGGTTCTGTGGGGTTTGATTTCTACATGGACCCAGTGTTGCAGACTGAAGTGATTTTCTACTGTGTGCCAGATGCAGCATTTTAATTATACTTTGATCAGTAGCCTTTTGAAATTTCATGTCTTTAAAGCAGAGTGAAGCAATGGGGGAGCCCAAGTTGTGCCAGTGCCTCAGACACCTGACATTTGCTGTGAACCTTCGAACAACCTTTACAAAGTCATAATTTCCACGAGTCACCAGATCAATGACATTTGGAGCACTTGTTTTTAAGTACCACTGTGGTATCACTGGCACTGGGCCACACAGGAACTCACAGCTTTTTTTCTCTCGGCAAGAGCCATTTCCAACCCTCAGAGGTAAGAAAAAAGTAAAACAACTTCCTTTATATGCAATAGGAAAAGGGCTGGTACATCCTTTATGCAGTAGTTCTCAGGTTATGAACGCCTCTTCCCTTGCACAATGATGAGCTGCACTGAGACACGAGGGAAGTGAAGGACTTCAGTGTTTCAGATCCAATTCTTTAGTGCAGAAGAGGGCACAGGAATTCTGGGACATTTCACTGGCATGATGGATATCATTGACATTTTTCATAACTGGTTATGTTGCATATCCCTAGCTGTAGGAATCTGTGACATAAGGAGAGGCAGCTACATACAGAGTTGTAATGACATCGAACTGCAGCAGGTTGGAAAGCACAGAATTTCAGTGTATTTGCAAAAATGCATCGAGTTTATATGATATTGGCTGCTGATGGCTTTACTTTGACAGACTTGGAATGCAGTCCAGTGCCATTGAAGGTGGAAGACTGATGACCTTCCTTGAAAGTGAAATTCTCCTTGGAAGGTTTAAAAAGCACTATGCAATATATGAGGAGTTCTCTCAAAAATAATCTTCATTTCAGAGTCTGATCCAATCCATTTTTCTTGGCGATGTAACGGGTGATTTGAATGTACATGTTGAGAAATCTAAGCTTTAATTAAGTGAGACAAGATAGTTGCATTAATCCTCGTCCTTGTAGAAGTCAATTTTGGGCAACTTGTCCTGAATTAGGCATAGTAAATACCTAGAACAGGGTCTAGAAATCCAGCTTGCTGAGTGTGGAGTTTCAAAGACTGAGGGAGAAACAGAATTGCAAATTTATGGAAAGAAGTTTCCCCTAAGGAGCAAACTTTGCACTAATAAATCATCTTCTGTCAAAGGATCTCAAGATCTTTTACAAGCGTTAATGCTCTGGGCTCTCTGACACCACTGCTGATTAAAACTGTGGTTTTTATTGCATTTTACTAGCAGGATTTAGAAGTTGTTTCAATAGTGTACTGGGTCTGGCTTCGTTAACCCATAACATATAATAAGCACATGGAACATCCACAGCAGCTGGGAGAGGAATCTATCTCTCTTTATTTTGGTCTTACAATTCAGTATCTGGTGAGACATCACAACTGGTGTATCATAAGAACATGCATGGAAGAAATAATGAGAAATCTAAGTAAACTCCTTCATAAGCTTCTCTCTCTGAGAAAATTGAGTTCTTCTAAATATAAGCCTCATTCCTTAGCACAGAAAATAACTGGCCAGAAACAAAACAATAGAAGCAAAATCTTTAACCACTGACACAGCTGGCAGCTGCTGGCTGGAAGAAGTGGGATAGGAACTCCGGCACTGGCACCAAACTCTGGAGAGATTCCTATCAAGTCCAAAAAGAATGGCATGGAAAATCTCCCTGGCAACCAGGTTACAGAGATTTTAAAACATAGTGTAAAATCAATTTCAAGTCAGGGAGTTTCTACAAAGAGGGAACTGGTAAATTCTGGGCAGTATGTCCATTTTCCATTATTTTTAAATGTTGCCTTTGATGGGTCTATGTTCTGGTGGGCAGACAAGATTGCAGATGGAAACCCCCCACCCCCCATCCATGTGTCAAACACACCCACCCACCCATACACACACAGTCTCTCCAGGTGAGACCCCAGCCCAGGGCTCAGCTGCTGCTCAGTGCCTGATGTAGAAAGAGGTGGGGCTGCCACAGCCCCCGCTCCCTCCCACCTTTCCCACTGACGTGACTGCTGCTGCTGCTTTGCCAGAGTCATCCCTGTGCAGTGTAATCCCAGCATCCTCGGAGCATCCAGCCCCTGCTGAGCACTTGCAGCCTCTTCAGGAGTTTCCTTCTTTTTCTCCAAGTGGCTCACTACTGTTGTTTCAGAGCTACTGTTTTCCATCTCATCACAGAAACACTGTAAGTATAACTTCTACTGTGGCTATTTAGTTACTGCCTTTGTGAAACCCTTCTGTCTTGTACTGAATAGTGGAACTTCGTAGTTGAAAGTCTCTGTGAGGCTTGTGGTCTCTGCTCCTGTCAAGATGTTCAAGTAGACACTTAGTATTTTATTTTTTTTTAGCTGGATTAACACATGAAATCAAAACAGGTGGCTTCCTGACTGCCTTCTTCATACTTCATAGCTAATTAGCTAGTGCCCTTTCTCTAAATGCTGGTGCCTAGTGAAGTGGAAGTCTTGTTTGCAGGAGCCTGTTTTCTAACAACCCAAGGAAGAGAAACTTCAATGCATTTGTAAACTCTCAGGATGCTGAAGCAGGTAATCCTGCTGCCTGCCAAAATGTAGTTTGTTTTCCTCTTTATGGTTACTCTCCTCTTCAGCTGTACTTTATCTTGATGGGAAGGACTGAGAAAAGTGAATTATCAGATGTTTTAGTGGTGTTCTGTCTAAACCTGCTTTGAGCACATGAAATATGCATCATAGGAAAACTGGAGTTCTCCCAGAGTGGATCTGTGTATAATAGTAACTAGATATCCTGTGGCATTTGAAGTTCTCATTATGCCCTGTGTTGTTATAATTTTCATCTCCAGTTCTCCAGAAAGTGTCTGTATTTTGCATATATGCTAGAAAAAATGGTGCTAAAAGTTTGATTAATTTTCTAACATAAGCCAGAAAGGAATGTGCTTTTTTCTGGTCTTGCAACAGCTACCAAATGAGTTCATAACCTGCCTACGCTCACCCAATACAGTGTAATGGTCTGCTTTAGTGTTCCTTCATCACCACCCTTCTGAGCTGGACTGTTCCATGAAAGACTGGCTATTTATAACTCTGGTACTTCTTTGCAGTAATTTTAAATAGCATATCAGTAGGATTCTTTAAGCATCTGCTATTTATATGATTTTACTGGTGATCTAAGCACAGGACTTTGAGGGAAGGAGTCTTGAACTCAAGGAGCAGTCTGGACCTAGGCTACCATCACTTCAAACTTTCTGCTTCAGGTTTTCATGTTCTAAACAGCATTAACAATTTCTAGGTGCAAACCTAGGTCTAGCATTAGGGTTCATTTACTAGTATTTATTCCAGGGTTTGAAAACAAATACCTTTCTGTATATATGCATAAATCATCTCATGGGGTATCCCTGAAAGCTAAGAGAAACTGAACTACATAACAGCAGAATCACTGTGATTTTATACACTTTCTTTCAGATACCTTCTTGGAGCATGGAATTTGTATGGAAACGAAGGTTGTATCTTCAGCTGGGCTGTATATTGATTCTGAATTTGGTTTACGCCAATCTAGACTATCAAAAAGAAATTCCTGCAAGCCTGGGTCAGATTGACCATCAGTGCTGGGAAGTGTCATCCCATGGGTTGGTGGAAATGAAGAAACTCAAGGTAGCAGATACGGTCATTGATCTATGGGACTTTATGATGTTCCTAAAGGAATCGCCTAAGCCCAAACACAATGAACTCTTCAATGATTTAGCCCAGAACTTCTGGGATATGTATGTAGACTGTGTGCTCTCAAGATCCCATGGAATGGGCAGAAGACATATAATGTCTCCCAAATATTCTTCCACATACTCACACAGAACTGTAGAAGGTAACTACAGGCTATGGTGTTGGTCTGTTGTGTATTAAGCTGAACCACTGTTCCATCCTTGTCCTTGATTATATAGACATCTCAATATAGTAATTTCCAGTTTTCTGTCTCTGCTTATCAAAAGTATTTGCCTCTTTCAATGGTAGCTACTTTCACAATACTTGAGTCAAAAGTAGTTGTGGTGTACTGCATTTCTGTATTTAACAAAATGTGCACTGTGTGCATATAAATGACATTACAATACTAAAAGTTTCCTGGTATTTGGACTTCAGTCTTATCTTTGCGGGATAATCCCTCTGTGAGAAGAGCTCAAATCCCTGCTTGACCTCTGTTCTTCCCATTAAAATATAATGTGATCTTGTGGTCACTGTAAATCATCAAACAGTCACAAGTTCTGGTCATCATGGTCTGTGATGAGTCTGAACTGAGATAATACAGGTGATTGGCTTTACTTCTTATTAACCAGGCCTAGATCTGTGTTTATTTCCTCCTTGCCAATAGACTACGTTTTGATGTAGCCAGTCAGATGTTGTAGGTTATCAGACTGAACTTGGAGATAATTTAATCCTAGCATTCCTAACCATATTTCTTGGAAAATAACTAGCTTTCTTTCATAATCTTGCAGGGTCTGCTTTCATCAACCCATTTTAGGCCAAAAGAGGAGAAAATTAAGATACCTCAGCAAGGCAACGTGAAAAGGAGCACAAAAGTACAGCTTATACTATGGATGCATAGACAACTCCATTGGTGCGGTTAAACCTTTTCTCTTTTCTCTGTATAAAGTACTTAATCATTGCTAAACTGATCAATCTGTTAGGTCCCACATTGTCACTTCTGCTTTCCTGTTTTGCAGTCTACCAAGGCTGCCTTTTTTCCCATGGCATGTGTTAATGCTTTTGTGGTTTGAGTCAACACCTTTGTTCTCTCAGGTAAGCATGTAAGTCTGAACCAGTGTTGTGTTTTTGTAGAAGCTTATCTTTTCCAAAAATTCTCTTTTTTAAAGGTTAATTTTGATGGAAACCCAATATATTTTTATACATTTAAGCAATGGAGAAAATGTCAACAAACATATTTTATACAGTGTCTTGCACATACGATCAACTTTACTTTTAAGAATTGCATAAAAGTGTGACATCAAGCTCAAGGGAAAGATTATGCTCATTGTAATGTCCTGTGCAGTCTGAACTTTGTATTTTGTCACTGCTTAATCTAGGCTATAAGTTAATTAAAGTATTTTTCTATGCAGCAAGATCTGAGTAGTAGTCATTTTCTTGTCTATTAGCATGTTATTTGCAAAATCACTAGATTATAGTTAGAACAGTTCTTTACACAAGCCTGGTTTTTATTTACCCATTCATACAGGTAAATAAGGTGATAGAGCCTCTCCCTGTCATAGCAGGCAACCTCATGGTTGAGAAGTGACACATGCATCAAGTGGTTTGAAAGAGTGAGAGACTGGCTTGACAAATGTTCCCATTATAAGAAACTATCCAGCATGGGTAAACTAATTCAGGGAGATTAACTGTCTAGTTAATCCATTTCTCCTGAGCACAGAAAGCTCAGAGAACAAATGGTAGCACTCAGAGATGCTGACTGTTCCCCGCTTCACTCCTTAGGCAATTTAGCTTGTTCAGTCCCTGTTGTGTTCTAGCCTTTTATGAGATCCTAACTGGGTTTAATTATTGTGGGAAAAAAGTACTTACACAGTAACAGCATATAAACCCTCAGCAATGACAAGAAATCCACCCCACATAATGCCTAGCTCATATATTGTTCTTAAAATAGCCAATTCTCATAGATAGAGGAATCATGATACACCCTGTGGGAAAACACAGCTTGGATTGTGCTTTAACTTTCTTGGAAGGAGCTGTGCAGAGGAGTGTGAGATGTGCAGTGCTTCACTAGGTATTTAGCCTTGGATGTGACAAGTAGGCAAATTTATGTCCAGTAGGGAGGACAGGCCCAACTCGCTGGCAGGAAGGAAGACATCGCTGGCTGTGCCTGCTTATCTTCACACCCAGGTGCCTAACGGCCTCGCTGGACATGACTTGTGAAGCGAAGGCTCTGTGGTCACAAGCTGTGCAGTAAATGCCTGGATCTAAGCCTGTATGACTGCACCTGGTGATCTGCATGTAAGGCGGGCCCTGGGAGTTAATGAAGCTTGAATTTACATACAGCAGGCACTGGGCATCTCCCTTACCTTTTTTCCTAATTAATAAACATTATTAGTTTGTTAAGAACCAATCAATACACTAGTTATGACTTAAATCCCGCCTGGTCAAAAGGTAATAAATTAGTTCTTGGATCCTTTGTTTGGTGAGAGAAGAGCCCCTCCTCTGGAACGGGCCAAGAGGCCTGGTCGAGAGGCAGAGACACCTCCTTGGGTAAATATTGTGCATCCCCAGGTGTATTGTGTATTGTATACTTTTTATTATTATTGCTAGCAATATTGACACCTATTAATAGTGCTATTGTAGTCAGTGCATTTCTCAAAGGCTATCTCAAAGCTCTTGTATCTGTCCCCTTAATGAATTACCTTACATCTATATCTAACTACTTTGTGTTTGCCACTTTTGCGAATCCGTTCTCACAGCAGCCTTCACCCAAGGGCAGGGGGACAGACAAACATTAAGTGGTCACACACATGAACACACTTACTTAATCCTTTAGTCATGAACCAGTCATTATGACGGGATGTAAGACTGCAGTGCAGCTGCCCCCAGCACCCCAGTACACGAGGGCTGTTGGATAGCAAGGGGGCTGTAGTCTGAAATCCTGCAGTTTCAACGGGAGAGTCCCCCTCCAGCACACATCTGTGTCTCACACACACACACTCTTCATGGCTTTTTTGCCTTCTCACAACACACCCAAGCCCAGCAGTTGCAGGAATTGATACATCATAATAACCAGCTATTTGACAGCCATTGTCTAATCTGTTCCAGCAGTATCAAGTTTATGAAGCTGTCTACTTGTATTGCATTTGCACCAAATAAAGCATTTTAACTGTCATAAACCAGCTAAATAAATTCCCCTTGTTCATACCTGCAAATAATTTTATTCATAACCTACAGAGTGTAAAACTATAATAACATTTTAAAGGTAATATTGGTGATCTTTTAATTGAATGCCAGAGCAAGGTATCAAATGTAGTCATAAAAGCTCCATCTTTCCTCAGACTGTGAGTCTTTGTTTTATTTAATTTTTTAAAAAAGACAAAGGCACGTGGCATCTTCCATAATCGGCTCCAGACTGCTTGAACAAGCTACTGCTATGGTCATCCTGCAATGTCTGCCAAAGGGGCAGGTGCTTATGAACAACAGGACCACAGCACCATAAGCAGCAGCAGGAAAACAAATTCCAGGTGGACATACCTGTTTTGTCTACAACACAGCTATGGAGAGCCAGCTGACATAAACTTTTTCTCCACCAGCACTCAGCACTCCCTCTCTTTCTATCCCTGTGTTACAGCAGGTACAGCAAGCCCAGTTTTCCTGAGTTCCTGCCCTGATGGCCAGTCCATAGGCCATGGCTGCCTGCCAAAATCAAATGCTGTCTGTGCTGCAGTGAAGCCTTTCATTTGTGAAGTATAAATACAAGCATTCTGGGCAATTCTGTCCTCTTCCTTCCCCAGTCTTTATTACAATTAACAAGAGCATTTGCAACTATTTGCCTGCAACAGCAGGGTGTCTGAGGCAGAACAATGCTGTTGGGGGAGGAATGCTGTGGGGCTCATTTTCTGCCCACTGGAAGTTTTTTCTTAAGCATAAACAGATTTCCAGTTAAAAGACCTTTTAGATCCAAACCCTGGCTATGCTGCCCTGCTGGGGCTCTTGCTCAGAAATCAGAAAGACTTACATGAATTGTGCATGGTTTTTTGGAAAAAATGGGCAGTGATTTGCTGCCAGTACTAATCACTCACCCACATTCACTTAGATGAAAGCATGTAGTAAAAAAATTGTAAATGAAAGTCTTTGTTCTCCTAGTAAAATATTTATTGTTTGGTTTTAGTAGTGAAAAGATAACGGAGCATTTTTTTTATGCCCCAGGGTGTAGACATATTTTCACATTCTCTAAAACAGTAAGAAAACAGCAGAGCTGCTGAAGACCTATCGGAGAAATATAAACATAAATAAATGAGCAAGACTTTACTTGACACAGAGGACTTTAGTTAGATAATCTCTATATACTCTAGCTTACCTTTCTTGCAGGCAGACAATAAATACACTTGCAGGCTTGCTTACTAAAACATACTTAAATTTTATGCAGATGACTTTGGGAAAAAAAGTCAAGATTATATTTTAAAATTATCAGTTAACAAAGGACAAGCATAAAAATTAAATTAAATCAGCACAGCTTGATTTAGTTTCTCCAGCTTTAAGTACTAGATGACTGAAGAAAATGCTTCTGATTTTTGGAAACTAGATCTGAGTAGATTTCTCTAAAGTTTAAGTACCACATCATATGGTTGTTTTGGTTTATTTCATTATTTTCTTAGGGTTCTTCTTTTTATAGAATGTAGGTAGACAATTTTGAAACAAAAATCTCTGCCTTTATTTTTAATACCAGTACTGCTATGTTTTGTTACAGGGACAAAAAGATTTTTAGGAAATGCTTATATACCCCACCCTCCTCCATCCCCATCCCTCCTTCAGGAAGTAAAAAAGAGAGCTGGAAACTAAGTTCTACCTGCTTAGCTCAAATTTATTTAAAATTTTCAAAATGGCATTTCACAAAGTGAAACCTCATACATTTCTCAATATAGAATAATAGAATTGTAAAGGTTGGAAAAGACCTTCAAGATCAGCAAGTCCAACCATTAGCCCTATACCCATGTGACCACTAAATCATCTCCCAAAACACTATTGTCTTTTTTAACACCTCCAGGGATGGTGCCTCCACCACCTCCCTGGGCAGCCTGTTCCAATGTCTCACCACTCTTTCAGTGAAGAAGTTTTTCCTAATACCCAATCTGAACCTCCCCTGGTGCAACTTGACCCCATTTCCTCTTGTCCTATCACTGGTCACTAGGAAGAAAAGGCCAACACCCACCTCACTACAACCTCCTTTCAGGTAGTTTTAGAGAGCAATGAGGTCTCCCCTCAGCCTCCTCTTCTCCAGGCTGAACAGCCCCAGCTCCCTCAGCCTCTCCTCCTAAGACCTGTTCTCCAGACCCCTAATTAGCCCAGTTGCCCTTCTCTGCACCCCCTCCAGCACCTCAATGTCCTTCCTATACTGAGGTGCCCAAAACTGCACTCAGTGCTCGAGGTGCAGCCTCACCAAGGCTCAGCACAGGAGGCAGAATCACCTCCCTGGTCCTGCTGGCCACACTATTCCTGATGCAGGCCAGGATGGTGTTGGCCTTCTTGCCCACCTAGGCACACTGCTGGCTCATCCCATTGATCAAGTCTGTCCAGATCCCTCTGCTGAGCCTCCCTGCCCTCAAGCAGATCGATGCTCCCACCCGACTTAGTGTCATCTGCAAACTTACTGGGAGTGCACTCGATCCCCTCATCCAAGTCATCAATGAAGATGTTGAACAGGAGCAGTGGGAACACCACCCGTGACCAGCTCCCAGCTGGATTTAACTCCATTCAACACAACTCTTTGCACCCAGCAGTCCAACCAGTTTTTATCCAGTAAAGCTGGAGTATGGCACATCCAAGCCATAATCAGCCAGCTTCTCTAGGAGAATGCAGTGGGAAACCTTGTCAAAGGCCTTGCTAAAGTCAAGATAGACAACATCCACAGCCCTTCCCTCCTCCAATAAGCAGGTCACCCTGTCATAGATGGAGATAAGGTTAGTCAAACAGGACCTGCCCTTCATGAACCCATGCTGACTGGGCCTGATCACCTGGGTGTTCTGCATGCACCACATAATGGTGCTCAGGATGATCTGCTCCATTAGCTTCCCCGATACTGAAGTTCTGGCATCTGTAAGAATAGAGAACTTTAACAATTTGTGGTTGCTGTGCCCAGGACAGCCTTCAACCATCACATCTCCTACCAGCCCTTCCCTGTTCACAAAGAGCAGGTCTAGCATGCCACCTTGCCTGGTTGGTTCACTCACAAGCTGTGCCAGGAAATTATCTTTGACACCTTCCAGGAACCTCCAGCTCTGTTCCCTCTATGCTGTGTTGTAATCCCAGCAGATATCTGAAGAGTTGAAGTCCTCCAAAAGAACAAGGTCAAATAACCACAAGATTTCACCCAGGTGTTATAGAACAGTTCATCCACCCCACTGCCCTGGCTAGGAGGTCTACAGCAGACTCCCACACCAATGCCAGCCTTGTTGGCCTTGCCCATAATCCTGATCCAAACACACTCAACCTTGTCATCACTATACTCAAGTTCTGAACATCTGTAACAATTCTAGTTGATATTCTAGAGGCACTAGGATAGAAGAGGATGAGTTCTTGTTGAAGACAATATGGGCAATAACCCAAGAAAGAATCAGAATAGTAAGATGAGTTAAAGGGCTGTGAGAAACCCATGAGGAGCCAGACATTTCAGTATGTCTCTCCAACAGGTCTGGAGAAACTGTTGGCACAGAATCTTCTTAGTTAACCTTTTGATGAAAACTAAGAAAAGGCAGAAATCTTGATGCTAAAGGGGGCAATTCAAGAAACAAAATGGACTTGGACCAAGACCACATGGATACAGTATCCAGGACTATGAAGAACTGAATGTGTTTATATGAAGGTTCATCATGCTGCTTAAAGAAAGAAATACTTAAGTGCAATGTGTGGAATGTCTCAAGGCAAGATGCATAAATAGTGGATCTGATAGTGGATCAGGTAACCTAACACTAGCACACGAAATTATTAGACTCAACATACTATTGTATCATACTGTATGGGATATTTTATTGATAAATCATCCCCCTGTTTATATTAGTTAAGACAAAATATAATTTTACACTCAAGATGTTCTCTGCAATTCTGCATTACAAACAGATTGTATCTTGTATCTAAAATATTCATACAGTTCACTAAAATGTTAAAAGCACTGTTCAGAACACAATCCATTCTACAGGTACCGAATCTTTCTTGACCGAGTCCAACATTTTAACTCTTTTTGAGATTTTTTAAGGCTCCTTCACAAAAAGAGGGCTTTCTAAGAGCAAGGTCTGTAATAGCCAGTGGCCCTCCAGTTAATTGAGGTGTACTTTCAACAGTTACTAAGCGACCAGATCCAATCTGAAAAACAAAGTAAATGCATTGCTTGACATTCATGTTAGCATTTAAAATGAGATGAGAGTTAAACCAAGAACTGTCTTTCAAAAATATTATTCAGCTGGTGGAGATGCATGCTGAGGTTTCCAAGGTCCATTCAAATTATCCTTTATACTAAATTCACAAATTGTTCCCATCAATAAAAAGGAAAAGACAGAGTGTTTTTTGAGCAGGTACCTTTATGTACTCTGCTCTTCTGCTTTCATGTCTGATCTTATGAATAGAGGAAAAGCAAATCAAGCCTTTATTACAACAAAAATGTATTGTGCAATGTTATTTCAATGTGTATATAATATCAGCCACAGGTTTTGTCATCAGTATTTCACTATACACTGATACTTCAAAGAAAAAAGAAGGGAACAGACCCTGTTTCTCTCAGAATGCAATTGCTTATCACTACTGCTCCTGGAAGACTCCAGGACTGAAAAGACATACACTTTCCAGTCTCATTACTACTCTTTATACTGAATAGGTTCGGTCTTTCAATAAAAATCTCCAAGTGACATCTCTGTCTTCTAATCATGACATACTAAAACAAACAACACAAGTTTTTTGAGTGCATTTTGATTACTTGACCTTGACTGGTTTGCATCAACTATCTTAGTTTAATTTAATCTCTCCTTACTAAGGGTGTTTGGCAGAAAGGAGGAAAGAAGACTGTTCCATGAAAAAAATGACAGCTGTGTCTTTTACTTGTAATTCTTCTATGGAAGGAATTTCACCTGATGTTGCTGATGCATTTCTTTTATTAATACACTTGTTCTGCCACAGAGACTAACCTTTTCTTGTTTTTGTTTACAGTTATTGACATATTGATTATAGAACCATGAAAATATTTTGTTAAATCCTCTGCCTCTAAAGAAATTGTCTTGGCTTGATGTCAAAGTTTTTAAGAGAAAATCTAACAACATATTTACCTCTACCAACAATTTCCTGAATACTCATGATTATATCTAAATTTTTTAGAAACTTTCTGCCAAATATTGCTGATTAATTCTCACTGATATATGTACATAGTTACATACTTTTTCCAGCCCACTTCATCTTGCATTCACAATGTGTTTCTCCATATCTTTCAGAACTTTAGGGCACAGATAATTTGATAAAAATCCTAGTCCAACATTTCAAGACCATCCCCTTGCTTCCTATTAAGCTCCTCCTTTCTTCATCACATCAAACATGAACTGCCTCTTTTCTTTTTCAGGATGCAGCCACCTTAGTTGTCATTACTCATTCATGCCAGAGAGCCCATGATAATACAATCTTTTGCTTTTGTACAAGTTTGAAAACAGCACCTCTTGGGTTTTTTTCCCCGTTTCTTTTTACATGTAAGAGTAACTTAGAAGCAACCAAGAGGCTGCCGCTCCCCCCAAAATCCTCCTTAGCTGTGATGCCTAAACAGAAATAATCCATCTAGCTCAAAAGGAGTTAGTGACTGGAATGGAGACTCCCACATCTTACCCCTCTTATCAAAACTCAACATCTAAATACGGTGTTACACCTGAACAAGTTCTTAACCATGGCTATTATTTGCCTACACTTTAATTAACTGAGAGAAATGAGAAAAAAAAATATTTTTCTGCAGATGCAACAAGTAGCTTATCTGCAGACAGTCAGGAACACATTTACTGATAAAGGACACCACTACTGATGTATTACAGATTGCACAGATTTACGCAACTATAAATGAAGGAGGTCTTGAACTCAGCAGGTTTTTCATGAAATGCCGTCCCACAAGAGGTATATGTCAAGCAGCATAGGGAACATCTTGCCCACACTTTTTATGAGTAATCTGCAGATCTGAATCTTGTTTTGACCAACTACCTGTTGTCTGAGGAAATGACAGAAGTGGAATTGTGCTTTGCAGAAGATCCAGATTATTTCTGACATATTGGAGCTTGTCAACATAAATATTATTAAAGACAGAGTAAGCAGCAGCAATATACAGTCAGAATAAACCCCAAACCACTTACACATTAATGAAAACAAAATAACATCATTGGGAATTACTTACTGTTGTATTGAGGCCTTTAATATCTGTAGAATGTGCTGTTCTGTTTTGAGTCTTTGATTTAGATCTGGTATCCTCTATTGATTTTTCCTGAAGCCTTTTTGCTTTCTAAAGATAGTTAGAAAAAAAGGCCAAACTGTTTTAATCAGAATGAAATGTATCATTTACACTTGACAGAAAATATACAGACAAAACAACAAAATAAATGAGGTGATAATTCTATTGGCTTTTAGTTATGAGTTTCGTCCCTTTGGCTTGTGACTCTGTTGTACTGGCGACCTGAAAACAGAATCAATGGACGTGGCTTCACAAAGGTGAGAAGAGAATAATCACTTGCTATGACCTGGGGACTATATTCTTTTTTCTGTAGCCATTTATGCTGTTAGACTTCATCACCACAAGAGTACACTGTTGCCTCATGTTGTCACCTCGTATATAGTACTCATCTACACCGCCAGGCAGTCCCCAAGTCGTGCTGACGTACAACAACACTAATACATCCCAGATACACAATATCACACTGTCTCTCCTGGACTTCATGAGCTTTTGGTGAGCCCATCCTTCCAGCTTGTCACAGTCCTTCTAAATAGCAACCCTACTTGCTTCCTCCAGTTCAGTGTCATGCATGAACATGATGAGGATGCATACTTATCCAATATCCAAGTCATTAATGAATATGTTAAATAGTATCAATCTTATAGTTAACTCTGAGGAGTATCACTCAAAACTGACTGCTAGTTAAACTTTAATCACTGACCACTCTACTTTGAGCCCATCAGTCCAGCCAGTTTTTCATCCAACTTGAAGTCCACCTCTACACAGTCCAGTCCATATCTCCCTATTTTGGCTACAAGGGTGCTACACAAGACTGTGCTGAAAACCTTGGTAAAATCAAGGGAAATAACATCCACCTTCCTCCTTCTCTAGAGCATATAATTTTACCACAAAAGGCAACCTTGTTAGCAAGACCTGATTTGTCCTTGTTAAATCCATGACAGCCATTACCAATCACCTTTTTATCCCTCATGTGCCTAAAACAGCTTCCCAGGGACTCAGTTAAAACTAAGGAGCCTGTGGTTCTCCAAATCCTTTTTCAGGCCCTTTTTCACTTTTGCATCTCCTTTGGGAAATGAAATTAAATTCAGATGCATTTCTTTTAAGTCTGATTTCATTCATTCTCTAACTTAATCTGATCACCTAGCCAGAACATTTTTCATGTTCTTTTGGAAAAGCACAAATACTGTTAAAAGAAACCCTTTAAATCATATTTCTCATCTTGGAAGATGTTTGTTTTACTAAAAAAAAAAGAAATTAAGTATTTGAAAAAATAAAGAAAAGTAAAAATGACCAGTCTTCTAATTTCAACAGTTTCGGGACAGATAGACATACATACATACACACACACCCCTCCCCAGTTGCAAGTGCATAAAACAATGTTGATCCCAAATTTGTGACTGTAATCAGAAGAGCAAAAGAGTAAAAATAGTGTAGCTTTGTCAATACACTTTACAGTTCAATCTTCTATGTCTGCATGGATATATCATTTACTATAATTTCTACTTGAATCCTCATAATTCCTTAAGAAGTGTGTTTGGAACTTCACAATTATTATAACTACACTGTGAATGTAACTTTTGCTCCATTATTCAGATTTCTCACCTTCAACGCCTCATAGTTTGATGTCCGAGTCAAGAAATTTTGCCAAGATTTATTTACCATTTCTCTCTGCTTATGGATAGCTTGGATCTGTAATACAAATGAAATTTACAAGATAAAACATAATCCTCTTCTCCTAAGTTTTTCTGAATTCTTTGCCTGTGCTGTTTGAATAGTACCGTCACCTATGCCCCTTTGGCTACCTTCACTCATCCTTCTCGCCTGAGGCTGGATGATGAAGCTGTAGTAATGTACTTGTCCTTTAAAAACTTCACTTAAAAAGTCTTACCTTCTCTGTGCAAACTGATCTTTCCCTCTTCCAACACAAATGTTGGAAAAGCCCCAGCTCTTTCAGGAATACTTTCTGTATATTCTCACTCTTAAGTGCTGAATAACAGAGATGGATCAGTTCTGATGACAAAAGTGCTGGTATCATAATGCATGACAATCCCTCAAAAACACTAGTGTGAGATTTTAGACAAGTGGACCAACTCATCTTACTTTTCAGAAGACAGAAGAGGATGAAAGAATAGATTAACAAAAATGCCAAATGTTTGTCTTATGACCCAAGCTGGAAAGCGGCTGTCCTGCTCACTCTCAGCATGAAGTGTTTACATATAGGGTTCTCAACATTATATAATTTAAATGTAAGTGGACAAAAAAGTTTACATGGGCTTTACTTGTTTAAATATTTCTTGTCTTACTTTTCTATATGCTTTTTCCTCTTCTTTGATTTCTTGGTGATGTTGACTTTCAAGCACTTCAGTCTGGAAAGCAGCAACCATTCTTCCAGTACCTTCCATTATCTCTGAAATAACTTCCAAGGCTTCCTCATCTGACAGTACAGGCCTGAATTCTTCTTTTAGCTCTGCACGTAGTTCACTCCAAACTTCTCCAACCTGTGTGTGATCATTTATCTCTTTTTTCATTTCCAATTGTCAAAATATTAGAGCAACAATCTCTTTCCTTATTTTTGTTTCACTCCTCAGAATTTTTATGCAAGGTTAGACTTCATTAAAGCTGTGCCAAATTAATTCGTTATAATCCTCCCTAAACCTTCCCAAGCCCAAGTGTGACTCCAGAGGAGAGTAACAGGAATGCTGGTAACTACAGAAACTCAGAAGAAATACAGATAGCTACAAGATAACACATTTCAGGAATGAAGTGTTGTGTCCTGCAGGCTGCTTCTTAAAATCTCAAATTTTACACATTATCAGAGCAAACTCCAACCTGAGACACAAACAGAAGCTGGAATTATCAAATAAAGATCTAGTCCTGCTAGTTCCTGAACACTTCAAGCTCTCACAGACTTTGTTCCTAAGAAGAAAATTGGCATAGACTGAAATGTCTTTTGATCAGGATGGCTCCAACAAAGCTTGCTTGTTTCCTATAGGCACATTCTTAACTTTTGACAGTATGGATAGATGGATACTGCATGTAGGGACAAAGATGGAAGCACATAAATACCTTTATCAGAATACGTATTTAATGCATTTTTTAATAGGAAACCATCCCCCCTAAACTGACCTTATTGCACAAAGAGGCAGTTCCTTCTCTCCAGCCCTTCTCTGATTTCTTTCTCCTATCCTGGCACATTCCTGTTTCCTGAGCTAGCAAACAGTTACAACTACTTTTTTTTCTGAATTATTTTTAAGTAGCATTGTTTTTTAGTCTTATTTTCTATGCAAAAATTTGTAGCAGTATGAGTCTGGTGAGTGTTGCTATGATGGAGGTAGGATTGTTTCTTTTGATGGTAAATACTGTCTTACACTCTGTGAAACTATAAGTGACTTGAGACACAGGTGACAGCTTTTGAAGAGTTGTTCATATCCTGAGATGTACTTGCTATTTTTGCAAACACAGATGCAGTAGTAATACTGTCTTCCACAATACTCACTTTAAAGTCAATATAATGCTGTATGACAGCAAGGGTGACAAAATCCTTAGCAGATAAGCCAGGTAAATTTCCAAAACCTAAAATAATTATCCTGAGATATCCTGAGATGTACTTGCTATTTTTGCAAACACAGATGCAGTAGTAATACTGTCTTCCACAATACTCACTTTAAAGTCAATATAATGCTGTATGACAGCGAGCGTGACAAAATCCTTAGCAGATAAGCCAGGTAAATTTCCAAAACCTAAAATAATATTAATCATGTCAGTATTAACAGCATGGTGAATTTATCTTAAAATACAACATTCTAAAAAAAGACACCAACTTGCTTGTCATATAATCTCATGCAAAACTTTTGTCACACATATACCAATCAGGCTCTTCTGAGCAGGGTTTTGATAATAAAAAATGGTTTCTCCATATTGAATTCACCCTGTATTAACACTTATTAGTGGCTCCAGTGACCTTCTAATCACAGGATAGTACTGCACTTGCTATGCTGTTGTGGTAAAGGTTTGATCTTCTGTTAAAGCAAACAGTTGAGTTCACAGGCCACAGTTTCTGAAGAAGCAATTTAGCACAAAACATACTTGTTTTTTTGTTGTTGGTTTTTTTTCTGTTTTGTTTGGGTTTTCTTCAAACTCTATAGAGACTCTATAGTCTATCAAATCTCATTCTAGACTTTATCACACCATCTGTGGGGTAACTGTGAATGCAGCATCTACCTATTAGAGTGTAATGACATCATGTTTTGAAGCTAAGAAACACCATAAAGACAGACCAATTAACGTTGGTTTTCTAGATTACCGTATTACAGGCTGTTATGGAGACTGACTACAACAAGAAGAAGATGCTGAGAAAATACTATAAAAATATTCCAATTTTTTTATTATCCACTTGCATGTGATTTCAGTACTTCACAGGAGACATTCCAATGTATTTAACTAACATAAGGGGTACGCGTGAATATAGGAGAAAGCTGAAACAAAATCTCGAGTGTTTTTGCTTTAACAAAGGATTTAGCTGAGATTCAACAATTAACATAACTAACACTATTAAACATTAGTAAGAACCTGGGTTACAACAGAGAAAGAACTAGCTCTAGTTTATTAGATAAATTAAGGATATTTTCAAACCAGTTGGTTCTCTGGGTTATCCAGGGAACTAGCTGAAGTGACCTCAGAAAAACTACTGATTATCTTTGAACCTGTGGAGGATGGATGTGAAAAATCAAACCTAATGCCTATTTTTAAAAGGGCAAAAGGAGAAGCCAGAGAATATTGGTTTAGTTCAGTTCATGAAAAAAAGGCTGAAACAAATAATAAAGCAAATAATGCTTATGCAGCTAAATGGTAACAGTGAAAACATTAATATCCAATGTGAACTAGTAAAAACGAAAACCTAGCTTTTCTTCATAGCCAGGTAAGAAATCTTATGGATCTGGAACAGTTTCAGTGTGCAAACAAGATAGAATTAGGAGGGACTGTAGCACTTAAAAATAATAGAATGCAAATTAATCTTGCCTATCTGAAAAATTATCTAAAGCCACATAATTTAATTAAATAAGTAACAACAAAAAAATTAAATGTAGGAATAATCACCTGTACAAATCTAAGATAGCAGATGACTGTTTTTATGGTGACTTTATTGATTGACAGTGAACAAGTTATATTTAATGACAAATGAGAAACAAGTCATTTGACTTGTCTTACCTAGCTTGTACAATAAATAATAAAGTTTTGCCCGTATGTTTTCTGAAACTTCCACAATGGCAAAGCTGGGACAGCTGGCAGGTATGGGGATGACCTCTTGTTGTTTCTGGAAGCTGGTAGCAATAGGTCTCTTTATGTCTAATAATTTCAAAACACAAAACAGGAGTTGAAGAATGAAGAGGCAGTATCTTCCCAAAGCCATTAAAAGTAGAGCAAATTGTGTCTACGTAATGAAGTATGACGATCTTTAGCAGGCAACTCTGGACATATTATTTTCTGTAATGCCTCTGCCAAAAGAAGACAATTTCATCCTATTTTATGTAAATCATTTGGATAGTTTGTCCAGGAATTTTAACATCATTTAGGCCAGAAAATGTTAATTAGCATGACTAAAGATTTGTGAGAACATAGAATAGCACTCTCCTTCTTTTTACAATATAAAATAAAAACGAATGCCATTTATGGAAGAAATGTAACAGTTTAACTGTCCAGCATCAGAAAAGCTGTTCTAGTCATCGTTCTGTTCATTACCTAGTTCATTCCCACCTGATGCAGAAAATGCTATCTAGTGGTCAGACTCTACATGAAATAGAAAGTATTTTGACTTTGCTAAGAACTACAGCATAAAACTATAAATATTATAATTTACTTTCATCGGGACTCAGACTGCAAAAGCAAATGCTGTCTTTGTTTTAATTTATTCAGTGGAACTGCTCAGTTTCACATGCTTCATAAAACTTACCAACAATCCTTCCATATTGATCCCGTTTGACTCCTAGCTCCAACTCCTCCTGTCTCCATAACTGTACTAGAAGGTTAGCTGCTGTTTGATCTTTCTCCCCTCGCCAGGTACTGATGTGCAAAGTGGTTTTAGGATTGTCACAAAATTCAATCAAGATTCCAAGAATTATATTGTACAGGTTCTTTTGCTTTAACTTGGTGGAGGCAAAAGGGAAAACATGTTTTAAACTGTTCACAATACACTAATGTCTACCTTCCAAAACATGAGAGAAATCATGTAATGTGTAATCAAGAAACTACGAACTTTTCATCAAACTATTTGTGCCAAACTGATGTATGAAGTGCAAACCTTTCAAGTTTCTGAAATGTTGCCAGGCCAAGTTCTATAAATCCAGAAACACAAGGGGAATGGGTGTGGGATTGTGCAAGGTGCACATACCTCTGTGCAGATTTACAAAATAGATTTTGCTTGCATGCTTCCAGGCTCACATGCTGGAGAATGTGTAACTACCAAGATTTTTTTTGGTGAGAAACAGACTCCAAAGGCAGTGTCTGAGCACTACTACAAAGCACCTGTTCTATTTCATAGTCAGACCTCTTAGCAGAATATGAGAGTAGGGAAGATTGTTCAGCCAGGGCACCAGAGGCTGGCAGCACAGTTGGGAAGAACAAGGAGGGAATAAAAAAAGGAAGGTGCATGCTCATTTTGTGAGAGGTGAAATTCCTATGTCCAAGATGCACACAAGTGGCTATACATACAAAACACATTTACAAAATAACTTTAAACAACAAAACTTTTAAAGCACTGAAGTGTGTAAAAACTTGGCTCTTGCTAATTTCAAGATGAAGAACTGAGGTGCTTTTCTAAACAGAGTTGTTATGCAAAATAAGAGCATAGTTTGATATACTTTTAGAAAATTAAAAACTCCCTCTGTCAAATATTTATTTTTAGAAAAGATACATGGAAAATCCATCCAATAATTTCTGAGCAGATATCTTGGTTTGTGATTACCTTCCTGTCCCAGGGAAATACAAACACTCTTTTTTGTTAGCATTATAATAGTCTTAGGATATTCTGTAGAAAAAATACTGCAGTTTTTCATGTTTTACTACTTTTTCATCTGTTAACAACAGTAATAAAAATACCTACTGCCAACAAATCCAGAAGGAGAAAAATCCCCTGTTTTTCAAGAAAATAATCCTCTGCAATGTAACATCCAATGACACAGGACCTTAAACAGAAATAATTTTACTGTGCAAAAACATTTTAATGCTTTAGAGAATTCCACAAGCATCTCATCTGTTTTACTGAATTGCATAAATATAATTGGTATGCAATATGCTTCGTACCTTCAGGGAGTAGAAAAATCATATTTCAATTGCCTTTTCATATACACTGTCTAACTAAATATACATTACTTAATTGCTCTTTCTTCTCTTGCAGGTGGCACGCCTGCCTTGTAGCACCCCAATAAATTTGGCAGGTTCACAATGAATTGGATTAGAATTAGAACTTTGAACTAAAACTAACTCAGTAAAAGAGACTAAAATTTAGCTACATCATGTCCCTGATTTGGTTTATTGCAGGACTGCGTGAATATTTCTGCTAGCAGAATCAAGGGGCTGAGACAAGCAAGACTGTTTTTTTTGGCAAGTGTTTGCTTCTGCCAGCTTAAAATTATAATGAAACTGGCATTCCAGATGCTATTGCTCCCCTCTCGTATTTCCTCACTTACGGTCATTAACACAGAAACTGAAAGGATCTCCTGCATCACTGAGTCTTTTCTTCCAGACAAACGTATCATTTGGTTTTCCATGTATTTATCTACATCTCCATTAAAACATATTAGCTTTTGGTTATCCTCCTATGTATCAGCATAGATCTACAGCTTCTCTGTGTCTTTTATATATTTTACCTCTGCCATGCTTTCTAGTTGACACTTTAACTTCTACCACTATTGAGTGGAAGGTAAAATTGTGTTACTTTTCAAAACCAAACCTTTACTTTAAGGCAACTTCTAGCAATTAAATGTTTCTTACTGACTGTATTGAGCTATGTAAAACAAAGGATAGTAGACATTTCCTCTCACAGAAAAACCTAAGTTGACTTAAAAAAAGCATAACTATGTGACTGAACTTCCTTGGTATTATGTGGACAGTGTGAAGCTGTTCTTCATAGCAATCCTTCAAAAATTTCTAGCCCAATATAGCCAGTTTGCAAACATACCTTCTTGTGCTTACACAGGTTTTAACTAATATTGGTCTTGCCTCCTGCTTACATCTCTGAAGTTATTTACAGACTCTAACCATAAACCTCTCTTACAAAGCCTTAGGTAACTGCACGTCAGGTCACGCGGTGTGGGGAGTTAGGTTGTCATACTGAACTCCTATTTAGAAGAGAATACATGCAGAATATTTATTTTGTGTTATTTTTACTTACTAAAATTGTATGAAGGATTTTTACACATTTTAAATAGAAGAATGCCCTATATGTGCAAAGAAAGGCCACCATATTGCAGACCTAAAAAACAAGACCTGCCATTTTTTAAGAGTTGCTGCCATTAAAATACTTCTTTACTAACCACAAGCAGTCAAGTGCACCGAAGAGGAGATGAAGGTGGCCTAGTCCACTATGAAACTTCTTTGGATCCATCTGAATGAATGGGATGAGTATATCTACTCCTTCATAGCTGAAGAGTTCCTGAGGAAATGTTAATTAATGCAATATGTTTCTTCAATATTTACCAAATAGCTACAAGAAAATATAAAGGAAACTGGAAAAATGTAAATGTTTATATTGTAATAAATTTGGCCTGCTAGTTAAGAGCAGGGTATATTCCTGATGATATAAATAAGAAAAAGATTTTTCAAGTTTTCCAATCTGTTAATCCTGTTCATTATCACATTTTCATACATATGCATTGTTAATTATGTAAATTAGCATTAAAATAGGTGAGGCACCTGCTAGTGCATTTTTGAGAGATTTTGTATTTTAACTGTCACTGTCACAGAAACCAGTTATCAGCCCTGACTTGTTAGGGTTGAACTACAATTGATATCTGCTTTTGAATGAAAAAAACCACAATATCATTTAAATTAAAATATACCATGTTTTGATGTTTTCTGCACAGTAGGAGGTAGAAAGATACATACCTTCCTGTGGAGATCATTTTCACAGAGAACAGACAAAACAAAAAATATGTCAGCTTGGATTTCCAGTAGAATGGCATCTTCTCTCTCTTTGCATTTGTCTGCTGCATACTTAAGGACATCTATAAATAAAATATTTTATATGTGAACGACCTACACACAAGACTCTTCTATTACAGCTGCTGATTTTTTTAAAAAGTATCAAATTTACACCGAGGGATTTTTAAAGGAATCTACTAATGCTATTCACTTTAATCTCCTTTATGTTCTAACAGCTTACAGAAGTGCAACACTGATGCTGTAGGTTTATGGACCTTTCTAGCAGCTTGCACTGACCTTCCTTGTTCAGATTCTGTGCTGCCCTTGTCTTGTGCCAGTGCAATTAATTCAGAGAACTGATCTGAATTAAGAAACTCTTAGAAAAAGGCAATGAACTTACTGATTTGCTTTACTGTACAGCCTCTCAAACATTTCGACTGACAGTGGAAATGTGGGAAAGACATAAAATACTTCCACTGCTGAGAAAATCAGCCTTGAACAATGATGTTCAGACACATAAAGTTACTTGAATCTCATGTGTAAGGCATAGTGATCATTTTGCTTTCACTCAAATCTGTTAGTTACCACAGAGTTTTCACTGGAGTTCTACTTTTAACTGAGGACAAAATCCTTCATTTCTAGGCTTTCTATTACAACATACTCTTTGAATTCCAGAGGATCTTACTTATTTTTTTTCTGTCACTATGACTCTTTCGGAGCACTGGGAACTTTTTATTATGGTATTAAAAGAACTTAAAATAGTATGTATTTGAACTTAAAACCAAATTTAAGAGGCATGTGTTACTGAACAAGACTATGCTCTAAAGAGCAGGAGTAGTGCTTAAGCAGCTTATTCTGCTTTTATTCTACATAATGTTATTAATATAAAAGTACATTGGTACTATTTTTTTTCTAAAGAGGAGCTGTGGAAAGTGACACCATAATAGACTTAGATAGAACATGGCCCATGGCTGGAGTTCCTAGTGGCTCTCAGTTAAAATAAGATGTAACAAATGCAGTATAATAAAGGGAGAAAGGGCAGCTTTCACTCTGAAATTAAACAATTAAGCTTTTACAGTTGTCTGTTTTGCTTAATCCCTTCAATTATGTGCATTTAAGTGTAATGGAATTAAAAAATCAAATAAATTACATCCATCTTGGATTAACTGTTGTAGGTTTTTCAGTTTTTCAGCAGAGTACCATGCTAAAACCACAGGACACGAAAAAGCATAAACATTCTTAGTGTCAACAGAATGTACTACAATACAAATTGTTCTTTACCCAGTAGCTGGCCAATTGCTCCCTGGTCACACAAATTAACGTTCACAGCATTGTCGTAAAGGGACACAACAGATCTCAGGACTCTCAGGCTGTAGCGCATTTGTGCAACTTTGTTGCCACGACCACCTGTCCCATGGAAACTGTTTCCTTGACCAAAGAAAGGATCTGTGAAGTAATCACAGTATTTTTTTTAGGCAGACAATATATGTGCAGAATAATAATGAGCTCAGGAAAAAAAACAACTGCAACTTATCAGTATAAGTAAGCTAAAACCAAAAATCCTTCCATCTTGTTTAAAACCATCTAGTAAAAAGCCAACTTGTGTGGGCTATACTTCTGACATTCATATGAAAGGTATGGTTTTGGTGAACATTTTAAATAATTACCTTTTTTTTTTTACCTTACTATGTTATTAACAGTCTCCAAAACTCAAATTATCTTCTCTAGCATCATATGTAATATTATCCTTTTAATCTCCATTAGATCCAAATGAAAAATTATTTCCAGGAAAACTTACCAGTTTAATTATAAATACTATCCATCCAGAGAAAACCACATCATGAAACTGAGTACAATGAGTATATTTTTGTTTAGCCTGTACTCTTAGCTGATGGCCACACTCCAGCCTTAGTCTGGAAGCTGTCTTGCTCTGCACAGCTCTAAATTTGAGTAAATGTAACCTGGCTCATTGCAGGAATTGCTGGTTGGACTCATTGCCACCGCAAGTGTTATCTAACCAGCTTAAAACACGGGCCACAGAGATGTGTGGCTGCCCACACAACTGATGGAATATCACTACAGTGGTACACAGGGAATGAGGCACCACCTTACCCTTCAGCAGAAAAAAAAATATTATGGTTGTTTTTTTAGGAAGATTAGTTTCCTAAGTGACCTCCTGAAAAGGAGTTATTCTGAATTCACGAGTTTTAAATGTTTCCTTTTTGACAAACAAATAAGTTTAGTTGAGTTGTGTTTTGAGGTTACTAGGTATGAAAGTCATTAGCATCTACTGACCTTGGCCTATACACCATTCTAGAAATACAAGGAGAAGAGTATTTCCTTGGCAGGACAAATATTTATTTACTAATACAGGAGCCACTGAAGCTAAAATAGCAATTGCATGAAGCTGTAATTCTTCGTATTGGGCAGCAGACCATTCAGGAAATCCAGGCTTTGGATTTGGTTTTACATAATAAAGGAAAGCTGGGATCACATCATTTTCACTGAGAAGCTGCAGAGTCAAGACAAAGAGATAGACAGACAGCTTACAGGGTTCACATGCAAATAACAAAAATCTAAAACAATAAGTGAACTTTATCTGTCCTACACTAAGAAAATTAATTTTTCTTGAGAAAGTATGCCACAAATGCTACAAGTACAGAGAAACTCTTTTTATATTCTGTAGCATTCTCACAGACTGTGGTTTGTTTAACTTTATTACGTTCTTCACATGTACTTCAATAATGACTTGCAGTGACTTGCCAGCTAATTCTCCTAGAATGGTCTAGGTTTGTAGCTTTTCTAAAACAGAAATTGTATGCTGTTTTCAAAGTGCAGGACTTAGTCTGAAGCTATGTATGAATTCTTAATTTGGAAAACAGCTGATTTCAGTGTGCTGGACTATACCAGATGGACAGCTAAACAATATTCCTGTGAGTCTTTTGACTTTTTTTCTTTTTGCTTACTGCACCTTCTGATCTGTTAAAACTTACCCGTACAGCACATGGGTCTTTAGATAAGACTCCTATCGCATTAAATAGTAACTTCTTCATCTCAAAGTCCTCATAAGAGTAGGTAAGTTTAAGTCCTTTTAGCAAGGGATTGGGAATTTTAACTGTGAAGGAAATTGTAGACAAGTTACCAAAAAAATGTAATTAGAAGTAAAAATAGTGTAATTATGCAGTACAGAATCTCTTACCTTCAGTAAATGTTCCAAGTACAATTAACAGCTTAGTAAATCCACTTTCCTAATAGGCATTAAAAAACATACATTAATTAAATTAAATTGCAGTGAAATTAAGACTTAGAGAGTCCCAAACTCATGTATTCACTACTATTTTTTTTTTTCTTTTTTCAGAACATAGAGTTTAATATATCCTACAGCAGAATATTTTCTCAAATAAGAGATCAACCATTTGGACACTGTACAACACTAACTAACTACAGTCCTAAGGGTACAATTAGTTAAAGCCATGTCTCATTCAGCGTAAGTCTGAACTTGTATGAGAGAGTCCCAAACTCATGTATTCACTACTATAATCCACTACACACAACCCCCCTATTTTTAGTACTGTTAAGAGTTGTGCTATTTAAAATGCACTTGTGTATGTGTAAACTTATACATCAGGGTCATCAGTACAATTTTCTGCCTTCAGCTGTGTGTACTAACCACTTATATCTAACTTCCATGCATTTGCAAGTAAGCACATGAGAACTGCATGTATGAGCAACATGCACTTACAAATATTACATATTAAAAATTCAGAAAATAAAATTGTGTCATTCACGAGAATGTAATTCACAATGGGGTTTCTAGGCAGCACACTCAAGGCAAAAGAGCTTTGTTTCTCAGGTAATTAGAAGCCACAGTTACCAGAACACTGCTCTTCTAGAGCAACAAAATACATAAGCTTGGCCTCAGTGCTCCAGCAAAGTGCCCCCAGAGCTTTCCACAACTTCCAAGATGAGCAGAGCTCACAGAACACTACATAAATGGCCCCACAGAATCAAGCCGTTGTGTTAGTTTTTCAGCAGCTTTATAGATCCCAAAAAAGGTGGGTTCAGATTTTTTCAGCCTAGCTCTGGAGGTTAGCAGACACCCAAGTAATTTTAACAATCAGAGAAATATTGCAAAAGTCATTTCAAAGAGAATACTGACATCTACAAACATGTTGCCTATTAGCTTTTGTCTCTATGGTATCTATATTCTCTGTACAAAGGCACTGTGAAGTGATTAAACAAAAAAGCATTAAAACTTATTGATGCTTTCTCCTTGCTGATTAATGCAGTATAAATTCTGATGGAAACAAATAAGCAATTACCAAACAGACAGTTCTCTTCCAACAGGGAGATAATCATAATTAGTATCATTATAAGCTTTACTTTACATATATTTTCCAGTTTACTTATGGTGAGAAAACACTTTTCCTTTTCAAAAGCTCAGATTTCTGTGCTGATTTCTGAATTACATTAAATACAAGACTGAGTTTTCTGAAGTTTCTTGGATAGTACATTAAGAAAGAGAACATCATGATGAAAATTTCTCTGTTATTATTTACAAGGCAGGTTTCAAGAGTAAAGTTAATGTTTTTGTGTACCTTGTATTTATACCTTGCACCTTATTTCCACAAGTGAAGTAAAAGCTATAGGGAGGCTGAGCACACAGAATCTAAATTAAAACTTCTCCATTTTTTCCTTGCATCGAAAACAATTTTTCCTCCTTGTATTTTAAGGAATTAAAATACTGTAGATACTTGTAAATAAACCTGAGCTATTTCTACAGCCAGGTAAACAATTTGAAAGTTTTAGACATCAAATATGTTACTGCAATAGGAAAACAGACATTTCATAACAGTTAGTGATAAAATGGAAAGCTTGAATGAAAAAATCTGTAATCTTCATTACAGACTATATAATCTATTTAGTAATACAGCCAACTGGGAAACTTCTACTCATGCTGAGATATGAATTATCTGAAAGTAATCCATTCCTGAATAGCCAATAGATCTACATAAGCATGAATCTGGTTGCTTAATTATTCAGTATGTATGTCACAACTTCATTTAAAGTTCTAAAACTGAACTGTAAAACAAGGGAGTAAAAAAATTTTAATATCTACAAAAGCTAACTTCTTTGCAGTTTCCTCATAAGAACTCCAGAATATCAAAGAAGAATGAGCTATCTCCTTTTTCAGAAAGTCATGATAGTGCATTCTGGACTACATTTAGATGACCTGTTCTTAGAAAGAAGTTATGTGCCTCTTATTAACTACATCTAAGTAATTATTTTCCCAGCATCTTATTCAGAGCTTCTGAGTGGATTTTTGGAAGACCCTTCCTGGTCCTGGCTATGAGGCATGGATGCTTGAGTCGAATTTGGGCTATCTGAATACAGCCTGTACTCCGACATCTTCAAACAACAGCTGAGATTTAATGCACAACTCACTGTAACAGGATGACACACCTGAGAATTTGTACAAGAATAAAGGAGCTGACATTTAATTTTGCACATGAACACTGTTAGTGTCGATTTCTAAGTATCAAATACAGCTGATGCTAGTACTTCAGATTGATGACTGATTTGAAGTCTTTCTGAGGTAAAAGGAATTGCAGAAAAAGAAATGGTTTCTTGCTTAGCAAGGAAAGCACCAGTGACAGAGTAGAACAAATATTAGAACCCTAGCAGGGAAGAATACTGAGTTCATAACAGCAAAGCAGATGGTATTTGTCTCTAGAATATAACTATAAATACCTACAATCATGGGTGCTGCAGGGTTTTCAGCTAGCAACGTGGCAATCACCAAGAGGTCATTCCGTAGCTGACGATCATAATGCCGGAAGCCACGCAGGAGGAGGTCTACAAATACTTCCTTCAAAGCACTTCCAAGAAAGTGAAGTACATTTTACCTTCTCTTTTCATAGTCTAATTTTAGACAGCTCTAGGTATAGAAATCCTCACTCAGCATCACACTTATCAAAGCCTTAGGGTTTAACTGCAAGGGAAATAACTTAAAACTTGGTTATGAAATGGATGCTTATGAGTAACACTAGACATCCCATTTAAGCATATACACAAGGTGCATGCATTACAAATTGCACCTTCCACTCTATGTGTTATAATCAATTCATAGAAAGACATAGTATTTCAAGCATGGAATTGGATGTTGTAGAAGGATTATTGAGAAGAAATGGCCAAACTGGAATAGTTGAAACAGTATAAATCACTAAGTGAGAACCTGTTAGTTACTCCAGCAGATCTAGAACTAAGCCTTGTATATGACAGCGTAGGATTTTGTACTAATTTCATAGCATAAGCATTTCAACCGTGCAGTAACGGTGGCCTACCCAGCCTCACGTGTCAGCTTGTCTGATATGGTAGTGCTTCCATTTTGGAGAATAGGATGTGTTAATACTGAAAACTTAATGAAGACCTAATGAGAGGTCTCTATTCTCCTTCTGTATTTTCTCTGCATTAATTTCAAACAAAATCCTACATAATAGCAATGTTTGAGATGTCTCCAAAATGACAATACTAATCCATAAAATGCTTCCCTGTACTTACTGTACACATTCCAAGCTACTGAGCTGATTAATTACTTCTTCTTTGGAGGTGTTTTCTAACAGGTTCCACAGGATTTCTGAGGAGCGGAACACCAGCTGTCCTGAGGGATCAACACCATTTAGATACAAACAGAGTCTGCTGGCTGCTTGGGCCTTCATCATAAGTCTGCAATTTACTCCTGAAATAATGAAAATCTGAATCATTAATTCCCTGTAGGTCAGAAGTTGTTTTAGGCATGTTCAGAGAATAACTTATCTAAGATCAGAGGTAATGAGTTAGTTGAAAGAACAGTTTGTACTAACCCGAGGTGGAGAGATGCTGGAGAGCTTTAAGTACCCACAACTTCTCAGTAAGTTGATTTTCAACTAGTGCTAGTGACAAAACAAGAGTTTCTGCTAATCCTCCTAATTCAGCCATCTGAATTTTATAGTTTGCACTTGTTGGCTGATAACCTGCACATACAATAGCGTTAGTTATAATGCAGTAAATATTTAGAATTTGTTTACTTCATAAAATATTCACCCTTTCTCAAGAAAGGATAGAGAACCTGGCATCATATTTCCTTTCAAATCCATATTTCATTACTGAATTACAGAAGGGAGGGAAAGCATTGAAAAAAGAAATTTATATTTATATATGCTAACTCATAAAAGTTAAGTTTATCTTAAATAGCATAAAAATATGTATCAAATGACATGAAATGAAGAATTGATAAATGCAGATAATGCACATGGTCAAAGAAATTTTAACTATGAATACATTCCAACAGGCTCTAGGTTGGTATTACTTGATAGGTACAGGAACTCTGCAGGATCAAACTTTGTCAAAATTTACATATATGCTTAAGAGATGAAGAATTTGACTTAAAATATCAGAATACAATACATTCTTCATTTTTGAAATTACATTTGCTAAATCTGGAGGAAAAGAATAAAATATCTCAATATTTAACATTCACTTATCTTGACGGAACTATTTACAGCTGTACAATAAATATACACATGCTTGCAGGATTTGAGTCTTTTTTGTAAGGTAAAAACTGATTTATACAGTTTCACATCTCTGGAATCTTGTGAGGGCTGCTGCAGCTGCAGCTTCTTAAGGCCTCCAAAAATAAAAGAAAACTAGCAAGAGGGCACAGGACTTAGTGTCATGATACAGGAACACACAAGGGAGCATGCTGGATGTCAGTATACTCCCTGATCTGGACTCTGGATCAACAGTGTAACACTGCTCATCTGTAGCTTGGCTGCCTATAAATTTAGTACTGTCTCACAGGATGTGATCCTGTCTGTGCTCCTCTAGGAGGGCACCCATGAGTGGCTTTGCCTGATAACAGCCTCTAGCACCTTCATGAGGGTCAAAGAAATAGCAGTGGATTTTGATGACAGTTTGCATGCCTATCCATAATACCAGAGGATCATGCTTGAGCTCATAATGCAGGCAAAATCAGCATCTTTTCGCAGAGACAAGTCACACGAGTTCAAAGCTCAAATGTGTCTATATAATACAAACTCAAATTTTGATGGGCTCGGACCTATCTGTCACAAGCAACACAAGTGAAACTACAGCTTCTTCTCTCCCGACTTGATATACAAATTTGAAAATTACTTTTCCATTCTTATAATTCCGATCCTAACTACTCTTTATTCCTCAGTTATCCATGTTTCAGAGAACTTGTGAACACTTCACATTTTCTGGATGCTATCTAACCCTAATCTCCTAAGTATATTAATTAATTACTTGTACATTGATTTCTTGTGACACTTGAAAATACTGTACTTTACCTGAAAGTAGTTTTCTTGGTAGCTTCATATTATAAAAGCTAATAACACATTTACATATTTGTATTCTAACTTGAGAGCTTGGCACTCTCATCAAATAACCTGTCAGAAACAGGGGAAAAAAAAAATAATTAAAAAAAATTACAAAGTTTATAATTTTTTTAGAAAGTAACCTTAATACTTCCATTTACAGTACTTAGTGTTTCCTTTGGTCATACCCCTTAAAAATCTGTCATTTCACATACAATTTTAGTTATAAGATACTCAAGGGACAGGGACTCCCACACTGAAGAGGACAAAGGGGTCTTGGAGGAGTAGGATAAGGTTAATCAGAAAATTACCTACTCTGCTCTACGGCTACAGACTCTTGTAAGAGACTGGATGTTATTCCCAAAGTTGTGGAATTCAAAAGAAAGCTATTACACTGTCATCATTACCATGTCAGAAACTCTCCTTGTAGCAGACATGATATGATATAAAGGAAGCACAGAAAGAGATGCTTTTCTACAGGATAAAGAGAATTTCATTGAGAGCTACCAATGCCTAACATGGATAATATAAACAATCACTCAGATTTTACTGTTTGTTTTGGATATGCTACTCGTGAAGAGTATATATCTGAAATCAGGGAGCCATTCTGCTATCTACTTGGACCTGTGAAAATAAAGACTTCTAAAATCTTTTTTTCTCACCCATTTCAGGCATAATCTTCTCTTCATGTGTGAGAGGCTGATTATGCTACCTCTTTACCATTTAAATCTTAGAACTAAGTGAGGTGATAGATCAGTCCTGCTCAATTCTGAATCCTTTTTCACTTACAGTGCTTGCAGTATTGTCTTTGAAAACCACAAATGTGACATTCAAGGTCATAAAAAGATACTATGGTACTAAGAGGTCCAGTGACATTAAGACATTATTTTGACACCTTTTCCTTAATGGCTCTCTTGAAAGAGATTTCTGAAAGATAGAAGCTCATGGCTCAGATGCAGCAGGAGGCTGAAGTCAGAAACTGCTGCTCTTGATAAGGCATGGCACTGAACTGACTGGTATTTAATCTTTGTAGGTGATAGGTCAGGCTTTTGGGTTTTGAAGGTCTGAGCTGGGAGTCAGGAGTTACTGCTTCTCACTTATTTCTTCCATTTGGTTTCAGAGGAGGAGGAAGGATAAGTTGCCCTTATCCCAGGCTTCAGTGTTTACTCTAATACACCAGTTACTCAGAGCAAAATGAAATTAAATAGGCTATAGACAGATTTACTTCTTCAGCTGTACTGATAAAGATACGCCATGTAGCTTCTGACACGGGTAAATATGTAATTCTGTTAGCTGTTATATAGGTCAGCTGCACGGTAACGGAAGAATGGCCTCCAATATCAAAAAGCACAGAGAACTTCACAAATAATTGAAAGACACTACTTACATTTACTAAGGAGGTAACAAGCAATTAAATTTGGGCTAGTACAATTACAGATAGTTTTATTATGGCATGATAATAATTCTATTGTGACATATCAGTCTACACTCACCCAGTTGTGCAATGGATTTTGAAACTGTCACAGAATAGCTTACTTCATCAGATAATTTCTTTTTTTGAAATGGTAACCTGCACATTGAAATTAAAAAAGATTACAGCTGTGCTTAAAACACTGCAGAAGAACACTTTAATCAAGTCACCAGAAAAGTTCAATAGCTTCTTCCTTGAGATTTTTTTGCAAATAAGGACACTTTCCCCAGGACAAATACATGATTTGTGATGCTGATTCTACACGGAAAGTTCTGGTTCCATAGCACAGCAATTATTTTGGAAATTAGTAGTACACATTCATAGATAACATTTTCATAGTTCATATTTGGTGATATAAGAAATACTGAATAAACAAGTGTTACATAAATGTGCGAGATTAAATCCTGGAACCTAGAGACTATCAGGCTTGTGCAGATCTAGACTATGCATAGACATGTCCAGAGATGGAAGAAAAGGATCATATCCATGGGCAAGACCTCTTGAAATAGCTAAAAAGAAAACCAATAAATTGACTCCAAATAGCCCAATGAAAAATTTATTTTTAAAAACAGGATGTTAAGAAATATTCAGTAACGTGTAAACTACTCATGTATGACACAAACATGTTAGTGCTAAAAAAATCTCTAAAAGTAAACATCACAATATTATTCTAAGGTCTCTGCAGCTCATATTATAGAAGCAGCTTTCCGGTAGGTTTACCTCTGTAAATATAGCCAGAGAAAAAGAAAGGAGAGAGCAAATAGTGGATAAATGGGGGGCAAAAAAAGAAATAGACATTGAAAAAAAGTGGAAAGAAGGCAGGTAAACAGAAGCAGTCATGAAATAGTGGAAAATTTTACTACACGAGTTCTAGTATCTGAAAGGAAATTTTAAATGCAGCCACTCCCTCTATTTACAGGCCTCTCTTTAGTAGCAAATTGTGGGGGAATTTCCAGAGTACAGAAATTAAAGCAAAACCCAAGAGTGTAATCTTCCAAAAGATATTCATTGCAGAAACCACAATTATTGCTGAACTGCTGTAGGAAACAAAAAAATCTATAGGAAACGAACAGCCTTACTCACAACTACATTTTATCGACTTTATATGCTCATTCCCAGTTTTGTCACACTTCTGCCAAACACCAAGGAAAATGAAACTTCGTGATGCACTTTCTCATTCTCCACTGTATGGCAGCAAAGGAAAGCAGTACAACTGAGGGTGCTCAGGGAAAGAAAAGATTCAGCTGAGAAGTTCTATGTTTATCGAACCTAACAGCTGACAGGGACCTATGTAAAAACCTCTGAGTATCTGGTGTACTGTGCCACTCATTTTTGTCTGGCATAATTTTTCTGTTCCTTATTCCCTCCTGTTGTAATTAAATATGAGCGTAACTCTAGTTACAAGCATCCCATAAGTAACTCTAGTAAAGTATCAAGTAGGCAAAAACTACAGACAAATGTGTAAGACCTAAATTCTACCCTACAAATAAAGTACTGCACAAAAACGAAGATGTCCCAAAATGAATGCAGTACATATTTAGATAAACTACAAAAGTCAAGCCCTCAGATTGTTGTGATTCTTTCACTTCTGCAATATGACTTGTCACTTTGTAAAGCTTACCTTCAGGTAAGTGTCTGTGTGTGACCTCAGGATTTTAAAGTCACTTAGAGAGCCTCTGTGAAGCAGCAAAACCTATCTCTGCAGGACTTAGCTGCTGAATCTTTTGAGGCCAGCAGTCTCAGAACAACTTACTGTAGGCAATAAGAGACCTTGGGGAATCTTGCTTCCAAGCAAGCTGGGGCCAATTACAATAGAGTTTTGGATGATATAATGCAGAGCTTCACAGATACTGAACCGTTAAAATGGGTCTCTCCCTCATGCCAACAGATGATTAACTCAAGGAAAACAGTTCATGAAAAGGAAGGGTGATATAATAGATGTCTTACAGATATAGATGCCTTGTAGATGCCGTATGGATGTCGGTTGCCTTAGAAAATGTATGAGCACGTTAATAAGCAGTGTTTAAATCTCTAAAAAAAGCTGAAATACTTACCCACATATTTTAATAAGTTCACATAAAGGCTCAGTGAAAGCTTCTTGTTCGTTTACTTTTTCTGCGCACAGGTTAAGAATTTCAATTATTTGTGCTAAATCCTTAAGGGGCTTTTAATTTAAAGTTAAGGAAATCAGATTGTTTGTACTGCTATGAATCAGAAGAAAAAGCTGAAAACTGCATTCATCATACTTCAAAGACATAACCAAGAAAAAGCAAGGCAAATGCTTTCAAAGTCAAGACATCTAAAGTGAAGCATATGAGTCAATACCTAGGCTTTTCAAAGCAGCCTTACTTTTACAGAAGTACAACTCTTGCAAATCTGATTGAGATTTCTCATCAGCTGAACTCACTGGAAGTTCAGCACTGACTATCTAAAGAATAGGATGAAAAGTGTCAGATTTACCTACCTAAAATCTGAGACAGCCTTGAGGTATTTAAATTCTTTCCTACTCTAGTCCCAAATCAGTAACTGATGTTTGAAATCTAGACCCAAACACATATTGAGATGAACTAATTTAGGGTAAAGGCACAAGATCAAAATTGAACAGATCACTGAGACTAAGAAGTTATTACCAATCCACTGACTCATGGAAATTACCCACAAGCGCTTCACTCAGTTGTGAAGTAATGTGATCGCTTAAATCACTGTGGCAATTAGCTGAACTGTACAAAATTAATCACATTTTTTCCATATGTCTTAACCCTCCCTAGTACTTTGAATTATTGGAATCCTTTCAATTTGTACTGTAAATATGAAAAAGGTTTCAGATAAGTTGGTTTGACTTTATTTTTCTTTAAAATGTCTCCTCACTGGAAGTCATTGTTATTTTATCTGCTGCTTCTTAAGCAGTGACAATTAATATGCTTTTCTAGTCTGTGTTGAAAGTACACTAATTACCATATGAATACTTTCAGCCACTGTACAGGTGAGATCCCTCTATTGAATTTTGTAGCAAATGAATCTAGGATCCAAGAATATTGCTAACCTATCAACTTTGGCTACATATGCACACAGCCAATGATGAGCATGTATGTCAACCATCACTGCTCTCCATATGGAAGCACAGCACGTCATGAAATGCTTTGCTGAAAAGTCAGAGTATTAACACAAACAAAACAGCACAACTTTAGAATTCTACAGTGTCAAAAAGGATACAAGCCCATTTTCAAAATGCTTGACTACCTTCTTGAGAGTTTTCAGCTGCTCTTTTTCCAAATCTTTCTTAAGCAAAAGAATGAAAAGCAGGTTTTAATTTCAGTTTGCCTTAGAACATTAAACAATTATGTTTATCCCCTTTTAAGTTTAAATGAAAGTGGACATCAGATTAAAAAAATCACAAGACACAATGAAATTCTGAAAGTGCTTTGCAGCAGGATTAGCTCCCTGATCAAGCCTCACATCTTAAGTATGAAGTCTGAGTTATTGTAACTAAAGAGGCTTTAAAAAAACCCTGTATTTTGTTAAAATGTCTGTTATTTTTCTTCTAAATTCTTTGGGATTCTGTGGAAGACAGCTAAGAAAACCAAACCTATGTCACACATTACACAGATGTATAAAAATGTAGATCTAAGAGGTTCAGAGTGGTGCTCTGCCACCACTGGGACACAGTCTGCAAATGCAAAGTTGAAAACTATTTAAGTCAGAGTATGACAGGATATGTCAGGGTGTGTCAGTGACATGCAGGATTCATTCAGATAGATACTCAAACTTGACCCTAGAATAAACACATACATACAGAATACTTTGCTGTCAAAGATCAAAAACATCAGTGTAATGGGATTTAACATAGCATGGAAGGGAGGTTTTTTTCACTGCGGTAGTAATATTAAAAGTCTCTACCCCGATTCTACTGTATGTATTTTTTTTAACCTGTTATCTCAAAAAAACCAAAGATAATGTCCATCTCCAACAGACTGTCAAGCTTCTTTTTGTCTTAACAGTGCAACTTTTTGTGTAGCACAGAAATGAATAAATTTTTCTGGAAAATCTATGGCAGTAACAGAACCCCCGACATACTTGGAGTTGGACTCCATGATCCTTATGGGTCCCCTCCAACTTTAGATACTCTATGATTCTATGATTCTATTACTTAAAATATTGTGAATATTAAAACCTTACTGAAACTGTCATAGTCTAATCTTGTTTGACTGGGATGCCCTTCTGAACTACATGTTGGTGTACAGCTGTCTCTGAGTGTTTTTTCCTCCTAGAAACCATATGACGAGAACTGAAATGTTACCTGTGATTATCAAGTCTGCTGTTATGTTTATATCAGCTTATTTAATGACCCTAAGTGAGGAGAAAGTATCCTGAAGGACTTCAAGGGACATTGCTTGAGGAAGGCAAAAACAATAAAGACGTACTGGAACCTGTGCTGTACCACTGGGTATCAGACTGTGATAGTGTAGAGGACTGATGTATCTCAGGTTGTATGGTGCGAGTGGGAACCTTGAGTAAAAGTGAGTTCAGTGTCCATTTACTCTGTATGTTACTGCTGTAGTGTATCTCTGGGATATGTGCATAGACACATAAAGGTTTTCTTTCTTACTCAGAAAATGCTTCTATGATTCATTCTAGCTCTTCTGAGCACCTCCACGCTGGGCAAGAGCACTGCAACTTAAGGCAGGCCAGAAAATTGTTTTAGGAATCTACAAGCCCAGAATCCTAAGAGCATTTTATCATGTATCTTATACTCTCTGGAGAAATAAACAATACCACTGAGCACTTATTCCTTCAGTCACAAAGTTTATTCTATCAGCTCTGTATCAAAACAGGGATAAAAAACCCAACAGAACACGAACTACTCTGTGGGGCATTGATTTAAACTTTGGTGTGTTTAAGCAAGTTCTTGTTTTAAGAATATAAACTATTAAGTTGTTAGATAAAAAATAACTGATGGCTTAGTGAAGTCGGTCTGCCATACCTTCTTGTGGAGGCCAAAAACATTCTGTGGAATTTTACATTATGCTCTCCTGTGTGCCTAGGTAGTCATATCTGTTTCCAACACTGTATATTTCTCCTTCCTTTAAAATACCTCCAAGGAGAAACGTTAGCAGTTAACTTGAGCAATTACATAAATTCCTGACATACTTCCAGTAACTCTGTATTTGTTTCTCATCTGTAGGTTTCAGCACTCAAAGCCTCCCAGATAAGCTAGAAATTTTTCACATCCAGTTTTAAAAGGCAAATGCTTTTGCCTTCTTTTTTTTTTTTAAAAAAAAAAGCTGCTGTATGAAGACATACTGGGTTATATATAGATATATATTTAATATAAAAACATTGTTGTTACCATTCTCTAATACAATGGCAATCTTTAGAAGATCAAATATTTCACCTGTAGCCCCAGACACCGGTGCCACTTCATTTATTTAGGATGGGTGCTAAAATAATTGTGTAAAACATTTTTCTAGGCTCCATTACTACCTGTGTAACAAGGAATCCAGCATACTTACTGACTCGGAATCTTTCAGTAGCTTGATGACGTGACTCAGATCCACGGATTTTAACTGTGCACCCTGGAAAAGTCACACTTTGAACATTTTTTTTTCTTAGACTGTCCTTAAAAAGTGCTTAAACCTTAAAACGTACAAGTGTCTCATTGAACCAACATGAATCTACCCACGGAGGGTAAACCCAAGCTGCGTGTGGAGCACAGACTAGGGCTTGTTCTCAGTCCGATGTAGCGGCCAAGCCAAGCCAAGCCAGGCCA
>NW_009953923.1:1045534-1066718 GCF_000747805.2 Chaetura pelagica | reverse complement strand
GGTCTGAAGAAGGGGAGACTCCGGGGGGACCTCCCAGCGGCCTTCCAGTCCCTCCCGGACCGGAGCAGGGCCGAGCCTGCCAACACCAAACCCTCCGGTAACAGCAGGCCCTCGGCTGCGTTTAACCTGTTGGCGGTACGTGCCTAGAGGAAAACAGCTGGGTGTCCTGAAGGGGCTGCATCAAAACGTGACACCTCCTGGTGTGACGGGCCTGCTGGGCCTGCTGCAGCTGCCCGTCGTGGGACTGGGACACGCAGAGGACACATTACACAGCTTTGGGTATGACCATATCCCAAGTTATTGACTGCAGGTGCCGTTGATATCAATCTCAGTTTTCATTAACAAGTAACTTTAAACTGCTGTGGTTCCAAAGAAACATTTAAATACATGAATAAATTTATCAAATGCTAGGATAGCAGTTTCAATCTCCAGACAGCTTTTATAGGAAAAGAAGCAGATGATAACAGAAACATTTCACATTTATCACTCCAACCATAACCAACACTCTTCTGTCTTCCCAGCTTGCATGCTACACCCCTCATTTCATACATGCCTTCTTCAGAAATAGGAGGTGTATCATGTTTGGTACTCACAAATGCTCTACAGTTCTGTCATCAAAGGGGTAATACACAACACTGTGTGTACCCATCCACACTCTGCATTTTGTAGAAGTTCATCCTGTACATAACTCCAAAATGATAGCAAAAATATAGCCTGGCATAGAATGGAATTCCAGTTAGGAAAACACAGTGGCCACTTTTACATCCTTCACCTCCTAAGCTGCATTCACAGGCAGAAAGGTCATACAGGCAGGACCTGTAGGCATTACAGTGCATTCACATAACATGGTGATGCAGCTGCCAGTCACGGAGCTGGTGTTTCACACTTTTCATCCATCCACATACACACACGTCTCCATTCCTCTAACCATTTTACTAGCCCTTCCATGTTCTACTGCAATGTTTTTGTGAACATGTTCTCAGTGGCAATCTTGTATCTTGGGCCTACACTAGATGGTACAAAATTTTTTATTAAGTAATTGCAAAGAGTTATAATGATGATACGTACAGGTCTGCAAACAGCGCTGAACAAACTAGGTTATACATTTTTATGCTTGGTGCCCAAACACTTACTGAAGGTGTATGTATTCAAAGTTTTTAAGCTTATGACAAAAAATCTAAACACTAAAATTATGTTTTACTGTGGCTTAAGTGGCTTTAAGTTCTATTGCTTATGCTTGGAATGACAAATGTATGGAGAGCTATACCATATGGGCAAAATTGGGCAACATAAGTCTGTAAATTATAAGCTTAGGTCACATGCCATTTGTTGGCTGACTGTTCCAAAGATCACAATGCAAAGCTCAATGTGCTCACTGTGCACCTTTCTCATACACTAAGCTTTTAAAAATTTGGATTAAAGTTACACTGTGTAAGTTCAACTACAGGGATTCTGCTGTCCTTGGCAAATGGCCAGTGTCCATCCTCAAAAACCTCCAATCAGCTGTGAAAATATTTACTTAACAGTTTTCTGCCCTGAAGAGGCTTATATTGTATTTTCATCACATCCACCTCTTCTGTTGTTAACAAACAACATTTGACACATCAAGACTATAGTACTTTACTTCTGAGAGTATTAATTCACAAGTACTAAATGTTTACTCTTACAAATGCTAAGAATTATGTTTAAAAAGTAGACGATGTAGAGGATCCTGTTTTGGCTGAGGACAAACTTGCTGTGAAGAGGCATTTCAGCAAACTTTTTCTTGAGGTAAAGTTAAATTTCCTAAAACTACAGGACTGTGCATTTCAACATGATGGACAGAGGTGTGCATTAGATCAAGGTTCCATATCTAGGTCTACTGTTAATCGCCTGTTGACTTTGCTGAGTGAATTATTTCCTCTACCACTCTGTATTTGCTCTTACAAATCAGGTTGCCAGCTTTTGAAGGACTGTTGCTCAGTACAGGATACACCTTTCATGTGCTGCAAAAGGGGTCTTTAGCCCCAGTCAAGTGATGTCCTTTCCTTGGCTGTATTGAACCCTTAAGACTTTTTCCAAAGCCACCTGCACTGTTTATACAATGCTGAGCTCTTTATAGTATAGAAATAATTTTAAACACCTTTCATTTTAAAGACTGTTGAATTCTTGTTCCTCTTTTATTTCTTGTTTCTTTTTTTGCTCAGTACAAAGGGGAAAAAGAAGGGTGGGACATAAGACCAGGAAAGTGCAGAACTGTCCTGCCAGACCTCCAGTGTTTCATATCCATAGAAAAAAGCATCCAGCAGCAGATTCAGCCTTAAACCTGTAAAGTCAACAGAGGTTCCAACGTCTGGATTCAACTACCTATACTGATAAAATACAGTGTTCAGGTTATCAGGTAGTATGGATTTGATGGGGACTTTCACACCAATCATTATTATTGTAAGGAAATGCAGTTAAGTCCCAGTAGACAGAACTTAACACTTTTGTACAGTACAAGGTACAGTTGGACAAAGGTGAAAATTCAGGGCACCAGCTGCTAGCATAGCATCAACACTCAGTAAAACAAGCACTGTGATATAGAGAAACAGGGTGAGATTTTTATTTTTTTTTTTTTAAAGCTAAGACAAGACAAACTTCAAGGACCAAAATGTTATAGTTTTGAATTTAAAAATACCTAAATTCCACTTGGGAATCTGGGAAGGCCATGCAACTTAATGGCAAAGCAATGCAAATCCTGCCAGCTTCACAGTCTCATGCATCTTTACTTCGGTAAACTTAAAACAGTTTGTGCCTCTGACCTCTAGTTAGGCAGGATTTTAGCTCTTATGTTTTCTTTCCTCTTATGTTGGCTTAAGCCTATTTAGAAAAAAGTTATATATTTGCAGGACTGCAAAGTGGTTCACCTGTTTTTCTCATTTAAACAGCAATGCTTTCTCACATACACAATCAAAAAGAGTGTCTCTACCTGGCAAACTTACTTGTGCTGACCAGTTTCACTTTTGCCAAACTTTGTTTGTTTAATGAAAAGTGAATCTGAATATATACTGACAGTACTGTAGTGCTCACTGTGTCCTCCAAACATTCGGAATACCTTAAAGTAGAATATGGGATATAGCTTTTCAGTGTGTTTGTGTGAAATATGTTATCCAGCCATTGCAAAAGAAACAAATTGCCCTTTAAATTTTTTTTATTAACTCACATTCAGGTTCTACCTCTAAGAGAAAAACTTGATCAGAGCACAGATACAGTATAAAGAAAAGAAAGCTAAAATTTATTCTGCATAAACACAGAAGAAAAAGCCAAACACCTGACACTTTTTATTGATTTTTGTGTAAAACACCGTATATGGAAAAATAGATGAAAGCATTAATAATACTTTATAATAGCCCTGTTCAGAGAGACAGCATAAATTGACAAACACAACTACAAAGAGAATATTGCACATGGGAGATGTACTATTCTCACTGCAAGCCACTGCCAGCAAGGCATGGCAAACAATATATAATGACAGAGATCACTGTGCAGGTCAGTTCAACGTGTCACTTATTTTACAGCCTGTAATCTTATTAATTCAAGTGGTGTCATATGATATAGTATCAGTACTGCAACATTACTTATGACATTGATAAAAAGTACTATAGGATGAACAACCAAGAAATCAAAGCCTGTGTATTAGGAGATGCACTGTCTGAAAGGGACTACACATAGTCAGCTTCCAGAGGAAATCTTCACATTCAGAGAAAATGTTGTTTCTTAACTATACTCAAACCAGTGAAACTTATAGCCACTTGGGAACTTGTTGCTTTATGTTAACTAATCATTCCCTTAGTGCCAGTTGGGCAGCATGTAAAGCTAGTAACATACAGACACACATGGACAGAGATGCTATTTTATAGGCAATTAACACCAAATAAAAATACAAATGTACTTTCTCATGTTGGCACATCATATAACGTACAGTGTTGGAACAAAAAGTTAAATGTGGCACCAATTCACAGTAAGCATTACCACAAGCTAGATACACAAAGAACTTGCAAAACAATACAAAATAATTAATTTCTATATAATTTGAGAACATGAATACTTAATTAACTTGTACAGTTGCCACAGTTAATAAGATTGTAACATAAAATTAAAGACATATGAAACCTGTAATAGAACTGCATTTTAGACAATGTTATGAAAGAATACCTTAATATCCACAGAAAAGAAATAACCTGTTGCTAAATACAGAGGTCTCAATTTTCTAATATAAGGTGTACAGTTCTGTATTACATTTTAAACAGTTTTGGTTTTTTTTACTGCACAGTAATGAAAAGAGGTTTACTTCATTATTAATTTTTCATTAGGCAGTAAGCAATTATTATAAAGCTACACAAAAATACCTTTATAGCAGGCTATTACTCAAAATATGTATTTATTCTTCTAAGTAACTAAGACATCTACATGAATTTAGTTGTTTATATTTAGGCAAGTGAAACTAAACTTCTAGCCTTGGATCTTTTTTCCGTAAGAATTCCTAATAGATTCTTTACATGACCAAACATACACATGATATGATACATAATGTGTAGTCAATGCATGAGGGTCATTTTACTTTCAGACTTAACAGTGTCTTGTTAGACTGAATTGGTCCTTAAAGAACACTACAAAGTATTAAATTACAAGTCAACTTGTCATTCCATTAAGTAAACACATGGCCTAACAGGAAACCATACATAATTTTGTTGCACAAATACTTCACAAAATGTCTTCATATATTTGATCTAAAAATACCATCTGTTTATTAAGACTTCCATATCTTAATCTTTCAAGTAACTTATAAATCCAAAATACATTTTTAGTTTTCTACACACAGTTTGAAAACGTAATTATTCTTTCCAGACACCTTTGGCAGTTCAAAATTTATCAGTTTAAACATTCTTGAAGATACTTAAGGATGAAATAACTTTTGGCATAGGAAAGAGGGCCAACATATTTCTGTATATATTCTCAGTGGTTGCATTACAGTACAACATATATGGAGTTTTGACAGTAATTTTCATTTAGTCCCGTATCTGGGTTCTGCAACATTACCACTATTGCTTGAAACAAATTAGGTAACTGTAGGGAACAGGAATGTTAACTACCTATTCTACAGAAGTATAGAATTACTATAAAGTAACAGCAGTATATTTTATTTTGAAATGTAATCAGATTGTCAACAGTAATGGTTTCTGTCCTAAGGTTGTTCAGAGGTATGAAATTCTGCTCTCAGTTATACCATCCCATTCTAGTGATTTTAATCAGGTTTCGTGCACAGGACTGGGGTAGAATGGCATGGTATCTATCCCACTAAAAATCTCCAAGACTTTGTGTATTCTAAGATTGTTTAAATTTTTTTCATTTAAGGGACTGAAGCACAAATGCCTAAGCTTTGTGTAGTCTTCCTTTGCAATAATGGAATAGGAAACAGGCCAGGAAAATCAGTTACATGTTACTCCACAAGCCTTTCAAGAAATACACAGCTTTCTGCATTGGAATGTATTTACAGACAGGAAAAGTAAGTTAGAAGTTATAATTGTCACTTGTTCTTCATTTTGATATGAAAATCTCATTCAGACTATCTTAGGCTCCTTCCTATAATCCAACAATGGCAGGTTTTTCACTAATGTCTAGAATGACTGATAAAATAGTATTGTGCTTGTATATCACCACAAATATCACAGAAGTAGCTGCATATTGGAGGAGTGACAAAAAAAATATTATCTTGAAGCTAAATTATTTGGTTTTGGAAAAAGAAAGAATGTAAACTTTTAAAATTAATTTGATAGAAGAAAGAAAAGAAAAAGTTTAATAAAACTGTCTTTTCCTTTCTTTTCCCGCAAAAAACTGGGAAAGTTTCAAAAATCTAAAAAAGGCAATTTTTATGAAGGAGTAGCCACTAAATACAATACTCCAGAGGCAGCACCTGTCTCAAAAAAGTACTAAATTATTGACTTCCAAGAATCTGAGAGGTTATGTCAGGAGAAGAATCACTGGACATACGCCTTCTTTTTGTAAGCATCTGCCACTTGTCAGCTATTGGAGACAAATCTCCAAGCCCTTAGTATGACCAGTTAGAGCTGTTGTTATAATTTACTTTTCAAAAAATAGTGAGATAAAGTGAATTTTATCTTTCCAAATGCTTCCCTCACTGTATCTTAAAATTGAGTTTTCAAACTATTTGAAACTGAAAATCTTCCCAATTTTCTGTCGACACACATGGAATGTAGGTGAATTTTTAATTTTTTTTCAAAAAGTTTTCACAAAAAACTATTTTCAAAAATAATTCACTGACCTCTCATTTAATACAAAACATATTTAAAGACATACAAAAATGCTTTAATTCTGGAAAAATTAATGCAAAATATTTTTGTTTTCATCTCTAGATTTGAACATGTTTAAAATGAAAGGAAGTCCAACTGTCTCTTGATTTGCAACTAACCCCGAATACATACACACGGGCTTGATGAGTAAGTTTGGGAAATACAGATACTGAAATGACTCATTCTGGATTTTTAAAATTTGAAACTAAATGAAGAACAACTAACATGAACTCTTTAGGTTTAGGCTGGTGTGGCTGGGGGCAGAGTTTGATTCTAGATTCTTGTTCTGCGGAGCTGTTGGTTTCATGACCAACAGAGATACTGAGATTTAAAGGACTAGTGATGTTTAATGATACATTCAAGCTTCAGTACTGTGAATTTCTGATATATCATGATGAGAAATTCTTGCTAATAACAAATAGCAAGTGAAGGTTCAGCTAAGAAAGTCACAGATCCTAAACAGTGCAAATATACATAAGAAAAATATAATTTTATACAAGTAAAGCAAACTAAGACCAAATACACATTCTGATTATCTGAAATAAAGGCTTTGATAATTAAGCAGGAGTAGCCTGAAGGTATGAGTTGAGTTTGGCTGTATTCTCAAAGAGCAGACCCTGACAAAGCAGTACTAATAAATAATTGTGAATATTCTTTTCAATTCCACAGGAAATGTAAATGTCAAGTTTTAGAGATAAATTCTTTTTTAAATACAAGAATAGTAACTTTGTTTCTCAAAAAATCAGGCATATCCCAGTGACACTTGTTGTAAAAGTAAGACTATTATATAAAAATAGAAGATTGGATTTGCACAAAATATATTACAACTTTAAGACAGACTCTGGGAAATCCATTATTGTAATAACTGAAACTCCATTGTAGAAACATACAGGATATGAGTATTGTGATGCCTCCCTGTTGTACCAACATATTGGAAGTTTCACAGTGAAAATAGATTTTTGCTGTTGCAGTTTTCTGGGTTTTTTTGTTCTTTAGTTGTTGGGTTTTTTTAGTATTTCCTGATATTTTTAAATAATTATAAAATCAAAACCGATTTACTTGCACACATATCCGTCAGTCTTTCTGTAAATGTGTAATAGTTTCCAATTTTCATTATATGATGGAAATAAAGAGATGCCAAAGGTCTAAAATCCAACATGATACTTTGCAAGAAACAACTCTGGTAGCACCACACCATTTAAGCAAATGATATAACAAGATAGACAATTACACCATAATGGAAACTGCTTTTGCATATTCAAACCATGGAATGGTGTAAAACCACACATAAGTAAATACACTGTACATGTGCAATACATAATTACAAATTAATATAAGTTGTTTCAAGGCCTGATTACTTCATAAATTATTAACTCTATTAATCTATACTTTGAACTCACTAACCCAGAAGTATGGTTTTATAAAAGAAACACTGCCCAGAAAATGTGACATTAATAAATACCACTCTGACATGTATCCTTTAAGTCAGATATGTGGAAAGAATGGTTAAAATAAAATATAATTGTGATATAACTGTGCAAAGGAGCATTAAAAAAAATCTGATTTTATAATTATCTGCCCTCTGTGATTCAAACAAAAAAATGTTGCAGTTATCTGAAGTAGTAGTCTTCTAGGTATAAATTTCTCATTGTTTGGTTCAGAGCTTGTACTGTGTATATGCCAAGCAAGTCCACAGTAACTTTACTCATACTCATACACTGAACTCCTAAAAATTTAAGTTTATGACAAAGAAACAATCAAAAAATCTACAACAGTGCTAACAAATATTAGTCTGTCATCACATCACAGTTATCCTTTCAGGGGAGAGATGTGGAACAGACCCACTTGCTTCTTCTATACCATGGCTTTTCTCCCATCCTCTTCGGATTCTCCTTAGTTTCCTACTTACACAAGGCAAAAGTAAAAAGATCTTACCTAGAATTACAATGGAAGGCAGAACAAGGGCAAGAACAAAATTTGGTGGTGTATAAAATCTGTAATACTCTTCTTCAAAAGCTCTTTTCCATCCGTAAATCAGTACATGGAAAGTACTTATGAGCAGAGCAACATATCCAAGTGTAGACTTTAAAAAAAAAAAAACAGGGAAAAGGAGATAATTGCACTTGGTCCTTCATCTGACATCTCTAACCCATTATTTTATCATTTCTATTAGGCATCATGTTAAAATCTAGGCCTATTTTAAATTAGCAACACGTGGTTTTAAGTTTGCTGTTCTGAAAACCACAGACTGAACACTTATTTACAACTTAACTCTGCTAGCATCTATAGGCCTTACTCGAGGCTGAAATGAAGATGATGTTTGCCCAAATTCTAAGCAAGAAAATTCAACTTCAGGACACATATTTGAATAAGGAACAATCCCAGTAAAGTTACTGGGACAACAGCAGTTGTGACTGGAAATTAAGTTCTGCTTCTTAACTGTGAGGGTAGATCACTTCCAAGATTCATGACTATGGAACAATGCAATTCTGATGGAGAAGACCTGGGCCTAAAACTCCAGATTTTTATCACTCTAAGAGGCGCAGTTTGCTTCTTCCTCAGAATGGCCTACATCCACCTGTCAAGTTAGCATAAACCATCCCTTACCTTTCTCCATCAGCTGTTACCTACTGGTTAAACGGAGTATCTGGACTGCAGAACTTGGGCATAACGGCACAAGGCCACAATGCAGTTTATTATAAATAGGTAATAGGTAGTGCTGAATGAAATGCTAAGTAGAAGGTTCCCACAGCACCCTGCAGAGGACCTCTTATCACATAATCTAGAGCATGCCACAGAAGGTAGTGCTCACAGGGGTCATTAAACAGTTTTGTGAATCATCCCTTTTAAGAACCCTGTAGCTGTACTGCTCTACAGACTTGAGCTAAAAGTATGACCCTTGACTTTCCCAAACTGTGGTAAAAAAAGACTACTATGGTTTGAAATCTGATGGTGATCAAACGTAGAAAAACTCCTTTTGGCCAAAAATGATGTAATGACTAACTTTGTTGGGAAACATCTGTAAAACATATTTGAAACACAGGTTTAGTTTAATTCCAGTAAACAGAGATCCAAGTAAAATGCAGCCTAAGGATCTATAATAGTGGAAAATTCAGTTTCTAGAGAAAGGAGAATGTCTGAGATAATACCATTTGCAAGGATCCACAGATATAATGGTATAAAAACAAAAATACTTTATTTCTAGACATTGATACAATGTTTTTTAACTTGCCAGTATTTATGCATTTTTTGTCCATGATTTCAGAGCCATGTTTGTATGTTTTAGATATGATGCACCCTTTTTAAAAAAAGAACAATTTTCTCATGAGACATTCCATAAGAAACAGAACAATGTGAAAACCATTTGTGGATGTGAAAATGGCATATGCAGAGTCTGAATGGAAGTTCTAGTAAGAAACTTGGGCAGCAAAAAATATCATTGAATCTGATGTTTGAATATGTTTTTGCAGATTTTTGGTCGTATGACTGTCCTGAATTCATTGCTTTTAAATCACTGCCAGCAGGAAAGAGGGCACAAGTGAATCATATCTCTCATTTCTTCATCAGGCTTACTGCTGAGAAGTATAACAATTCTTGAAAAAGAAACAGGAGGGAAATGTTACAGATTCTTCTCAGATTTTTTAAAAAAAGTTTCAATGCTTACATAAATTCAATCTGCAAACTACAGTTTTGAGACAACTATGTATATCTTTCTACCTAACAGTAAAAAAAAATCCGTTGGTAGCACTGGGTCATACTACGGTATGTGTCAGGAAGCCTATTCTAAAGTCAGCCACCCCTGTGGATGTTAACATGAAAGATATTTCAGCTACTGAGAAATAAATTATGATCATGCTGTAGGAGTTATTAATTGCCAGAAACCAATCTGTTTAATAGTGGAAGATGAGATAGCTGCTATAATCCAGATATGCAAGGATGATGTGGAGGATGGAATACAGGTATAAAAGACAGCGGATTTCCTGAAATGTAGTTGTGCTTCGGATGGAATATACATATTGCATTTCTATAATCCTTTCCTGGCTTCTTAAGACAAAAAGAAAGGGATAAATATGTCTATGAGAGCTGGAAGATCACTTACACTGATGTTACCATAGGGAGGCAAGGAGAGGCACAGGATGCTAACTTCTTTAATAGCAGAGCACTTTTGAAAGCAGCAAGAAGGGGTACTTTACTGATAAATTCCCATCTGAGTTAGTAGCAATATCAGCTGTAATTCTTGGGAACCCTCTGCCTAGGCTCTAGGATGGCTGCTGGGAAAAAGGGAAGAACATATTTGGTTGCTTTGCTTTCTTATCTTCCATAATACTGTGTTTCCTGGAAGCTGAGTAATTGATTAACACATTTCCTATGGACTCCATTCCCCTGTCTTTCAGCTTCTCTCCAAGTCTTCCCTGTTTTGTTTTTCTTCCTTCCTCATCCAAGTCAGTTTTTTAGTCAGTGTAGGAGATTCCCAGTCAAGGCCACAGATGAACTGGACAAAGTGGCATTGTTTGGAGTGAAAAAAAAAGTACGGAAAAGATGCAGGATAAAAATCCCTAAGATGTTACCAGGAAGATGTACTTAAGACACCAATCTGCTTCAGGATTTTCTAACTTCACAATGGTTGAATAGTTCAAAAAAATTAATATATACAAAAGATATTTTCCGAAGTCTATGCTTATGCAAGGTTTACTTCAGATTCAGTAACAGGATATTGCTAAACTTAAAAACAGGCTGTAGTAATTCTGACTGGAATCTTACCCGTAAACTTGCTAAATACTCAGGCCTCATTCTTCTTTACTCTGGGGAAAAGTATCATATTCTTGTGGGAGAACCAAGGCAGGGCAGCCCTTCCTTAAAGTGCATACACAAAAAGGTTTTAGTAATACTGCCTCCCCAAACCTTTAGGATTGTGCTAGCAGACAAAAGGAATGTCTACAAAAAGACCAGCTCCCTAATATGGAAATGGCAGATTTGCACTGATTTTTGCTAAGGAACATAAAGCTCAGCTTCCAAAGACACTCTGCTCTGTCCATTGCCAGTTTTTGTGATGTGCTTTGGTCTGGAAAACAAAAGCAGTAGTGATTTATGCTTACATTATGTATTTAGAGTATAACTTCCTTCAGAAAACTGAAGGGTTGAGTGCAGCACTGCTTGCAGACAACATTCTCCATTTCCATGTATTTTATGGGAACAATCAAGGACTAGTTTTAATACATCTTGTCCTGTTTGTGTGTTGGTTTAGGCTAGTTATTCTATCTGCTCTAACAAAATACAAACTATTTTTTTATTTCTTGCCTGCCTCTACTTTTGTTCCTTATCCAGGTATGTTTAGAAGAGAAAAAGAGAATACTGAATTGGTGTTTAACAAAACTGATGCATTAGTTTATCAGCCCCAGCTTCTTCCTTACCTCTTCCTCATTAAGTTCCAACTTGAAGATGTGTCCAAAGTTTCATGCAAAGTTTACATTATCTAAGATCTCCTACTGAACAAACTCTTCATTACTTTCTGGTTCTGTGTCTCTGCTATCTGGGTATTATGAGTGTTTGTCTCTGAATCATGAAGTATTCAGATTATTTATTTTGTACAGTGGTCAGCTCCCTAGCAACTGCAGCAACTCCCAAGTTTTCTGCTGCTCTCTTGGTTCCTGGTAGGGCTGACACAATAAATTCCTTTTGCATCACTATTCAACCTACTCATGTATCACTTTGTTCCTGTTCATACTCTGAGGTAATGAGCAGAGCCTGCACTGATTCTCCTCTCAAAAGTCCTATTCCCTTGATCAAGCAGGCTGGAATTTTGGGGGCTGCCAACACCTGTGTTGTGAAACCAGGCTAAGTAAGATGACAGCATTTCCAAACTAATTTGGGATATTAAAGACAGCAATAATTTCTGGGCAAAAAATATTCACAACTGGGATTTCTTTACAGTATTAGGAAGACTGTGGTAGACATTTGTTTGAAACGTTGTAGGTAGGGGAGATGCTCCTCATTCAAGGCTTGCACTACTGGGACAAGATGAGCAAATAGTCTGTACTGTACATGTCAATAATTTGTTAAACCTAAACTCAAAATTTCCTAGTAGAACTCAAGACCAAGTATGTTTTAGTGGTAAAACTCTCTAGAGGAGTCCAGACCCTTATTTTGATACTGAAATGATGGTCTAATAGTTCAACTATTTGTTCCCCTGACTTGGAGAAGATTTAAGTTCAAATTCACTTAATCACATTGTACTTCAGTAGCAGAAATACATAAAGGACAGTAACTATGATGATGTTTTACCTGTTCTGAATGCCCAAAACCATGAGGGAGAATAAACAGTTCTGTCAGAGGAACAGTAATCTGAAACATTTTTCAGCAAACGTTTTGTAAGCCTACCTGGAGTGTTCCACCAACAAAAATCCTAGAGGAAGGGAAGACATTACAGACAGAAGACCTCTTATGACAGCCAAAGAAGTAAATTATGAAGTGCAACTCAAGTGCTGAACAATAAAGTCAGCGCCTGTGTCTTGAAGGTAGGGATTGGTAAACAGTGACAGGACTAGGAATTAGGCAGTATTATACAGGGGCTATACTGAAAAACTGTTAATCAGGGAAGACTGAGTTAAGACTCGAGTACTGAATCTAAAGTCAGAGAACAAAACAAACCAACACACTTAGGAAATTTATCACAAGACTGAATCCTAATACATTTTTTTATTACTGACTGCTACCTAAAACTAATGTCAGTTTTGTTTGGAAGCAAGCACTGACCTGTTTGTTAAAGCATGTACTTCTCAGTATTTTATGCTGCTTAAGTCTGTCTCTTGTAGATATTTATCTAAGGAAGGAGGGCAGTAAAGGGCATGCCAGGGCCTGGAAAAGCCACTACTTTTAATAAACAAAGCTTTGTCTTTTAGTAATAGGCATGGGAATGATGCAGTTGAGAACTGTATTAAGTCCCACACAGTGGAGGGGAAGCAAAACTGAATTAATGGCTGTCAAAAGGTTGTGCAATAAAAATCCTGCAGGACAAAGGTCTTCGGTTTTTAACAGTTATACATCTACATAGACTAGTAGCTCATCAGTATCACTGCCTTTAGTGAGTTTGTCCAAATTTATCTAATTTGAATTTAGCAAGAAATTCTAACAATGGAAAATAATAGTTTACTGCTCATTTGATCTTAACTGTATTGGCTACTTAAGACCAAGAACTGTAATGTGCAAATTCCTGTTCTAACAGTTATGAAATGCTTAATGTGCCTTCATGGTAATTCATCTGCTGAGTAAGGATACGTTATTAACTTACCAGATAGAGGGGAAAATAAAAAGCTCTCATCATGTTGCAAAGTGCTTTTCTTCATCATCATCATCACCACCATCATCATGATCAACAAATTATTTTTAACCACAAAGCCCCTTGTTTAAAAAGTAACACACCTGAATAAAGCTGAACTCCCTCCAGTTTAAGGCACTGTTTACTGAAGGGATAGAAGTTACTGCCAGCAAAGAAAGCAATCCAAGACTCATTATTCCAAAGGAGATATACATTTCAATTCTCCACACTTCTTCCTCATTCCAAGAATTTTCAACATTTGCATGAACCTGATGAAAAAGCAGAAAGGAAGCATTTTATTCTACAGAATATTAAAAATATCAATAGAAGTTATTTTGCTGAGTAAAAGTCTACAGTCATGAGACAGCTATAAAATGGGGTAAAACATTTCAGAGACTTCCTCATGTCTTGCAGAAAAACAACTGTTTCCTTACTGCTGGTATTCACTCTTGTTAGATTAAAATAATTTTAAACATGGAAACTTAAATGAGCCGTTCAAAGAAAATATAACATGATGTACTATTTATAAGACATTATAAAAACATAAATCTGCACATTCCTACATACTGTAGAAAAGTAGCTGTGTTCTTCAGACCCTGGAAACTTAAATTCTGTAACATAAATTGGGTAAAACTCCAAATTTGTTTTTAGTTTGTTACATTTAGAAATGGTTTAGCACAATTTCCTGGTTTTGCTTCAGCTCCCTATGCCAAGTCCAAGTTATTTTGTCTCTTTCGCTGTTGACATCAGATACATCCATCCACGATTGTTCTTAGAGAGCTTTGCCAAAAAAAGGAAACAACTTAACCATTAAGAAGTTTGGATTGTTGAATTTCTCATGCGAGAATTTGTGGACCCGATCCCTGTTCATTTTTCCCATTTGATTTGATTTCCTTACTTTGACTTAAGTTTTCTGTTCCATCACATCTCTCTTTCCTGCATTTTTTATGTGCTGAGAGGTCATGTTGTTTTTCTGGCAACACTTTTTTTCTGCCAATTTAAAGGCAAAAATAAGCCACCTCACTGACAGACAGGAGCATCAGACCCTCTTCTAAAGGATGGCATATTTGTCAGAGATTGTTTCAAGAGTCATGCAAGACCAATTGCTCCTGGGAACTGAGAGTCAATTTCTATTGCCTGAAACAGATGACGTTCATGGAACTTTTAATGAATAAAATATTTTTACCACTGGTCCAAAATGTTACAAAGTAACAGCATTTTTATTTTGTAAACATAAATGTATCTGTAAATATTATTACAGTACCTACCCTTATACATTTTTCACACTTGTAAATGCACGTCGAACATACATACTTCCCCCATATGTCAAGTATACATAGAGAAGAACATACCTCAGAAACTCAGAAGTTTCCTGCCGTTGCTTTTATCCTGTCTATCCTACATTCCCCTTGTGTATATTACTATCAAGGATTTAAGTAGGACACATCCTTGATTCCTCCTACCACATGGCCTTGACTGCAGCTTGACCCATGAGGTGAGCATAATGTACAGATGTTTAAGCCTCCTTTCTTCCTCAGCAGTAGCTATACATATGATAACCCATAACATTCTCCATGGGGAACAGCAGGGCAGATTAAGAAAACCTACTGTATTCATGAGCCATACGAATGCAGCCAAGGCATTTTTGACTTACTGAACAGCTTGGCTTACCTGTTGATATGCCATATTGAGGAACAAGTAGCGCTCCGACCTCCTCATAGGTAAGCAGAGGCTGTATGCCACATGCACTGCTGCAAAGAAAAAACTCAGCAGCCCCAGCTGCTTTCGGCACTGGAGCCAGTTGTCCAGCCAAGGTGGAAATCGCCTATACTTAGTACCATAGTAGAGCTGGTAAGCAGCAGCAATAAGTCCTGACAAATACACTAGAGAAAGTAAAGTGATTGCAACGATTGGCAGAGTCTTGTTCACAATCTCAATGGGGATCTTGTAAAAGTCACTCTGCTGATTTCTCACGTATGGATGGATTACATCTCTGACGAAGGAATAGATGAAGAAAAACATTGCCAGGCTGATGGCAATCACTACAGGCCCCTTCCACAGTGTGAAAAGTCGCAGAGGTAAGTTTTCAATCTCCCTTGAAGATGATAATGCTCCCAAATCAATAGGAATAAAACTGAGCTGACGGGCAAGCTCAATAACTTGATGGCGAGCCTGAACATTGTTACTGCATATATAGACCTGTGGGGAAAGTGAAGTGAATTGTCTGTAATCAAAGACACTCAAAGGTTAAAAAATAACAAACACCATCACCAACCACAAAAAAACCTTAAGGGCCTCCAGGACAAAGCTACAGCACTACTGGTAAAACTCTGCACTTTTATTCCAGCTTAAATCACCAAGATAAGAATGAAACCATATACAAAATCAGCCAGAGTGAAACTATGCAAATGGATTTAGCAATATAGTAACCAACAAAGAAAAAAAAGCCCAAAAATTGTGTCTTCTTGGGAGTCAATAATGAGCTGATTGTGGAATGCCCTGGTAATCTGTACAATTAAACCCTCTCCACTGAAATCTCTATAGGACTGGATTGAACTTGAAGCAATGGCTAAAAGCACTTAAGAAAATCATGAGTCTCTCGGGTATCTTGAGTGATAACCCTAAAATGGCTGTAGCATAAACAGCATGAAAAGCAGAGAACCATGTAATCTCTCCATGTATAACAATTTCAATTTCACAATCCAGGTGGCCACAAAAATTGTTTTTTTAAAGAAAATACAAAAACAAATAGCCAGATAAGAACTCCTTCTAAAGTTTATTATGTAGTGAAAGAAATTCACTGCTACACTTTAAAGTTCCTTTAAAATTCACAGTGGGCTATCGTTTGCCTAACGCTGCTTGCTGATTATCTGCACTAGAACAAACATTATCAGTTTTGACAGAGTTTAATTACTTACAGTGCAGTGCTGTTCTGAAAGGGGATAAAAATAATACAGCGAGGTTGTTTTTAAAATGATGCTAATTTTGTATCAATTGCATTCCATTCAAAATCTACCTGAAATGCCACAGAACTCAATTTAATCTCCAGTAGTCACATTACACCAGTCACTTCTCATGCCTTTCTGAGTCCATAAAGCCATGAAGGTCTGAGTTCTTGTATAGGCTTAGATCCTTTGTTTCACTTCAGCAAAGCAAGAAAAACATAAAGCTGCCTTTTCTACATGCAGGATGGATTTGTGGAACATGCTGGGAAGGAATTTGAACATGATGTTCCCATGCTCCCCTGGATAAAAGGAATGATCACTTAGAAACATATGTCACTCCTTCTGTTTCCTCATATTTATAATCTTGAGGCATTCTAAAAGCTACAAAATGTTTTAAATTCACTTTGCTGTTATGTGGAATGCAAACACTTTCAGAAAGGCTGACTCCTGAGCCCTGGGATCAGGACCTCAGATTTCTGTGCATCTCTTTCAAAACTCTATGTAAAACAATACTGAAACTAAAATACACTGGGAAAGACTGACTATCCTTATATAGAGCATAAGGATAAAAATTAACACATTTCCTATGGAAGACATTAAGACCCAACTCCTGTCCTCTATCTGTAGTCATCTAAAGGTCAGCTGCCAAGACTAAGATAGCATGCACTTCTCCTCTGCAATCTTTAAAGATAACCAGGCATCCCAGGGAACAATTTGGAGCACTTATTTTGCATTTCTTACAGTGGATGGACTAGACTCTAGAAGTTTTATTAGCTACTAAGCTTAAACTAAAGGCCCACCATTTTAGTCACACAGGATCAATCCCCAGGAGTTCTGCTGCTGCTTTCATAAAGTTCTGGTCAGTTTCATCTTAAAAATGAGTTAAATTAAGACACGTAACATTTACCTGTCTGCTGGCATCCTTTGGTCCTAACTGCAGTGACCAAGCAGAAACAACATTGAATCCTTTGACAATCACAGAATCTGGAAACAGTGATGCCAAATACTCTGCATTGGAATCTGGATATTGGTCTACTCTTGTATTATTGCTGACATCAATCAGAATTTTTCCTGCGAGTAAATGCTTGAGGTCCCACAAAGACGCATAATGTTCTCTGTGTATGGCTACAAAAATGATGTTTGTTTTTGCCACTGCATCTTCATGGTGAGTGACATCAACCACATGGGGAAAGAACTCAGCAGCAAGTTTAGGGTTTCTGCTTCCGACGACCACATGGTACCCGCATCTGATAAGCCTAATTGTCAATGACTTAGCAAAGTCTCCACTTCCGATGATGCCTATTGTGACCTTACTGGCATCCTTGATGCCATTGGCAACATTTGGTAGAAAAGTTTCATTGAGATTCTTAGGACTTCCCATCATAGAGATTGATTCCATATCTCCAAGGCACCAAACCTATAATGACCTTTTCTGGGAGGAAAAAAAATAATAAAAAATAAAGCAACAGAAGGGAAAATGCAGCATCATACAATATAGGCCATCAGAATCCATAAACATCTCCAGGAGCAAAATATGCAATTCTAAATTTCGTGTTATATTTTGTTCTTAAAAGTATGTGCTAATCAATTTTGTCTTGCAATGTATCACTAATACAGGGAGAAATGTAAAATACTTCAAGCACTTCAATAATACAACAGAATTTTTTATTTTTTTTTTCCATTTTCTGCTATTCCCTATCTTCCACTGTCCTGGAATATGGAGATAATCCTGTGCTACTGAAACTAATGGTCAATGGAACAATGAGAAGAAATATGAATGGAAAACTAGGTAATTAGGGAAAATAATTAAGGTAGAGATAGGTGGCCTGTGGCAGGCATAAGGATAGGGAGTTCATGGAATCTGGACTCCATTAAAAGTTTATGCAGCTGATTATCATGGTATCCTATATTGGCCAGGAAGGAACAGATGCAAAAGGCTCAAAGCTGCAGAAGTTAGGGCTATGATACAGACATCCATCTGACATACTCACCTGCCAGCTGGAGAAATGGGCAGCACACATGGATACAATTGCAAAGGCAACAAGCGAAATTTGTCAAGGCTTATTCATGATATCACTAATGATACTGCTGGGTCAGACTGCTCAGCCACAGATGTAAAAGGATTAACTATGAGTGAAAGGGTAAAGGATTCAAGACCATGGGTCACAAATATGCCTAACAGGATTTTTCTCACCAGGCAGATGATGAATCCTGGAGACAAATACATGGGACAGCATTCCACAAAAGTCTAATGGCAGGCAGAGATTTCATGCAATACTAAAAAGGAAGAGGTTTAGGGGCTAAGGGAGGCTTTGAAGAAGAACAGATGCTAAGGGTCACAGAAAATTAAATAAATACTGCTATAGCTTTGGAGATGAGACCACAGAAGTACAGTAAAGCTGTAACAAAGACCAAAAGGCATAAAAAACCCAACAAAAAAACCCCAGAAGGCAAGTATTCACATGAAATTACAGTTATAACGCAAGTGGTTTTGCACTGTAGAGCAAGAATAAGTTCTGAAAATGAAGGATGCAATGAGGAAAGACAGGCTAGGAAGCAAAAAGAAGCCATGAGGTTGCTGTCTTGGGAGCAATCAACAACAGATCATACAGAAAGGAGAAGCTGAATGAACCTCTTCCTGAGCCACCATCCAAGAGCTGATAAGACGGCAACTAATCAACAGTGGGGGACTTCATCCAGCTCTTGTCTAGGAATACAGTTTGTTTGGTGAACAAACTCCCACAATTAGAAGCGGCTCTGTGTTTCAGAAATTGCAGGAAGCTACTAGATCAGCTTTGACTAGAAGGGAAGAACTCATTGAAACTGGACTGAGACTCTAAAGATTCAAAGCAGTATGTGAAATTGACCAGATCATCAGTATTCTAAGAAAAGATTCTAACAGGGAATCCTTGTGGCAGAAGGAGACTGCACAGATTTTTATGCACACACTGGAAAAACACTGATGCCTTTCTTACCACGTGACCTGAAATGTATCTAACACATGACCAACACACCAGTATTTCCTGTTCATGATGGGTTCTCATCCAGCAACATAGCTGTATTTTGATCAGATACATGATACACATCCCCTGGATAAGACAGAATGCACATGCGTTCACTATGTGATTACAGAGGCCCATGTCAGTTTATGCCACATGATATGAAGGTGCTGCAAAACTCTGGGATAGAAAGGGAACTGCCATGAGGAAATGGGCTGCCAGTACCACATAACTATAGTGCAGTCTATTTTCATTTGTCCAAAGAATCTTTAGGAGAGTAGGAGTCAAGGATCTGGACATGATGAATTGCTCTGGTGAGCAGATTTTGATCCACTGGCCAGTTTCTCACTGCCTGTCCTAAGGAAAGTAGAGTTTGAGAAACATGATAAAACTAACGGGCTTCATAAAAAAAGCCTCAGGGAATAGGTAGACATAATTCTTGGGCAAATAATCTAAGAAGTGAAAAGGATCAGAAAGCTGGCAGTTACTGAAAGTGTCCATATTAAATGCAAAACAGCAATTTAGAAGAAAGTGTGTAAGACTGTTTTAACTACATCAGGAGAGTTTTAGTGACCTGAAAAATCACATGAAAAGGGGAAAAAAAAAAAAAAAGAGTGTGTGTGTGAGTGGCTTTGGGACAGTAGAAAGAGACAGTGCTATCATGTAGGGATAAAATCAGAACAGCAATGGTACAGAAATTATTTACGACTAGTGAAGGACATAAATGGTAAAAAGTAAATGTTCCATAAATACAATTAAAAAATCAGAATGTAAGGTTTGTAACTTATAAGAAATATGAAGAAATTACAGGTAACACAAAATAGGACAAGGTATTAAAAACATTCTTTATTTCAGCCCTCAGCAGGAGGGTTTATTGTGAAGAAATATTTAAGGAAATCCCTTTTACAGGGAACAGAAGGTAAGGTCTGAGAAAGTTAAGAGTAAACTATAAAGATTTTCAAGTCAGCAGACACTTAAGAAATCTACCCTTGATGCTTAAAATGCTTCTTGAAGTGATGTTTTGAGAACTTTAAGAGGACAAGGGAGGCAAATGAGCACATAGGGCTAGAAGAAGGGAGGAGGAGGAGGACTTAGGAAAGCAATGACTTGTTAGTCCAACTTCAGCCTCTGGACAGATTTTCCTGCAGTTTTTGAGCAATCAATTTAATAGTTAGATGGGAAGCAGATTTTAAGAAGTAGCTATAGTGGGTTGTTCAGGAACAGAATGCAACAAAACCAACCTTCTTTTACAAGATAACTGGCCTCACAGATATAAAAAAAGTATTAGGAGCAATAATCAATTTGACATTTGCCCTTGGATAAGCTAAGAAAACATCACAGAGCTCGGTCAGCCAGAGGGTGACACAGATGTGAAAAACTGCCGGTGGAAAAATTACCGGAGGAGAAACACGAAGGAACAGCCGTGCGGCCACCGAGTCTGTGACCACCCGCTCGGGGGAACTTACGTGGCGCGGGCCGGGGCGCGCGGATCCGCTCTGGTGCAGCTCGGCGGGGCCCGGGTCCTGCCCGGCATCTCCAGCTGCAACGACAACATCGCTCGAAACACGAGCAGCGAGCTCAGCACCAGCGGCC
>NW_009953923.1:1025219-1044805 GCF_000747805.2 Chaetura pelagica | reverse complement strand
CAGTGGGGCGGCCGCGGTGGGGCAGGACGGGGCCCCTCGGGCTGCGCAGACACACAGACCCACGGGGACCCCGCGGGGCCCCAGGCGAACTCCCGGCCCTGAGGGCAGAACGCAGCTCTGCTCCCGGGCCCTGCCCTGGGCCGGCTCCTCCAGCCCAGGCAGGTGCTTCAGAGGAAACCTTTCTCCGGGCGCTTTTCCTGATTCTCCCGTGGGAGCAGGTGCCGGTGCCGGCTGCAGGGCCTGGGTGCAGAACGGGAACCCTAGGATGGGGTCAGTTGGAAGGTCAACCCTCCTGCAATGAGCAGGGACCTCTTCAACTAGATCAGGTTGCTCAGAGCTCTGTCCAGGCTAACCGTGAATGTTTCCAGTGATGGGACATCTACAACTTCTGAGCAGCCCGTGTTTCACCACCCGTTATACAGAATTAATGCCAAGGGTGTGTTGGGTGTCCCTGCAGCCCAGGTCAGCTTCCCCAGGTGTGGGTAGCGAGGAGGTGACTCCGCACCTTTGCTGTGTGCCTGGTGTACTCTGTGCAGGTGTGAGCAGTGCTCTGTTTTCAGTGGGTTTCAAAAGGAGAGGACATACAGGGTTCTGCCATATAAAAGCGAAGCTACATTGCTTGGCCTATGGAGTTTCTAGTTGAAGACAAATGGAGCTTTTTCCTGAAAAAAACTAGCTTTTAACATTTTCTGATTTACCAGATTCCATCTTCCATTAAGCTACGTTGTATATATAACCATGTGTAAACCTCAGCCCTTTGTGTTTAACACATTTTAAACTGACCAACACATGCAATGATACATGTAACTCATGTGGTAGCAAGAAACCTAAGATGACTGAAGAGGAGTCATATGAATGCAGAAAAACACTGGACATACCCATTTTCAGTCTTTGTGTTTGGATGCTGAGTTGTTAATGTAGTGCATCAACTGAGGATTAAAGCAGAACGAACCGTATAATCTATTCAAACATGGGTTTCAGTATGTAATCATGAATAACCATGCTGTAGAATTTCAAAAGGGGACTGAGAAACTTCTCTATTGTAGTTCAGAAACAATTTTCTCCCCAATAAATAAAGTCACTTTTCTGACATTGAAAATATGTATTTTTATTGGATTTTTAGATTTGGTAAACAGGTGCACAGAAAACATATTCCGAATTTTCTGAACTGTATTTTCAGCTCCCAGATGATGGGGACTGCATTGATACTCCATGGAAGTTAATTGAAAGGTGATTCCATTGATAGACTGCCCAGAAATGCCCTTTCCATGGTGAGAACTAGCATTTTGGCCCTTCAGTTTCTTGTTCTAATATTCTCCTTTCTTTGCTGTTGATTCACAATTGTCACTCTAGCCTTCTTTTTGTGTAGCAGTACAACTGCAGGAGTATGAGTTTAAAAATTTTAGTCTCACCAACAAATGTATTAAAAGAAAAAAGCAGAATATTATTTTCTGCAATATTTGTGGCTGATTCTCCTTATATGCTACTTCTTGTGACTCTTGTAGCCATAAAAATATTTACATTAAAACAAGCATATTTAGTCATGAGACCAACTTATGCACCTCAAAATGATGGTATATCATACATAATGACAATAGTGACAATTCTGTAATTCTCAATTTATTTGAATTATAACCATAATAAGGCTGAAGACTGTGGCATTTTTTGTATTATTACTGCAACATAACATCTTGAACAGAAGACTCAGACCTTTATGGAATGATGCATTAGAAGATCTGTGTTTCATAACAAAGAGAGGGCTTTTTTCTTACACAGATAATATAGTTAATGATCCTTGGATTCCTTTACCTGTTTCTTGTGCAGCTGTTCAGCCTTCAGTTGCTCACTAGCTTCATTTTCCATGTGAAAGCATGACAGGTTCTGTCTCCCAGCTTGTGCTACATAGGGTGTGCCAGCCCCAGCCCTTGTCTTTCATGCCTCAACCACCTGATTGTCATTTCTCACCTACATTTTTAATTTCTTCTCCAGCTATTTTTCATTTCACTACGAGCAAACCTATCTAGCTTTAGCCTTTGTGCACAGGGGTAGATAAGGAAACTTCTGAGTCATTGTCATTTACCAGCCTGTTGAACAGACACCAATAACTTGGTATCTAGTACATTTAAAAATTAAAATCAAAGCAGAGTGGGCAGTTTCACTTGATCTTGTGTTTTCCTTGCACCTTTTGAGGTTTTGCAGTTTGAATATCCTTGTTTGAAATTGGGACTAAATCAACTACAGCCTCACTTTCGTTGCTGTGTAACTGATCCATTCAAGCAGGAGAAGCATGAAGAGTTCCCCATTTTGCATGGAGTTTTGCATGAGAGCAAGGATATATACATACCTTTGATATACTTCTATAAAAGTATATACACTTGTAGTATATACTTTTATATTTATATTATATTTATTATTATATTTATATTTTGTCATATTTATATATATAGTATATACATTTACAGTTTATACATCTATAAAATTGGACCATATCTCCTTACTGAGATGATGAGATTGGATAGATAGAGCTCTCTCAAATTATGTGCAAAATTCTTTGGGTAACATAATTCTCAGATAACCTGTTAAAGGGTTGTTTTAAACAATCTGTTTTAAAAAAAAAAGATTATTTTCTCTTAGCAGGTGGTTTCTTTGTTCAGCAAAGTCGAGGGTAGCAGTATTTTGTCTTCCTTTAATGGATGGAACATAACAAAGGAGTTTCCAATTGGCAAATGGAAACAGATATTCTGGTTCTTCCTCTTGGCAAGGGGAAAGCAAAGCCCTGGGGATTTCCTTGTGCAAAGAGAGTGAAAACAAACACACAGGAAAAAAAATGCTTCCTATCAGGATAACGAATTCTAATACAATCGTTCCTGGCATACTACGCTCAACACGGTTAATTTCGTAATTTAGCAGAAAAATGCAGTATTTCCCAGCCAGGAACATTAAGGTCAACTACTTTTTTCTTTATGACAGCCTGCAATTATTCTAAAAATAAAATGTATGCCTCTTACCCAGTCTTTATAAGGACAAAATATATCTGAGAGATTTAGAAAATAGAAACCTATTTTTACTATTTATTTATATATATAAATTTTAAAATAGATTTCAGGTTTTTTCTTTGCTTCTTTCTGTTTGTTTTTTTTAAAATTAATCTGATGTCATTGTTTTCTTGAAAATATGTTGGTTTATAATAAAAAAAAAAACTTTTAAAAAGCCCAACCCAACTAACCACTAACTAAGCAAAGAACAAAAATGAATTAACTACTTTTTTCTTTATGACAGCCTGCAATTATTCTAAAAATAAAATGTATGCCTCTTACCCAGTCTTTATAAGGACAAAATATATCTGAGAGATTTAGAAAATAGAAACCTATTTTTACTATTTATTTATATATATAAATTTAAAAATAGATTGCAGGTTTTTTCTTTGCTTCTTTCTGTTTGTTTTTTTTAAAAATTAATCTGATGTCATTGTTTTCTTGAAAATATGTTGGTTTATAATAAAAAAAAAAAACTTTTAAAAAGCCCAACCCAACTAACCACTAACTAAGCAAAGAACAAAAATGAATTAGAAATACCTCAACTAAAATCTCTTTCCTTACTTCAGTCTTTGCATTTCATCAAGTCATGATGTCCCTCTTTCACTAACTGTCCAGGTATCACTGCTTCTTTCAGCCCTGTATGATCTGAATTTCAGCAGTTAAAAGCAAGGAAAGAAAGACAAACTGGAATTGGTAAATAAAAACATTAAGATATTTTTTTTGAGGAGGAGACGGAATGTAGGAAAGAAAAAAAGGGAAAGGAAAAGAAAACAGATAAAAAGAAGATGACAGAATGAAGAAAAGAGAGGGAAAGCCTTTATAGAGCACATTTAATACACCATAGTTGAGAACACCTAGCAAGTCATGCGATACAAGACAGGGTATCTCCTTCCCAAGAGGAATTACAAAGTAAGGGTGATTCATCCAAAACAGAGGACTCACAAAAAAAAGAAAACCAAACCCCAAAGCAACCAAGCGGGTAAAGGAGAACCAGGCTTGCAATTCTATTTCTAAGGCAATAAAAGAAGAAAAACACTAAGGATTGTTTTGGCTTTTATGACCTAGCAGATTAATTTTATTCACCAGAAAGTAGCTGAAGGAAGCCTCTCCTAGCTTTCTCTGACTATGGTTTCTCAAAGCTATTGTTGAAGCCCATTTATGGGGTTTCAAGACCTTTGTTCTTGGCTTTGTATGGAGCACAGGGTCATGTATCCACTTCTTATAACCCTGAAAAAAACATTTGCTTTGTGGTGTAAATTATAGGAAGGTGAGGATTTTTCTTCTTGGTTTGTGGCTGCTCATCTTAGACAACATCTACAAAGTGACACAGTGGGTTTTAAAAGTGTGATCGTGTACCTGCAATAATGGTTGGATCTAAAGCCAGGGGGTGAATGGATTCTTTTCAAAATACAAACAAATCCAGTGCAAAATTTTCAGTCAGTTGACTTCTTAATCAAGATCAAGCATATGTTCTTCCTACTAGAGCTTGGATATTGCAGAACTGAAATACTTGTTTAAAAGACACTAATACTTTCCTGAATACTAAGTAGCTGAGGGAAGGATAGATTAGATTATAGCTTGACCACCATTTGCCAGCCTAAGACTAGTGTGTTTGTTTTACTAACAGGATTTTAGCACTTTGATTTCAAATTTCCTTCAGAAAGCTGCAGACCACAGCTTTTTCTTGAGAGCAGAAGTGAAATGAAAATCAGTCAAGAACACTCTGTGTAGTATGTAGCATCATGGTTGTGAAAATGTAGAAATACATAATTTAACACATAAAACATTTATTACCCTTTTATTAAATGTGTGTTGTTGTAGACTAGGTAAGTTTATTCTGAACGTTTTGTTTCACTGGATGGGATCATGCCAGCTATATAAAGTATTCCCTGACAAAAAAACCCAAAACTCTGATAATTCAACAGCAACTTAGCACAGTGAGAGGAAAATCTGTATCTTGATGCAGCAATGAAACACTAATTCTGTTCCCAGTCCCGTGAAGATTTGTGTAGTTAATTGCATAGAAATGAACTGAGGCCAGTGAGTTGCTGCAGCACCTGAGAATTAATCTTCTTTTCAAGATGAAGGCAATAGCTTTTTTTTTCAATATTTAAGTCGTCATTCTCAACAATTTTTTTTTTCCAGCAATAAAACTTGGAGGAGTGTATAAGTCCAAGAGATTTCCTCTCAAAATATACATAAGAAACATCCTATTTGGTTACACCAATAGCCTATTTAACCCATTAGTACATGTTCAAGAGCAGCAAACCAAAATGCTTTCTAAGGAAAGTGTGCAAGCCTGGCCACTGTATTTTGTACTTTCCTCCCAAATCCATATTTGTCTTAGTGATGTCATAGGGTCCGTACCTGCAAAGTCCTTTCAGGGTCACTTTAGGGGCTGCTGTTTCTGAATTTGTCTAACCTTCTTTTGAACATGCTGATGCTGTTTACCTCCACAGCCCTCTGTGGCAGCAAGCTCCAGCAAACTAGTCAATGAAAATGAAGCCAAACTGCCTATTTGCCAAAACTATAGAAGGGAATGACCAGATCATTGTCCCTGGCATGAAGCCCACTACGGCAATCAAGAGAAGAAACATTTTCCCCTAAAATGTAGTGTGAAATGAAGAGGTATTTTCCTAAAGGGATGTGGGTTGTGTTATGGTACGTAAGGGGAAGAGAAAGGTATGAAAAGAAGATTGTGAGAATGTGCAAGACTTACCGTGAGCTGTTTAGGGAAAGGACCAAAGGTGGGGAAAGGGAGGGATCAAGGTGGATCAGTGAGGAGTAAGAATAGGGAAACAGGGGGGAAAGGGCATTAAAAGGGCCAGTCAGTACATGATACCTCCCCTCCACCTCTGAAGCATTTTGTAAGCTCTCAGTTTGCTCTCAGTGTGTTCTTAATCCATAATAAAAGCATAGGGCTACATCTCAGAGAATAATTCCTCCAAGACACAGAACCCCTTATAACTTTGCTGGTGTTCATACGTATCAGTGGAATTTGAACAGATTTCTCCAGAAATGCCTTAAATGGGATTTCAGGGATGGAGAAGTGTTTGCAACTCAATAGTTTCTGCAGCCCAAACTCTGCACACACCTGGGCTCTTTGTTTATTCCATTCCCCAGCTCCATATGAAGAATCAACTTCCTCATTCCCTCTGTTTCAAGGATTCACTTCAGTTTCACTACTACTACTATTACTTCAGTAGCACTACTGAAAAAAATCAGTGGCAATGATCATCCACTGCCAGTCACTTACAGAGCAGACTGCATTCTCCAGGGATAGATTTAGCATGTTTAAAAAAAAAAAAAAAAAGTCTTTTTGTTTTGTTCTTTTAAATTATTCTGTTAACGCCATTTTAAGAAAATCAGCTTAAGAGAAATTAGTCAGAATTTTAAAGATGGCTAATGTAACATTTCATGTTATCAAGGGACAGCACTAGAAACTATGGATGTAGCAGAAAAGAAGGGAAGACATGACATCATCATGTCTACACATGAAGCCACACAGTTCACAGTCACGTAGTCAGTCAGTTTTGAGTTTTTGGTGATGATTTCTAGAACACAGTTTTTCCTACTGATCACAGAAAATTAAAACAGGACAAATAAGTGAAGCAATGAACCATTCTTGCTACTGAAATAGGATGAAATAACTGAAGTTTTGAATTTTGGGAGCACTTACCACTGTGCAGTTTAATCTAGTTTAAGTTAAGCTGCCCCTTTACACTATTCCTCTTCCTGTCCTTCCTGCTGGCCTGTGTGCATGGCTGTCAGGTGAATCACACCAGTGTATGGATCTCGATGAGACTTTCTTTTCTCTGCATTACTTTTCAACTGGATCCAATTTCCTGGTCTGACTAACTTCACAGCTTTAAACACTTGCAGAACTGAGACAACAGAGCGGCCAAGGGGAGGAACTGCTTACAGTAAATGCTGATGTCAACAGGCATTTACATTAAACAATAGTTAGCAGAGCCCTGGCTCAAGCTTCCTGGGCACTGATTGTTGGTACCACTTTTTGGGAATAGTATTGTGGGATCTAGCTACCCCAGGTAAACTTGGCATAAAATTCCTCAAGTCTCTTCAACAATTTCTGAATATCTTTCCAGAGTTTCAGTTCTGTGCCTCTGACTTAAATACACCATGGACATGTAACAGCTGAAGGAAGTACTCTGCAGCCTTTGTAGAGGTGTTGCACAACCACTTACACTAGAGTGATAGATTCTTACCCCAAAATATGCCTCTATTCTTTTCCTCTCCTCAGTGCCCCCACCGTCCTTTTCCTGACTTCAATTAGTGTTTTCAGGGATCACAGGTATAACTACAAAGCACTGCATAACTAGCTCAGTTTTCTCCTCACAAAATCTCCTCTGAATGCTAGAACATGCAATCTGTCTGTCAAAAGATCTGTCGGGAAAAACATTCTTTCAGTATGTCCCCCTATGAAAGTGTCCATTTTGCTTTTCACATCTTCTGTCTTTGCTCCTTTGGAGACTCCAAGCTCTGCACCAACATGGGGAGGTTGGATCCCGTTGACTGAAGCCTGACTTACTGGCAGCAGCTCTTCTAGAGTCCACTGTGCCTTCTTGCCCTTATACTGTGGATGTGTATGACACAATGGCAGACACAGTATACATTGAAGCATTTAATGATGCAGTTTTATTAAAGAAGTGTTACCCAAGTAAGTGCTTGAAGTTTGCACACACAATGATTTTATGTATTATAGTAGCATATAGGCATATTAATACAATAATTATTTAAATATATACATAAACATAAATTAAAAGGTACATATGCAATAATTTTAATTAGTGTTGAACTATATAGTATCTATTCCAGGGAGAAATTAAATGCTGTCCATAGCATTTTCTTTATGTAGCCCTTTATAGCCCTTACATGACCCTCCTCCCTCATTATGGTTTCTGAACATCTTAAAAGCTTGAAAACACTGTTGCAATGTCCTGTAAAGTGTGACTGCTCCACTTCTGCAGATTGGGAAGTGAGTTACTTGGAAGTAGTTTACTAAAGACTTAAAAAGCAAGGAAGAGACTTGATAGGAGGTCTCAGATTCTGGCTATAACCATTCAGTGGTGGTTTCTAGAGAAATGGCTAGCAATGACACAAAAAACTTGGCTCCTACTTGAGACAATCAGTAGGGAAAAACTTGCTTGAATGTTTGGATGTCATGTGTGATTTTAAGAATAGCTTTCATAGATAGTATGCAAATTTCAGCTGCTAGAAGACACTTCTGGTTTTGCTCCTGGGCAATGCTACAGAGAAAAATCTGAAGTGTGCTTAATGCCCCCAGTTGAACAATGAGTGTAAAATTAGTATAAAAGGTCAGTTGGAATAGTACACAATGATCTTGAAATTGATTTTCACCTGTAATTTATGTTGATTTCGACCCATATTAACAGATTGAAGTTAATGGAGTTACCCTAGTTTGGACTACCTTGGTTAAAAAGTACATAGAGATAAAGATGTATATGTACATACATTTTCTTCAGTACTGCCTGAAAGGAGTTCTGCGCTTGTAATGTGCCTTGTTCTGATTTTGTACATTAAATACAATAGTACAGATAATAGTTCCTTCCCACTGCCTGGATAAAGATGTATTAGAACAGACAGCTCAAAGATTTTGTTTACAAAGTGTTGAATATAGATGATATATTTACCTGCTCACTAATTTCTTGGACTGTTTTATAGCAGTGATTGCTATTGTGACTTCTGCACATAAGGATCTGTCTGTTAGTCTCCAAACTAGATGATTTCTTACAAATTCAGAATGTTTTAGAACTTGCACAAAAATTTCAGAAGGGCCAAACCAACTTTGGCATTTTCAAAAGTGACTTAGTGGCCTAAATGCTACTGCTGTACAGTAAGATGCAGAGTCCAAAGTCACATAATCTTAACTTCCAGCTTGTGTTAACTCTGTAACTGTATTGACCATGTTCCTCTACTTGATGCTCAGTGATCTAGCTGATCCATAACAGAGCCCTTGTGCAAAAGATTTCACTTGGCAATGATGATAATAAGGTGGAAAACCTTGAAGCCCTTTACAATCCCCTTCAACTATTTTGCTCTTTAAATACATAAACATATTAATTTCCCTTGATTTTGTTCTATACATGCTGTATGAATTGCTTTGTATTGGCTTCTTCCAAGGAGTGTCTTCATTCACCTCTTTTCAGTTTTCAGTTGTCATGGGTCAGGTTCCGCTTTCTGTGCCACAAGCTTTGTTATCCCTGAACTTTTTATATTCCTCTGTGTCAAAGGGTTGGCTTCTAGGACCAGCTGTAAACCATTAGTCCAACTGTTTGACCACAATTTAACAAAGCTGGAGATTGAATTAAATTCTCTGGACTTTCTAGGTATGGCAGCAGCAGGGCTGATTCTGGAGAGCACAATTTAACACAATTCAGCACATACTTCGATAAAACCAAATGTAATTCTTTTCAATGGATGCATGGAGTATTTTCAGTCTCGGCTTTGTACTAAGTAGTGAGTTTGAGCATACTTCATGAGTAGCTAGTGAACAATCCAGGAGACAAAGGGATTTCTTTATCATTGCTCTTGCCTCAAACTGTTCTAAATAATACTAGAAAAATATTATTTTTTTAATTATTCCTGACAACAAAGTGCAGGTAGTATTTTGAATAAGCCTTTGACAAATATTCATCCCTAATATGACTTCTAAAATATTTAATTTAATTTATAGCAATGCTAATGCACTGACAACCATACTTTTCTTTTTCTGTGAGAAATGTCTTAGATTCACATTGCAGACTTGCTTATTGTGTTTTAGAGAGTGTTTGCCTCTGTCATGCATTACTGATTGGATACACAATGGCACTCATTTCTCTTCAGTCTATACTACACAGGCCACCATGTCCCCAGTTATTTTCACAGTACTACGTTAGGTGCAAATAACAAAGCCAACTTTTAAGTTGCAATAATGGAGTTACAGCCAGGAAAATACAAAATATCACATCCCTGTAGATATTTAATTTGTCTGTTCTTTATGCTCAGTGTACCGAGTCCACAAACATGCAACAGAATTATTAGCTGCAGAATAATTAGTACCATGTCTGATGTATTTCTTTATGCATACATTGTTTTCCTGTTTGTTCTAATACCAGAGCCATAACCATTTAGAGTTCTTGTTCAAATGATCCCAGCAACAGGTGGCGTTACCAGTCCACGTGCTGATCAATTAATGCAGGGCAATTGGCAGAAATGCTCCTGGTGCTGGGTGAGAACACATTTAAAAACAGATACTAAAAATTAATTATTCATTTTAAACATTCTTCCAGACCTATGCAACATAAGGAGGGTGAGGTTTAAGCAGCTTATATGAAAATTTTTGTAAAAGCAAATGCATTCAGAAGCCATTTTACATTAAAATCTCACCAAATCAATCTCAAGATTCCAGTGTCTATTTTTAATGTTTTTCTTCCAGTCACACAATTGTGCTGTCCCTAGAGTAAACACATTTACCTAATATGAGTTATCCCACTGGAATAATTTGTGCGAATAAAGTTTAGCATGTCAAGGGCTGCAGGCTTAGGTCAAAAGCATGGAAAATTTCCAGCATCAGAAACAAAAGAACGTGTTCATGGAATAAAAACTGGGAAATGTTTAATCATTTTAAGTCAACAGAGACACACCTAGTCCTGTAAAAGATGGAGATCTGACTCTAAAAACTTTTTTTAGACTGTGCCCAAGCCTCTGGAGAGATTTACCTTGTAAAGTTCCCTGAAATTCTGCTTGGCCAATTGTCTAAGTTAAAGACTTGGTGGGAACACACAGTTTCTGTCTGGCTCGTGTGCCAAGGTCCCCCTTCTGCAGAATGAAACATAGGATGCAGGAGGCAAGGGGGAATGGGATGACAAATACTCTAGTTGTTGTCCCATTATAATACTGAGTTTATATATAATATAATTATATATAATACAAAGGAACAAACATGGCTGTGGAAGCAGAAAAAATTCCTGGGTTCTGTGTTGTGATAATTTATTTACTTCCTGCGGTCATCTGGAACAATGATTTGTGATTGCTTTTGCCTATGAAAGAATTACAACTGAGGCAATGAAGCCCTTGGATTTTAAAGGGAAGAAGAAAGAAATTATGGAGTACCAGAACACCGAAAAGACTGAAGTGCAAAATGAATGTTTCCACCTTCTGTTTTATCAAAGATCCAAATTGCATCCAGTGTCTCATAGTCTTGAAGTTTGAAATGAAAAGTGAAAAAAACCACATTTATGGAAATAATGAAAATAGAGCTTGTGACTGAACATACTTCATGGCCATATTTCAAGGCCATTTAATGGCTTTGAACATATTTACATAAATAGACAGGACACATCCGTATTTAATCTACAGTCTTGAAGTTATACTGGTTTGATTGGTTAGTGTGTTAGCTTCCCAACCACATCTGATCTTTTTTATCCTCTTCCTAAAACATGGGAGGAGCAGTATGCATTTACAAAACAGAACTACGACAGGAAGAAAAACTGCTACCATAAATGAAGGTGGTGTATACCAGATAAATTGGTTAACATCAACCCACTTATTCCAAGCAAACACCAGTGCATGAACAGTGCAGAGCAGAAGAGCTAAATATCCCATCTTGCTCTGAAAAGAGAAAGAAAATAGTAAAGTATTTATGTTTTCCAACTTGGCAAAAAGAATACTCTGTTAAGCAAATACAGAAAACAGGAAGGGCCTCAACCAACACACTTAAGTCAAAGAAAAGAGACTATTGGCTTCGAACTAAAATTTAAGAATTATGATTAAAAAAATCTAACTATACCCCTCTATGCCACTCTAAGAGAAAAGAGATGTGGCACATTTTTCAACTACTGCTATGATATTTAGCTAAAATACAGAAGAGATCACAGGTTACATGCTATTCTTGAAAAAGGGTACTTTTCAATATCTCCATCTGTAGATGTCATCTGTATCCTAAATAAATTTATTTCTTTAAATAATTATTATTAGTTAAAAAGCAGATTTATAAATGGTTTAATAGATTGTTTGCAAATAAAAAAATTAAGGTCAATTAATCTCAGAAACTGTAGAATGTCTACTACTATGACAGAAGCAATTGCACAACAACAGGAAACTCAAGTCTTCCATTCCACTTAGAGTGATAAACTTGGCTTAGGATGTCTATGAAATTCAGGAGGAAAGGAAATTTTATGCTAGGGTTACCAGAAATTTTGAGTTTCTTGTTGCATAACAATCTTGATAAGGTTAGAAAAATGGAATTAGTCATCAGTGAAGTAAAACACTGCCTTTCCAAGTGCTACATCTACAGATTCTGATTTACAAGTATAAAGGTTATTTGTTTCTAAACCTAACCCAATATATCAGTATTACTCTTCTGGGTTTCTTCACCATGCTAATTTCATACTGAAAACAATAATGCACTAGAGCTGTCCATGTAGATTCTCTGTAGTGCTGAAATCTTTTCTTACAAACAATGCAGTTCACAGAGTGGGCAGATTCTCAAATCACAGATTGAAGGAAGAGATACATTTCAGATCCACTTTTCAAATTCATATTGAATTTTCAAATGCCAGGTACTTAGTGGGGCACTGAATTTTCAGATTTTGGTGTTCAGGGACCTAATTCAACACTTGCTTAAGTCTAATGTGATCATACTGATGTCAGCAGAACCACCCTTGATTGTTACTGCTTATAATCCAGCAGAACTAAAAGCAAACCAGATACTTAGATGAACAAAACAATCACATCTGTAGCAAACTCATAACTGGCTGGATTTGATTATGCATCTGTTTTAAGATGTCTCCTTTTCAGAAGAAGAACCTTTTTGGAGGGACTTATGAAGCTAATAATGCTGCAGATGGAAAACCTTTGTACGTATTATTGAGCAGAAGCCTTCTCTTGGATTTCCCAGCCACCTGGTACTGCTCAGGCAGTGAAGAATTGCCAAAACAGCTCCAAGGGAGCAACAAACAATTCTCCTTGTGTAGTGGAATCCCATGTTGTATGGGAACACTTGCTCCCAATTCAGCTGGACACAGGGCATTCCTAAAACATAAGATGTGCAGATGACTGAAATGCATTCAGCACCAGAGGTCTTTCACCTAACAGTAGGTTCTGAAGGGACCACTGCTGCTGGTCACCACATCAGAGGAGCAGAAAAGTAGTTTGCACTTGTTTTCCCACTTCATACCCTGAACCTAACAGCCTTTTCTCCTGACAAAATAATGAATGAGACAAACATTTCTTGCAAAGCAATTATTGAAGAGTATGGAACAAGCTTTTAGATTAGTTTCACTAACACCTCTGTGTTTGATATTTCTAACTCCTAATGGTCTTATTTGATAACATACAGTACTACAAATGAGGACTAATGACATGCAATAATGACATTTATGCATACCTGAATGTAATGAAACTCTCTCCAGGTCAAAGAATGACTGACAGATGGAATTGATGTTATTGCCAACAAGGCCAGCAAAGCAAGTCCCAGAATTCCTAGAGACACATAAATCTCCATTCTCCAAACATCATGTTCAATCCAGGCATTTTCTTTTTTCTGTTTGACCTGCCAAAAGAACAGCATACTTAAAATGACAGACAGTAACACTCAGCCATTTGTGTGAAATACAGCTATTTTCACAGGAAATCAGCCAAGAAGCACAATATTTTTGTTTGTTTGAATGTCTCTCAATGTAACTGCTATTCACTCTGGATGACAAGGTTTCCACTACTATCTGCAGAGCAAAGGTGGGCTCTAAGTGAGAAGATTTTGGGCAGGGAGAGACTGGTTAGAGGCCTGTTAGCTTCCTTTCACAGCAGGAGAAATCTTGTTCTTTGACAAAAAAATTACATCTATGGCTAAATATCGTATCTGGGAGATTATAACAGCAGGAAATATATTAACAGGACTATTTTAGGAAGCTAATTCACCAGGCATTCTTAATAATAGTATCCTGCCAGGATAGTTATTTAGCTTTATGTTTTTAAAAACAAATTGGTACGTTCAGCTGCAGTGAATACGATGGTTGGTATGGATGAAAATGTTGTGATTTTAATAAACTGATGTCAAAGCTTCTCCTCTTTATGAGTAATTGCAACAGCCCTTTGATGCTTCTAGTGATCAGCATGGCATAACATGCCTCAAATATAATTTCTTCATCCTGAGGACTGGAACCTCAAGGAAGTTTCTGGTAATCCATTCAAGTCAGATTATCATAAGGCACACGTCAGAGTTTTCAACAGGTAGTTTGCTTACAGAATTCTTAAGAAGCTGCTAACATCATACTGTGCTTTTAATAAAACTCTAGATTAGACTTTGAGGGTAATAAATGTACATTTGTGGCCTATAACTTGTATTGGAATATTCCTTATACTGAAATATTCATGGCACTCAGGCAATTTGCAAGTATTAGGAACTGTCTAGTCACAGAGGATCTTAGAGAGCTTTACGAGCCAACTATTGCCTATGACACAGAAGAATGATTGAAAATCTATCTTTTTACAAGTTCGTGTGCATCAGCCCAATTGTGGAGCCATCAGTGTTCACAAATCTAGCTTCCAGCAAACAGAGATTATTATAATTTAGATCAGCCCTCCTTCATTGCTGGATAATTCACTTAACAAAGGATATGTCTAAAAATTGTGTGTGTGCAGTTTTTGTAGATTCCCCTAGAGTAGAAAAAATTAAAACATACTAAACTAACAGCGTGCCAAAGACTTAAAAGTTCCTCTGAGGCAGGTACAATTTTGTGCATTTTAGAGAGTGAAAAAATCCCAGATGAAGAAAATGACTTATTTAATACACACTAGCACAGCTGTGATGACTCTTGACTCTCTATTACCTGCCTTAAGAGCTATGTCCTGCTCCATCCCTTAACAGTGCTCTGTGAGTATCTTCATCAAAATGAAATTAAAGGCAATGAAAATGGCTTCCCCCCTCACCCATATTTACTTGAATGACAAAACCAAGGATTTTCTGAATACAGAAGTGTTGGCATTTGCATTATCACCATACCTGCTGGAATGCCCAGTTCAGCAGCTTGTATCTGTATGATCTTCTCATTGGATAGCATAAGCTATAGCAGGCGTGCATTGAGGCAAAGAAGAAACTGAGAAGTCCAAATTGCTTTCTTGATAACATCCATCTATCCAGCCACTGGGGAAACCTTTTATACTTGGTGCCAAAGTGTAGCTGGAAACCAGCAGCTAATATTCCTGGTAAATATACTAGTGCTAAAAGGGTAATTGAAACCACTGGTAAAACTTTGTTTATGACAAGGATTGGAATCTTATAGAAAACATTTTCCTTTCTGGTTATAAAAGGATATATGACATCTCTCATAGAAGTGTATATAAATGTTAATAAAGAGATCACAGAGGCTATCTTCATGGGCAAGTGCCACTTGGGGAACAGATCCTGCTTGCAGTGTTGTTCTGAAGGATGTTCAAACTCTCCAAAATGGTGTGCTTGATGTAAATTAAAAAGTGCAGCTACTTCTGGTGGATTGGTGTCTTGCATATCCACATTCTGCAAAGGACAGAAAGGAAATACCAAGTGAGTTCAAGAGAAGAGAAGGAACTTCAGTAGTGACGGTATTTGCCATAATGTGTTTCACCCTGTAATGCACTGAAACCATATACAAAACATACACACTATTAAAGACAAGGTAGCTTGAAAACATAAAGTTTCAAGCAGCATGGGCTGTAGTTGAGTAAGGCACTTTTAGCAGAGATTTCTCATTCATCATTCATTATCTGTGGTGATTTCAAAACAGATTTTTTTAGGAAATTAACTAAACTGCAAGGGAAGATAGATTACAGTATGTGAAGCATCATTACAGCTTCTTATGACATGAGCTACACATTTCAGATGTCAAATTTCAGCTGCAAACTTAAGGATGCATCCCAGATTATATGCACAGTAACAGAGTTGAGACAGTAAAATATTTAATTCAGTTGCTGCTATTTTAATGACATTTAATTGGGGGAATAAGGATGCCAGTAGAAATCTTTGGGATCCAGCATATTAGATCAGCTCAACATCTGTCAACTCTAGCATCAAGTCCTGTGATCTTATTTCTCTCCTTCACAACTGTAAGAGCATCCTCTTAAGTTTTATGAAAACTTGTGAAACTGAATCACTTCAGTTAAAAAAGCTGAATTTTCTGCTGCCAAGTAGACACGCGGGATTCTGTTGTCATCTGGTAAAATGCAACTAATAACTAACCTCATGTAACTTTTAGCTGGCCCAAATGGTGTGACTTTTAGCATGGACTATAATTAAATCGAATGAGATGCTCTTTATTTTTTATCTCTTCATGTCAACATTGCGACAAAGTATTGATGAAATGCCAGTGTGATGGGAACACAGTGTTTCTGGACAAAACTGAATGAAAGACTGCAATACTCTGTGTGACATATAAGCTGTTGTTTTACAGAAACATTACCAAGTTGCTAGGGTTTCCTGTGTTGTTTCTTGGCACGATGCTCTGACTTGCATTCTGATCAATGGGGTGATTATCACCTTCCCTCTTCTGCATTGCAGAAACTCCCTGCAAAACAAACACAGGATGTAAAACAGGTTTGTGCCTTACTGGAACTTTTAAGCCTATTTTCCCTCAAAATGTTTTCTTCCTTCTCCTCTGCTCATTTGCTGGCTAAGGTATGATAATCTAGGGAAAGGACAGTCTGTTCTCTGAGAACCAAAAAGCTCAGCTTGGTTTTTAAGTAAAGCAGTGACTAAGAGAGAATTTGAATCAACAGAACATAATCACTGAAGAAAAATAATAATTCAGCTAAATTTCATGTCACCGATGTAATTAATTAATTAATTCAGGATGAAAATATTTACATTAAAATAATAAAGTCTGAAATAGCTTAGAGAAATAACATGTAAAATGTTATGAAGCTGGAATTTATCAAGTTCACGCATGAGACTTGTTGAGGCAAGAAACTCCTGCAAATGTGTGGTTCCTAATACTTTTTAGGATTGGTCTACCTGACAGTTACTCTGTGGCTCTAGAGGTATAGTCTCTATCCAAGACTGTCAGGAAACTCCAGCTGGAGCTTCACTCATGCTGTTCTGAGGTTCATCTAATAATGCTTCTGAAATTCCTCAGATAGTGAGAAAATTAGTGCAAGGGCCCTGAAACAAGGACGTCCTGTGTGTGCATCACACTGTGGCACACTGCAGGAGAGGCACTAGCACCACACCACTGGAAGGAAGCTCAGGGTGCCACACCAGTGTGCTTTTCTTGTGGCTACATTTAAGACAGTGACTAGGTAGCTCCTCCATGTATCTTCCTACTGAACAGCTGAATTACTACATATTAACTTGTTTTATAACTACTGTTTCTTTCACACCCATAAATATTTTGGGAAATTGTATGGACAAACCAGACTTTTGACAGTTGTCCTTTTTTTACTGTTCCTGGTTCCTTCACTGGGTGAGTTCTCCGGTCTTGCACTGTTTGCTATGAGGGTTTGCTTTCTGCCAGGCCACCAGACTCCTGAAGCTGAAGTATTATTTTCCTAAGTATTTCTCTTTGGATTTTCCCTCCTGCTAGCAAGCTCTCTCTTTTGGCATAACTTTCAGCCAAGTGTTGCAGAGTAGGGTCAACAGGAGCTTCTGTCTGAAGGTCAGGCTGTTAACCCTTTCCTACACAAGCTAACGGATGGTTTGTCTGTCCTGCACACAAGAAAGCATGGGCTGATGAAGGCACATTTCTATTTCCCCCTGCTATTCCTAGGGCTAGTCCTAGTGATTTTATCACAAGTTTTGGGATATCAGATATCTTCATAAAACCTCAACCCCTGCAGTTTCATGATTAGTTAAGAATTTTTTTATTTTTTATTTTTAAATACACTGCATTTCTAGCTGTTGCAGTGGCAAAGAATAGTTTACAAACAGGATTCTGCATAATATACTTACCTGGAAAAATCTCAATAAATACAGTGAGCTCCAGATCTATTTTTAACAGAACTGAGAATATGAAGGGCAGCTACACTGTTTTTGAGGCCTACCCTCTGATTTGATGTGGAAAAAAAATGGATGTAAACTTACAGACTGGCTTTTTAAAAATCAGACTGACTCCTTAAACTTGTTAAAACAGCTTGTGGCTCAGATCTTTGCTGGTTTTTAATTTTTTTCTGTGCTGATTTCCACTGAGCTTTCAACTGTTAGTATCACCACTCTACATGAGCTTACACAGCGATCCCAGTCACTTCGTAACTCTCCTCTTCTGACCTCCACACTATCTTGGGGGTCCAAAAGCATATTTACATTGGGAAGCTCTGTGTGGAAGAGCTTGACTCACCTGATGCTCATGCTGTTATCACTCCTCATTTAGAAAATTTAGAAAGGAAGAGTCCAGTAATAGCTTCTAGCTAAAGAATTGTATTGAGGATGTACTAAGTTATATCATGATGTGAAAAAAAACCCATGAGCTAGAATGCCAGCTGCTGATCCTAAAAGCTGAATTATTGGTTCTTTTGGAAAACAGTGTTTAATACCATGTTAAATACAGCATTAATGGTTTACACAGCAGATGAAAAGTAAAGAATAAAAGTGTGTGAGTGAATGCATGTGCTCATCCATGGAAGTCTGATTACAGCCACGCGACTGCACGCAGGGGAGCACAGATGATGAACAATAGCAGTCCACTTGGCTTCTGATACCAGAGTTAAGACAAAATTATGTATTGGATAAGCCCAATAATAAAGCACAGTAATAGTTCTGGAAAAGCCTAGATACATGACAGCTACAATTCCACTGTTCAGTGCCTCAGGAACTGCCAGAAGGGAGTAATCTACAGCATGTGTCTTTTTGGAATAGATCAGAAGAAAAAAATTTAGGAGTCCTGTGGGAGACAGAAACTAATCGGTCACAGCCCTCAGTCACACTGTTATGAAAGAAATAGTTGCAGAAATGTCCATCCTCAGTGCACCCCCCTCCTTCTCTGGGAGGCAGCTGTGAATGAGCAGAGCATGTCCAGCTGAAGAAAGCCAAGTCTGCAATGCTGTGAGCACGCTACTGCTACCGAGAAAACGGGCTGAACCGACGGGGATCCGCACCGTGGGTGCATCACCCCGGGGCAACATCACCCCCAGCCAGCGAGGGGTTCTCCTGAGCAAGGGGTTTCAGGGCTGCCGCCACGAAAAAGAAAAATGGGTAAAATGAACAGGGTATGATAATGACGAGGCGATGGAAGAGGAGAGCGGCTGCATCCCTTTGCCACCATCGGAAAACGAGACGGTGCAAGTGCTAGAGAGAACTGTCTTGCGTTTAAAGCGCCTGCTGCTTCGGGCAGGGCGGTGCACGCACCATGGACACCAGTGAGGAACTTTCGCCACTCCTGAAGAATTCTGCTGAGCTCTGTGGAAAACCTAATGAAATCCCGGGGGGTTGGAGCAGGAGAGCGCTGCTCGGCGTTTCTCCTCGGCACCCGCCCGCTTCGCCCCGCTGCCCGGGACACGCCGGGAGAGGCCGGGCCCGCGGGGAGCCCGCGCCCGCCGGGCAGAACCGTCCCGTCCGGTCCCGTC
>NW_009953923.1:1022268-1024600 GCF_000747805.2 Chaetura pelagica | reverse complement strand
CGCCTGGAGCCCCCGCGGCTTTGCCGGAGGGGCTGCAGCACCGCGGGGACCGGGGCTGCCCCGTCCCACCTGCCTAATGCTGCCCTTCGGGTCCCCACGCGGGAAACCGCCTCCTCGCCTTCCACGCCGTTCTCCCTTCCCTATCGCATCTTCCAAACCTGTCGCTCTCCCGGCCTTACAAAATGCTTGTTCAATACTGCTACTAATACGAGCAGCCCTCACTTTAAAACGTATTTTTTTGCCAAGTGCCATGATCTCGTACCTTTTATATATATATATATATATACATGTATATATATATGTCTGTGTTGGCCATTCTGAAGTCAGTTCTTTCCTGAAAATACAGTCACACACTAGTGTGAACTGTCATTACCTTGTGAGAGCTCTGTTTTACTGGTATTTCGACATTTGGTGGCTTACTGACGGCAAAACATAGGGCCCGTGTACCTCAGAAATGTTTTCATTTTTTCAGACAGAGCTCATAGCGTTTTCCTCAGGATGTCTGCACAGGAAGATGCCAAGTTCCATCTTTTTTATTTCTTTTTTTTTTTTTTTTTCATTTAAAAAAAATTGTCTTGGGTATGTATTTTTTCAGTAGATGTTAAATGCACACGGACTGCAGCTGAATGCTGTATCTGGCAGAAGAGAGGAGGTTGCTACAGGTAGGATAAAAGACAGAATAATTGATTCTCCTGTGTAAGAAGGTGAACTTCTAGTTTTCCCTTATAATTGCCTTCATTAGAGTATTTGTGCTTTACATGAAGGCTGTTTTTCCACGAGTTTTCCGTTACTTACTTTTTCCAAGGGATGCACTCTCACTTTGCGAAAGTGCCATTTTCTTTCCTACTCCTTTTTTTTGCACTGTCGGTTTGGGACTTTTCCCTTCGCTCCCAGTGGGCCCCAGCAGGGAGACGCCTGGCGGTGGGAGCGCGGGGAGGAGCTGCCTGCAGCGAGGGGTGCAGGGCCGCTCCTGCACACCGGGTAGATAAGAATTTGTAGTCCAACGGGCTAAAAGCATTGCCTTTTCCAAAGCGATCTCCGTGGTAAAGCTCTCCTCAGGGGTCGCTGGTGTAAGCTGGTGTTATGGGGACTATGTTTATAGACCAAAAGGCAGCTCAAGATACTGAGATTTCAGCATCTGGATTTCCTGTTCTAGGGACAGAATATCCTTAAGATACCTTTAGTGTTTCCACAAAACACACAAGAGCTAAGCTCCTGCATAAGCATTCTCAGAAGATGAGATGAAAAGCCAGCCAAAGTGAACTTGGCTATTAAAGAAATACCTAGTAAGCTGCCTGTTTGTGAATAAAAATGGAGAGCTCATTCAATGTGGGTGCTGAGAAAGTGGAAGTAGATTCAAATGCTAGGGAAAACTTCTTCGTGGCTACCCTAAGACATGACTTCCAGGTCATTCAAAGTACCACTTCATTAATAGAGTGGTCCCTGGAAAGCAAACTGCAGGGCAGTCCTCCTGCAGACTGTTACATCTAGACAATACTACTACATGCTGGCAGCTGTGAGCAAATATTTATGCAAAGTGCTATGCCAGAAGTGCGAAGCTGAGGGTAGGAAACTCCATAGGAATTAGGAGTAAATTCAAAATGAGAGGATTTCTCTTGGCACATGCAGAATGGGAATGATATCAGCTGACAAAAAATTTAAACAGTACGGATTTGTCTAGCTCCAAACGTTTAGAAGAGTGTCAGCATTCTTTAACTGTTTCCTGAGTTGGGTGAGAAAGAATAATACTTCAGTGGTTGCTGAAGTGTGACAGGGTATTTTCCAGAGCTGAAATACACTGTAGTTGCTGTGTCAGCCCATCTGTCTCTGAGTCCTTCCTCATTTTGGACAGAGTCTGTGTGTGATGTTGACAAAGGATGTGGGGGAATGGTAGATGACATTTTCTGGAGGAAAAAAAATACTGCATCATTGACAAGATTGTCTGATGGTGCTTTAATCCTGATAACATTTTCACCATAGCTTATACAGGAAGAAGTCTGTGGTTGGGCCAATTAATCTGCTTCTTCAACTGTTCTTCAGACTAGGAGTTCCAAGAACAACTTGCCAAATGGTTGGAAAAGTGGTGTAGTCTTCCAGTAACAGACAGGCATGCTAACACTTCATCTCACTCTGAACTTGTTGAGTAAGCTCAGTGTAATTTTTACTGTCAGCAAGATGACTAACATGCCCTTGGGTGACACAGAAATGGTGCTGCATAGGGGGAAGTGGTGTGGAAGCATGGAAACCGTTCCCTGTAATTTAAACAAGTACAAACGGGCTTGGTTCAGTTATTGAAACAATGGCTGGGTTTTCAGGGCAGCACTGGAGGGGG
>NW_009953923.1:1014282-1021893 GCF_000747805.2 Chaetura pelagica | reverse complement strand
CATGATCCTTGTGGAGAGACATGGAGGAGCTGGGCTTGATTAGTTTGGTGTAGAGCAGATTAAAGGGTGATGTAGTAGCAACCCTCAAGCACTTGAAGGGGAGGTACAAAGGGTAGGAAGCCCAGCTCTTGTTGGTACTGCCAGGGAGTGTAACAACAATCAGGGATCATAAAATGCAGCTCAAAGGTTCGTATTGGACATTAGGGAAAAAAAAATAATCTTCACCGTGAGGATAGTGGAAGTCCAGAGGGATTCTAGAATCATGGAAAGTTTCAAAATTTTGCTGTGCAGAGTGATGGCTGACTTCACAGAATCACTGAGCTGTTGAGGTGGAGAGGAACTCTGGAGGGCATCTAGTCCGCCCCCTCCACTCCCCTGGCCCAAAGCAGTAGAACAGGTTGCTCAGGGCATTTTCCTGTTGGGTTTTGAATATCTCCAAAGACTGAAACTCTACAACCTCTCTGGGCAGCCTGTTCCAGTGCTCTGTCACCCTCAAAGTAAAGAAGTTTTTTCTCATGTTCATATGGAACTTCCTGTGTTCCAGTTTGTGCCCATTGCCCCTTGTTCTGTTGCTGGGCACCACTGAAAAGAGTTTGTCCCCATCCTCTTGACACTCACCCTTTAGATATTTATAAGCATTGTTAAGATCCCCTCTCAGTCTTCTCTTCTCTAGGCTAAACAGACCTGGGTCTCTCAGCCTTTCCTCATAAGAGAAATGGCTCAGTCCCCTTAATCATCCTTGTAACCCTCTGCTGTACCTTCTCCAATAGCTCTTTATCTCTCTTGAGCTGGGGAGCCCAGAACTGGACACAATACTCCAGCTGTGGCCTCACTAGGGCAGAGCAGAGGGGGAGGAGAACCTCCCTCAACCTGCTGGCCACACCCTTCTTAATGCATCCCAGGATACCATTTGCCTTCTTGGCAACAAGGGCACATTGGTGTCCCGTGGATAACTTGTCCACCAGGACTCCTGGTCCATCTCCATAGAGCTGCTTCCAAGCAGGTCAATTCCTAACCTATACTGGTGCATGTGGTTATTACTCCCCAGATGCAGAGCCCTACACTTGCTTTTGTTGAACTCCATTACATTCCTTTCTGCTCAATTATCTAGCCTAAATGTTGTTTCTAATGCAGCCCAGGATCTGATCTGGTGTTGGCATGGTTCTTGAATGGGACAGTGGACACAAAATTCAACTCGTCAATTTTTTTTGACACAAAGATGTGTGATATTCCCACAAGAAAACTCTTGCTCAAAATTCCAAAACCCAGCAATCTGTGAAAAGGAATATTAAAAATACAAACTACAAAGAACCATGTATAAACTTGGAAAATTGTGAAATATTTTGAAAATTAATTTTTAAATGCAATCTAATCTGAATTTGAAAAATGCAACATAAGAAGCAGCAGTGTTTGCTCCTAGATAGGACGGAGGCGAGTTGGGAATGGAAGTGGTAAATGCCCTCTGTTCATATCGCTAGTGGAAGTTTGCAGGTGCACCAGGGGGGCAGTGTTTGCTCCTTGTGGGCTAAGACCATCTGAGTATGGGACATCAGACAACATGTTTGGTTAACTGCCATTTAATAAACTCCTTTATCCAAGGGGATAAGATAGAGAGACATCAGATAAGCAGACAACTGCTGGATCCCCTGCTGAGTGAATGTGAAGTGAAGGACCAGCTGTTCTTAGTGAGTAATGTTGCTGAAGTAAAACAAATATCTTACTTGGCCTGAATTTATCACATAAATTCTGATTCAAAGAAGAGGCTCTCAAACTACTTGAAATACTTGAGTTCTTCTGGAGGATTTAAGTCATCAGTGCCAAGATACAGGATGGTGAGGAGAAGAAATACAGTGACATAAACAAGAGGCTTAAGATTGTTTGAGAGAGCTGGTCAATCCAGTACAACACATAAGAAACAAAATTATGCACTACTTCTCTTGAATTGCAAGAGAACAATAGAGCCACGTGACATCCAAGTAATATTTTAACAGTGATACTTTTAGACACTTTTGAAAGTACTAGGAAAGACAGCATGACTGCTTCAGTTCAATTACATTAATTAAAATCCAACTTGAAGCAGCAGAGAATAGCAGTATTTTGTTTTCTTATTCCTTGTAAAAGAAATTACATTCTGGATTTAAAGTATACAGACAAGTACAGAAAACACTTCCACTCCTAATTTGCCAAACTAACACTTTCACTGAATTCCTTTCTGATAATGCTTGTTGCTTCTTGGAAGCAGCACGGAAAAATTTGTTTGACTTATAAGGATAAAAATTGCTTGTATCAGGCATTTTTTGTACTCTTAAAGTACAAAGTACAATTCTTTGTAGTCTTAAAGTGATGCTTGTCTTTCTCATTGTGCTTGTTAAATTTACATTTACACTTAAAATTGCACTGTTAGCCTTAGAAGTAGTTATGATACTTCTCTGATTGTGGTATTTTGATGATTTCATTATTTCACTGCACACATGCTACTGGAGTATAGAGCTGACTTCCTTAAAATACTTACAATAATGAAACCAGTGATAATAAAAATAACAGTAGTTTATGTACAGATTAACAAAAAAAAGCTTCAGCACTTCAGCACTGTAAACTGTAAAGGATACAGGAGAAGGAATAGACTCCCAGGGGAAGTAAGATTACTGGGTAAAGGGAACACGTGGGTAGGCATGTGACCCACCTGTGGTGTGGGGGTTTTTTTGGTTGTTTTTTTTCAGGAAACCATTTTACTTAAGTCTGATTATGTAACATAGGTGATAAATTTTCTGCTGTGGTATATGTGGGTATTCATTATCCCTAATTTTTTTTTAAAAAGATATTTTTTACAGTATTTGTACAAGAGTAATTTGAAATTAAAATGTTTTGGAACATATCTTATGAAAAACATTGAGTGTGGTTTATTGCCCATAGCTATGGCTCCTTGATAGATTTTGTGGTTTAGGAATGGCATTCTAGTATTATATTTTCCACTGAAAGCTCATGAAAGCATGTGATGAGATCACAAAATTGTCCAAATATTTCAGGATCCTTCCCACAACCATGTCCTTTCCCAGACCTTCTACCTCATTAATTTCTCAGAAAACTTTTCTTCCTCTGGTAATATTTTAAAATTCTTACTATTTGTTTACTTACAATTTTCTGATGGTTGGACTCAGTGATCTCAAAGGTCCTTTCCAACCATGACTGTTCTGTGATTCTGTGATTTTTTTTAGACAGTGTACTGTGTGTTATTTTCATAAGTTTTTGTGTATTACCATAGTGCCTGCAAACCCTGGCATAGTCCATAGTGTTGGATTCTATGTGAACACAAACCACAAATACTGACTCTTTCTCTCCAGGCTGCACTGTAGGTTTCATATTTGAAACAATAGGAGAGGGGTTATACAAGCAGGGCTGAACATAGTTTTGGGAATGTAATGAGATGATAATGTTTCACGCTGTGGTGGTGACTCTCTGGTGATGACGGCACTTCCAGCTGCTGGAGGTCATTGTAATGACAAGTTCCTAATTTTAATAGGAGTTTTCAAGAAAAAAAATAATTAGTTTTGCCAGTCTCACAAGGCATTTCTTGATTACCAAGTTGTCTTTGAGAAGTGAGAAGATTCCAGAAATCCTTAAAATACTTTGTTTGTGGGACTGAGTTACTTAAAAAAAGTTAGGTTGCTCGGACAGTTGTTACACATTTGCTACAAACTAAATAAATATGCAACAGAACAACCCAATATGTTTAGAATTACTTAAATAATTGAATAAGTATTAATGATTTAAATAATACTATAATTAATATGAATAGAGCAATAGATACTTCAAAGTTGTCTGCCATCAGATTTGGGGAATTAATTTTTTTAATATATATTTAATATGGTTGACTGGTAAGGGAATTTTTACGCACATACAAAAACTGACAACACAATTACACATAAATCTTCAATATGGAAATAACTGTGCTACTTAGAGCTTGTAAAGTTGGACATTTTGCCAGATTAGGAATTATTTTTCCACAATTTAAGTGCTAATATTGATATTTTATATCCATTATAAGTTCTTAATGCAAAAATATTTTAAAATCCAGACAGCTTTATTACTTACAAAGAAAAAGATATTTTGTCCAAAACTGCGTACTAGAATTCTAGCGTAAGACTCTGACTCTTCAAAAATACTGTCCATGGTCAAAATAAAAATGTTCCTGTAATCCAGAAATGCTAGTTATACTGTCTGACTAACTACACACTACAAACAACAGTATAAAGCTGAAGTTAATTGTCAGAAATAATCTAAGAGCTGAGATCTTTGTTCAGACTTTTTGCTGCTGCCTGGAACACTGGCCTACTCTAGACGTAGAGACTCAAGGAAGAGCTGGATCACAAAACAAGGCAGGACTGGAACAGAGACAGGAGCTCAGGCTGGATGAGAACAGGAGGCTCTGGCATGCTGCAGAGTCCAGGGGAAAGCTGTAAGCTTCCACCCAAAAGCCATTCAGTCAGAAACGAGTTTTGCAGGAGACACAAAAACTGGGGTGAGTGGTTGATACAGCAGATGGTTCTGCTACCACTCAGAGTCACTTCAGCAAGGCTGGAGAAACAGCCCAACTGGAACCACTTGAAGTTCAACAAAGTCCTGCAGCTGGGAAGAAATAAACCCATACACCAGTATTGGTGGCCAATCAGCTGGAAAGAAGCTTGGCAGAAAAGGCCTTGGATGTCCTGGTGGACACCAAATGAACATGAGCATGCTTGCAAAAAGAAGGCAAACAGTCTCCTGGTCTGCAGTAAGCAGAGCATTGCCAGCAGGTTGAGGGAGGTTACCCTTCTCCTCTGCTTGGCTCTCCACATCTAGAGCATCTGGAGAGCTGTGTACAGCTCTGGGCTTTCCAGTATGAGTGAGACATGGACATGCTTAAATGAGTCTGTTCACCTAGGGTGACTTGCCATTAATGGCCCTCTGAGAGCTCTACCTGTGCCATCTCTTCATGAAATCTCAGTGAAAATGAAGGCAGGGAAAGTGCATTGAAAGCAGACAGACATTGACATGGACTTAAGCTTTGCAGGCTACCCATTGAGAGCCTGGCAATACCTTCACAGAGATGACAGTCAAGCCAGAATATCTTTAAACTACTTAGATAGTAAAAAACTTCCATATGTCTCATCTTCTGTCTATGCTCAGAAACAATATCAGAAGATTCAATGTAGAGAAACTCATTCTGAGCATGCATAAAGAGCAGCAAAACTAAGGAAACAATAAATAATAATAATAAAAAATACTTATAATTACACTTTCCTGATTGTCAATCTGGATCTGTAACAATCTTGGTTTTGGAATAAACTACAGCAAGATTATTTTTTTTTTCTTCCTAATCTGCATCAGCTGACATTGCCCTGACTTCCTTAGTCAACAGTTCATTAAAAAACCAGAGACTTCAAAGACAGGATCTATGTTCCTGAATGTTATTAGGTGATGTACAAAGGCCTGAGCATTGTTATTCATCCTTCCCTCTCACCTAAGAGATCTCTTAGGTTTACAAGCACTTTCTTCTTCCCACCCAAACCAGATGTCTGGAGCTTGATTAATTCCATTCTGCAGGGCAGCTCCCTAACTTCTAGATGTTTTGGTGCTTCATACACCTAAGAAACTTAACAATGCTGATAGTCTTAAGAATGCCTTAGCATCTTTGAGGAACTAAATAACTAATACAGAATTATTTAATTAAGATTATTTAATAAACTGCTTTGATAACTAATAAACCCCTATCAACCTCTTATTTTTGTATGTAAGATAGTCTTGTTGATTGGCTATATGGCTCCCAGTTCAACCAACTGCCACAAGTAATTTTACACCTTTCAGCAAAACAGAAATCCTAAGAACCCATCCTTATCTACACTCCCCAAATGCAATTTAGAAGGGAAAGTCAGAACAAAGTACTTTTAAAACCTGCAATTTAGTATTCTTTGTGGTTTATAGTCTGGAGTGTTAATTTTTGGACTCACAACGACTATTTTATATTGATAGAAATTTGAAATGCTTATTTTCTTCACTTATCCTGACTATCTCAAAAGATGTGTTTCTGTTATCTGTAAAATTCACTGTTATACAAATAGTTGAAGGGATTGTTGACATTCCGGTAAAGGTACTGGCAAAGTCATAAACATAAATTATAGAATTTTGTCTGATTTTGGTTTCATTCATACTGAGCTCTGTCCTACTATTTCTGCTTTGGGAAGAAAAAACCCAACAGCATCTAGTTGCTTCCTTTGTATGTTTTTGCACAGTTAAATCATATAAAGCATACATAGCTATTCATAATTCTAGAAAAAAGGACAGGTCCGTTTTTTTTTATAATGCCTTCAAAAGGAAAAGTGATGAAATAGAATCTCTTGATAATACATTAATTTCAAGTATAAATTTACACATAACATTCAGATGTTGCAAGGATTTTCATAAATGATTAAAATAGTGTAGCAGGACTAAATATGTATACATACAATTATAATGAAGAAAAGGGATTATATGAAGAAAAAGAAATTATACAAGAGAAAAAGAAATACTGTTTCCTCATACAAGTCTTTTTTCCTGTTCTAAAATGTAGCTACATTGTGGAGTCAGAAATATTAAATGAAACTCTAAAGCTGTTTCACATAGAGTGGTGCATGAAATTTAGAATAAATGGGACTGCACTGAAGTGCAAGAAGTTGGCTTGTATTTAAAGTTAAATCAGTAATTTGAAAATAAAAGATATGTCTGATTCAACTGTTGTGGACTTGACTCAACATCACACTTGCTAGACACTAGTATTGTCTTATATTACTTTTGCTGGAATTGTTCCTTTTTTGGCATCACAGCAGAACATGGTTTAACCTATAGTGTATCCTCTGTGGAAGTTCTTCAGTAAATTAGGGGACAATTAATGTGTAAGATACTGGATTATTCCATACTAAAAGAGCTTGTTGTGCAGTACTATTCATTTTGTAAAAAAATACTCTTATCTATACTTCTGCCCTTGAATAGCACTTTGTAGCGTAATCCATAGGAGGAATGTTAGTCTGCATGCTACCAAGCCCTTTTTTCCTGCTAGAAAGGCTTTTGAGATATGATGAGACTGCCAAGTAGCAAAACTGTCCCATGAAATAGCATCTCCCTTCAGTGTCATGCTGGTCGTCTCTATTTTCGTTTGCAGGTCCTGGACATTTTGGTGCCCTTGCTGCCCTTGCTTAGTTGGAACAGTGTAAATGTGCTTGTATGTGTGTTTACACACAGACACATGCCTGCACTCTTCCTCGCCTCAGTCTGCCTTTCTGTCTGTCTGTCTGTCTATCTATCTATCTATCTATCTGAAATACATTATAATGTATTTTGACTCAATGCAAACAGCAACTACTCCATGTTTCTGTTCCCTGCTCATCCCATCTGTTGCCTTTTTCACATGTGGCCAGCTGTTTTCCTGTGACAACCTTCCCATCCAGAAGAGCATGCTTTGGAAACTGTGAATGACTTCTCTCTTTCTGGAAAACAGCTTCCACTCCTTCTACTTTTTAAATTTTCTTTTATTTTCTTCTTTTTTTCTTTCCCCTCCCCCCCCCCCCTTTTCTTTCCCCCTCTCTTTCTTGTTACAGT
>NW_009953923.1:1008271-1014155 GCF_000747805.2 Chaetura pelagica | reverse complement strand
CCCCCCCCCCTTTCTTGGCCACCTTCTATGGTCTGAAGAGTACAACTTCAACAGATTTTTTATTTTTTTTTTTGTTAAGGCTAAAAATAAACTGAAGAAGCTGTTTATATTGTCCTAATTAATCTGTTTTGTTTTATCTGGGAGAAATGGAAACTTGGATGTGAGTGTCTTAATTTTGAAAAACTCTTGGTGAGAAAAAACAAATACCTTGCATTGTGTCTATCTAGTTCTCTGGCAAGTTGTTTTTTCTCCACCCCAGTACTATAACTAAATAAGCTACAATGCCAGAACATCCCAATACAGTCCGAAGACCCTTCAGCTTGCAGCAGTCAAGCTTTCAGTTAAAGCGATTTTAAAAGTCAATGGACCCTGCTTCCCAGAGGCCAAAGTGATGGAGTATGCTCCTTTTCTTGAGAGAACCTTCTGAGGGGCTGGGTCACTGTTTCACCAATCTGTTTCACACTGTTTTTGTAGGGGTGAAAGCCTGATCAAAAGACCATTGAGGTCAAGGGCAGATATTTTTCCACTGTTTTCAACAGGTTTTGTATCTGGTCCTTTGTAATAAGCTCCTACACCAAAAGCTCCAAAGTGAAGGTCAGTGTCAGACTCAATACTTGCTTTCCTTTGAAGCTGAACCCTAGGAAAGAGTATAGCTGTGATTTCCATGGCAAACATGCTCAGTGCCTAGCTGACACTCCACAGAGGCACCTGAGATGCAACTCTGGGGTTTCTTGGTTCCCTGTGTAGTTCATGGCTTATGTTATGCTGCAATACCACATGTCTGCTGTGCACTAAGAACAGGCACACACAAAATTACCATAACTCAGTTTGATAACTTGTTAAGCTGCTGCCAAATGGTAACAAGACTGTAAGTCTGAGCAGTAATACAATTATCACTTTTAGCAACAAATGGGAATTAAAATGTATCAATTATGCTTTTTATAGCAGGAGTAAATCTGTTTTAATTACAGAAATGGGTAGTGTCCAACAAGAATAAAAACCACAATGAAAACATCTCTTTTCTTATAGACTAGCTGGGTGACACAGAGCAGTATTAGACACCTATTTGAAGTGCCTGCCTGAAGTAATCAACGCTTAGAGGTAAGCAATGAAATTTCTGTAATTAAATACTTCATAATGGAAGCCTATAGTTCCCATGAAGGAGTCAGCAAGGTGAAATAAACAGTTAAGTAAAGTAATATTTTCACTGTGGTTATTTATTTTTACTTCACTGATTGTTTCTGCAATAAATACTTCAGAAATCCATTACAAACAAGCACACCAAGTTATCATGGAGGCTGAAAAGAAAGGTGCCAATCTGTGAGTCAGCATTTCCTGCCCATCAGAATTTTAGACAAATTCCAGAGTGTTAGAGTGATTATTAATCCTGAAGAGACATTTCAGAATGCTATCTTCCATGATGCTCACTGTGTTTATCTGGACAAGATGCACAGCAGTATAGGCCTGAGCACAGCACTTCCCAGCTGCTTCAGAATATCAGTTTGCTCAATGCCTGTCCCCTAAGGCAACACACTGCCAGTGGTGGGTAATGTCCCACTGGTGGCAGCATTCTCAAAGGAGCTGCTGCATGGTTGGTGTGAGAGGCAGGATGGACTGGAGGAAAACATCCCACAGCAGAACTCTGATGGCTTCTTTGCTGCTTTTACAGCTGTTGCTTTTATTTAGTCTTATGTGGGGAGAGAAGACAGACCGTACTCCACAACACCATGTTGGGAAACGTTTAATCACTGCTCTGTGTCTCTCTTTCCCCCCTCTTTAACATAGGATGGCCATCCTGATGTCTATGAAAATATTTTGAGATCATTAAGGACAAATAATAAAGCAGAACAAGGGTAGTAATAACTGCTATAATTATATTTGCTAGGCTTGGGATGTGCTAAAATTGTAAGCCTGAGATGCTTTTGAGTGTGTACAAGTGCATCTGTTACTTTTATTTATTCTTTGTACAGGTTGACGAATTTCTTTACCACATGTTCCTTCATCTTATCTAGTCTCACAGAGGAGGTGTATCGCTGTTCAGGCTGTTCTGGGCTCATACTGATTTCAACTTACTCAAACACTTTGTTGCAGCCAGAAAGTAGTGATGCTGCTTCTTTTCTGTGTAACATTTTGAATGAAGAGTTAAGCACTTAATAAATAAGCAGGCACATTCTAAGTCTTGATCCTGGTTGGTCTCAGCATGTGATAGATACTTCCGTGGAGGTACAATTAAAAATAATGTTCAGCTCTCCTGTACATACTTTGTTTCTTATTAATTAGAATGCAAAATAGCTTCACTTGGAAGCAGATTTTGTGTTGTCTCCTGAGGATAGCAGATGACTTGAGTGGTGGCTCTGAGAAAAGACTGTTAGGGATTAGTAGCTTCTGATGCTCTGCCACTATGCAGCATGTGTTAGAACAGCCTGAAAAATATTTTAACTAATACCAGTCAGAGCTGCTCTCCTAAGAGCCACTCAGTAGTTGGAAATACCAGGATGGATGGTGGTATCCATTCCTCCTCCTGACTTTTTCCTGCTTCCCTCTTCTAAGACTGCAGGAAACTAAGGGAGAGGGCTGATGGCCCCCTTCATGCCTTTTATGAGGATCCTCAATGCTGAAGACCATTACAGGTTAATTGAGAAATCAATAAATGTAGTAATATTTGTATTTTCTTTGGAGTAGTAAATACTTAGGTTGTGAATTATCAGTTTGCTTGTGCCTGTATACACTGAAGTCTTCTCCACTTGCATTTTAAGAACTGTTGCTGTATAAACTTGTTAGCATTAGTAATAAGTTATTAAAATGTTACTTGGTATTTTTGTTAGCAAGCAGCCTCCATTGTGAAATAGGATTCTGCTGTGCATTAACACAGAACAAATGTGAATTCTAATAATGCTGAAAGACCAGCTAACTATCAAAAGAAAACAAGTATTTAGTGGGAGGCTTTGATCTATGGAGAGAAAACAAGTAAACCCTGGCTCTGAAGACAGCATATCCAGAGACAGCTTTATAAATCTGTATTCAATTACAGTACCTCAAGAGGGCCGTGAATCAACAGCAGTGAACCTTTCTGTAACTGAACGTAGGATCAACCTGGTTTGTTTGCTTGTTTTCTTGTCTTGACCTTTTTATTATTGGTTTGGTTTTTTTCCTTCTTGTTTCAGGCTTTAGAAAAGCTGATACTGAATAGTTGTATTTATATCCTCTTGCACATTCTCTTGCCCTGGATGTATTTTGGGTTTTTTGGGGGGGCTTTTTTGTTTGTTGTGTTACATTGTTCTTCGTGTATTCTTATAAAGGAAAAAAAAAATTGAAACAGAAAAACAGTAAGTTTGACCAAAAGGTGGCAGTGAAAACACGTAAAATCCAGCATCCTACATTTAAATAGTAAACGGTTTAAAAGAAAAATCTAATTCACAGAAGCTTCAAGACCATTATAATTTAAAAAAGTTGCCAATTGGGCTACATGTTAATGTAAAAGTTATAAAAGAAAATTGACTTATTGAAGGAACTTCTTACTTGATAAAAGCCTGTTATTGACTAGTGTGTGAGCTGTGAGTAAGACTGGAAAAGAATGGCTTTGCCTTGATTTAGTCTCCTGCTTCTCAGAGGACAGATCAGAGGGTTCAGATGGCTCATCCTATCGAGATGGGAACACCCAAAACACAGGTCATCTGTCATTCCCAGTGCACACTCTCATATCTAAACAGCTTTTCTCTTGCTCTTCCTTTTCTGGCTCTGCTTGGGAGTCACTGGTGAAGCAAAAGGGTAAGCCAACATTTGAGCTTTTTGGACCATGGTGAAATCTTTGATGTGCTCTGTCAGCTGTAGGATGTTTGGTTCATTATTGTGTGCATGGGCACAGGATCCTTTCCTCAGCTGTGCCTGCCAAATGTTTATCCAGTTAAGCAACACATCTGACTTTGCGCTCTTCTACCTCAGCAGCTGAGTTTGTCTTTAAAATGTACTTTCTTTTATTATCCTTATTATTAGTCATGACTGTAGCTAAATACTGTAGCTGTACAGAAAATACTAAATAAAAATATAGCTTGTCTTTCAAGTACTTGTACCCTACAGTTTAGTTTCCTTTTCTGTTCTTGAATTGTTCCTCGTTTCCACAGAAGCATAACATCTGAAGTACAAATGCAAATATGTCTTCAAATGTCATTTCTGAAGCACTCAGATTTTGTTTCTGGGTCTAATACATTTATAAGGTCAAATTCCTGGAAATGTCATTTGAGGCTCTGTGTATTTTTCAATACATTTCCTCTTGAATGTTAGTAAAATACATTATGGAAACTAGGGGCAATATAGATCATGGAAGGTGGCTTCAGTTATCTGTATGGCTGCTTTTCACAACTCATAATCCAAGGATCAATGTTGATCCATAGACATCAAAAATTTTTGCTGAAAAATATTACTAAAGAAACATCTGTAAGGTCCTTAGAATATAAACAAGGATTTAAGCAAATAAAATTGTGGACAATGACAGTAAAAACCCGAATAATCAAGATTTAGTCAGATTTTTATTCGGTTGGAAATGACAACGTATTGTGAGAACCCTGTACAACAGAGTATTTAAAAGAATAAAAAAACCCCAACAAACCCAAACAACAAACAAACTGTAAATGATCCTCTATGAGAAAAGAGGTAAAATAATATTGTTAGCCAGTACTGATGATGTGATCAAGCCAGTTAAAAGAACTGCCAGTCTATCCTTTGGGAAGTTGCTCCACTATGGGATAGATTTCTTTACAAGAAAAGGATCATGCTGTGCAGCCTAGATTTCCTTGGCATGACATGATGTTCATCAGGTCCCACTGCAAAATAAAATTGCAGAATCCTCAAAAGATATTTAATATATTTTATGCTAACCACTATTTTGTGAGCCTGTAATAAGCCTGTAATAAGAAATTAAACTTTAAAATGCTGCAGTCTTGTAAGATGTTGTATTCTTAGAAGTCTTTACTGGCCAATGGATAATTTGTGTAGGTTAATCCCATTAAAATTAAAAACAAATTAGTTTGACATTGAGGATGGGAAAATCAATCCTTACTCTACGAAGAGCAATCCTTTAATTTCACACTGGGAATTGGAGGATGTTTTTCCCATTTTCCCAGCTTTCAGTACAGTTATTTAGGATATTTTTTTTTCTCACTGTGATTTGAGTCAACCACGGGAAGTCACTGACAGAAGATACATGAAATATGTTTACTTGAACCATATCTCTTTCTGTATTGAAAAAAAAATCTAATTTTATTAAATTAACATGATTTAGGGCTTCTGTGGTTTGCATTTCTTGTTATTCCAAGGACACACACTATAGATTTCTTAGATTAGCTCAGTTTGCAATGTCTGTACCGTTTTGGGAGCAATTGCAAATACTTAGTTAACTTGTCTGAATTAAATTATTTGCAGAATGTTGATGAACCTGAGCAGATGAAATGGAATCAAGGAGATTAAGAAATCAGAAATGTACAGTTAAATACTTCAAGAGACACACACATGGAAATTGCAGTTTTTGTTAAATTCATGTGGAGTGAGGCACACTTTGTGTTCATCAGTCATAGTAAAGATGGCAGATAAAAGCTTTAACTAGTTACCTGAGACTATCGAGGTGGCTATGGGAGGAACTCCCACAGGAGTGGGCCCTGGGGGTACCTGGAGGTGGATTTACCTGAGAGATTCCTGTAGCCTCTTTCATCAGCTTTGCTTGTATCAGTGCAGTGCTCTCTCTGTGCCATGTGGCAGGGCAAAAATTGCAGCACTGTTGATTTGGCTTTCTGAGATGGACTTTTTTCGTGGATCTCCTGCAACTGCAGAGTTCTCTAGCCAGCTGTGGCTCTAAGGAAATGCTACTCCTCTCAGTGGCATTATTTCCACT
>NW_009953923.1:995162-1007917 GCF_000747805.2 Chaetura pelagica | reverse complement strand
CTTTCCCATGTACTGACATTATCATTGCTGAATGTATAAAGCTCATAATGTGGAAGAAGGATGTGCTGGGAGTATGCTGAATTAGGGCTGAAAAGAGGCAAAGTGCTTCGTTCTCCTCATCATGAGGAAATTCAGTGTGGAAACGAGCTCAAATTGCTTAGTGGAATTAAGGAAATGCCACCATGTTCCTGACAGCATCATTGCAGCAAATGGGACTCTTGCCTAAAGGAGATAAGTCCCTTTTTGTTTGCTTACTGATTGAGTATGATCTTCCTGTGTTACCTGATTGAAAAAGTGGGACCTACTACTTCTAGTTCCTTTGATGTCTTCTAAAAATGTAATCTACTTAAAGCATATATAGAAGGCTTCTATAAACATTGAAAAATATAGCTGCTTGCTGGAAGATCACAAAAAAAAAAGGAAAAATTTCAGAAAATTATATTTTGTCTAAGTTCAACAATTATTTTCAAAAAGTCTGTCCTTTTGTGTTACAATTAGTGGTGCAGGGATCTGCTGCCTGCTAGAAGGTGGGCTGGAAATGATCAGCAGTATTTAAAAAAAAATAAAATCCATTATAATTTTATCAGTAAAATGATGATTTGTAAACAATTAATCAACCACCTTCATTTGCAAATTCCAAAGAATAATGGGATGTACAAGAGTGGGATTTTTTTTTCCAAAATCCTAAGCAGTTCCTCAGTTAAAAAATGAAGAAGTGTTTGGTTGCATTGCTATTATTTTACATAAACTTTAAGTAATTTCTTAATTTCAAGTTTTTGGATGAGGTCACTGGTGATCTGAAGTTCTTCTCTTGGAATATATATTGTGGATAAAGAAGTCCAGTCAACTGGAAAGAAATTTACATGAATGAAATGAGATACATTTTTCACATTTGAATGGAGGGGAAAGGGCTTTCTTGTAGTGGTAAAAAAAAATAATTAAATAAATTAAAGGAGAAAAATAATATAGACTGTTTCAGGAAAAGGAATGCCATCTGTGATATTTTTAGAGCTGCTCCAAAGGCAATTTATGTATCTAAGTTGAAATGGTGACCAAATACAAGTGAATGTCTTTGGGAACTGGGCGCCCTTAATTTTCCTCACGAGGCATACCTCTTCTATTTTCAAATATGTCAAAATTATGAATCTAAAGCATGGTTCTTTAAATACTATGTAGGTGTCCTGATTTATTTTCCTGAATGTTATGGAATATAGAAGGTCTCATTAACACTGGAACCCTATGATCATTGTCAGAGTTTGGTTGTCATTTCAGATATGGCTTTCCTTAGAATACGTAAAATTTCTACTGAGGACAGACATTTTCCTGCTGCCACATGCACAGTATCAGCATCAGTAATGTCAAGAATCAGCACTAGCTGCCACTATGCTCAGCTAGGAAGTCCAGCTGGCCAGCACATCTAGATTTCCCCACTGTGAAAACTGCAGTGCTGAGGGTTGACTAGATGCAGGCTTGGATCTAGATGTGATAAGGAGCTTGACTATGCTGTAAATTTGCCTAGGACTGAAAACTTGAAAGGACAGAGAATCTGCAGACTAAATGTAGCTTTTATGAAATAGCGGGAGCCCAGTCAGAGGGTGGTAATGTTATCAGTGTCTGTTCAAGTTTCAAACTGGGACACAGAATTTCTGAGTAGTGGTTGATTTGAATAAATCTTTAGATAAGGTATCTTTTTTTCTGTCTGTAACTCCTGTTATGCAAAGGACTGATGACTTAGCTTCCCTGTCTTGCCTTCCCTTCTTCTCTGTCCTGTTGTGTCCAAAGCCATCTCTTTTCAGGTGACCCTCCTTAATCCATGCAGTTTATTTCCCTCTCAAGGCATATGGTGAATGTTTGCTACTTTCCCCTGAAGACAGAAAAATATCTTCAATTAAATATTTATCAAAGATGTTATCAGTGTTAGCTGTGTTTGTTACACAATAAAACATACCCATGCAGTAAACTCAAGCAGGCCTGCTCTGCGACTCTGTCTAGTAACAGCAAGAGATGCACATTAAACTCACAGTATATTTGCATTAATTTCACAATCACTTTTATACATTATCACAGGACAAAAATAAAATTAGCAGCCAATAATGCTGTAATCAAGAAAACAGCATATGGGGGGAATAAAGAAAAATCAATTTAGAACTGCCAATTACAAACATTTAATGATAAGAAAGTACTTATGGATCCCTCCTTGTCAACAGGAGCATCTACTCTTTTTTTTCCTAAAATGTTCCAATTTTATTAACATTTAATGCTGCTTTAAACAATTACTAAGCACTTATGTCCAATTTCTTATGTGCCTTCTGGTACTCTTGGTATAAGACTTCATGTTGAGAGCCTAAAGCAGGCTTCATGGCTTCACCTTTCTTCTTGATGAAAACTTTTTACTTCTTACACCACATGAGGTGATGATGAACAAAAAAAAAGAACATACAACTTCTAAGAGGGAAGTGTGTTCTTTACAAATGCATATTGCTCAAAATACAAACCAAGCTCCTGTTAGTTGTTAGACTAATATAAACCAAGCTCTTTTTTGATTTTCAGTTCTTGCCATTGATTTGTGTATCTGAAATCTGCAAGACTTGATATCTGCTGCTTTAAGATTGAAACATGTTGAGTACTACGAATTGTTCATTGCACTAAGGAGACTTTTATACAAGTAGGCCACATTTTTTATGAGGAAATCAATTTTAAATTAAAGGACTGCGCTAGAGAAAGGTGTAATTGAAAGGTTATATGTAAAAGGAAATTGGAAAACGATATGAGTATTATGCTTTATTATGCAGCAGTTCTGAAGAGTTTTTATTTCTGCAATGAACTTCGGTACCTGAAGAAAAGCTTTTTGCAGAACATTGTAATTAATTTTCAGAAGTTTAGTTACATTATTTTGGAATTGGCAAGACTGACGTGCTGGTGATAAGACAGCATTTGGAGACTATACAGTATGCATCAGTGACAGCAAGAAGTAGACACGGGACATCAGAACCTGGATACTTGAGGAATCTTACTTGACACACTCACATACAATTTCATTGCAGGAATATTTTTTTCTAGTGAAGAACAAGTGCATTTTTTTGCCAGGAGATTAAATGCAATTGGTACAAAGAGTGCTCTTTGTGACATCCGAAGGCTACAGTGACTCTTGCCTTCTTTTCTTCCCCTGTTAATTCTTAGGCTGCCCAAACAGGCAAACCAACTCAGAGAAGAGAGAAGCGCCACTGGGCCGCTCTGCTTTGTACAAACTAGAACAATCTGAACTTATATTCTTCTACATCTCGTCCACACAATGCCAAGTCTCCTTTTCACCCAGATTCAGTGTAAACCTCCTTTCAAGTGAACATGAGATAACTCTCCCTGCTTCTGTGTAAGGTGAAGTTGGGAAGCTTGGTTAAGTATTTAGTTTGTAATTTTATTAGTCAATCCTCCTACTTCTGTCTGAAGTTTTCCAATGATCTTCTTTTCAATTACTATAATTACTTATTCTGGCTTTGGTTGACTGTGTAACCTGATGAGATCACACTGATACAATAAGACTGTTATATTTAGGCTGAACTGCTTGAATCCTCCCTGTGGTCATGGACAGATGCACGAGTGATGCACAGACATATCAGTGTCTGACGCTCATAAGACGATCCTGTCTAAGGTCAGAGATACTGACCTTTCCAGGAGTAGAACATTTCTCACTCATATGTAGTCTACTTCATCTTCTTCTGAGTATAAAAAATACGTTGCTGATGTGAAAAAGTTGGAGTGCATCCTTTCAGGACATATTTTTCAAAGCATTGCTGGTTTTGAGTCAGAAATAGTTATATGTAAGAAACTTGGGTACTAAATAAGTATCCTGTGCTCATGCAGACAGAAGACATTTAGGTTTCCTGTGTCCTTTACATTTCTCCAGAATGGCAACAAGTAAGTATTAATTAAAGCTTTTTTCTTTACCAAAACTCAATAGAGAAAACATTAATCTCCTAGGCAAAGAAGAGGCATTATTTTAATTTCTCATTGATGGTGTCTTCAGTCAATTATGCAAATTCCCGGAGACAAAATTAAAATAAAGACACTGAAAAGACACTTCAGTATCTCAGTTCAGTATCTTCTTTAATTGGTGTACAAAGGACTTTTTATTGGATATTATTATAATACTGATTTCAATGAAGAATTCATATGGTATTATCTTCATATTTAACGTGTCTTTTATGTTTAAGCTTGTTTTAAATGTAATTCCATACACTACTTCTCGTAAGAAGAGTTGCAAAGGGATGCTAAAGGTATTACTGTGTGAACTTGGTATGCTCCCTTCAGTCTGGTAGATACGTTTCTTGCAGACAGACTATTTCTGCACAATTTTGTTTGGGGAACTACACAGAATGTGGATTCTTGCAGTAGGAATTCAGTAAGTTTTTGATATGTGTCTGAACTTTAATAGACCAGTTACAGTAAATAAAATAAATACCACTACTGACTAGGTGTTTTGCTTGTTAGAGTGTAGAAAGCAACTTATCTCTTTGGTGCATGGAAATGTAGGAAGTTTTTTACCTGAACAAGGGCACTCTTGTGCCTGTTGGTCCTATCAGGAACTTTTATCTGCTTGAGTCCTTGAGCTGTGCTAACTCAAGATTGTGCTAACAGACATAAATTACATTTTGTTGTGGTACTCTAGCTGTGTGCTCAGGGGATTAATTTCAAGGCAGTATATATTATTCTGTCTTACTCTTTTCTGCAGCCTGCAAAATGGGAGGGCAGTTTTAATTTGCTCTGGGTGGGCTTGTAGGGAGGGATATTGATTCAGTTCCTTATCCGTGCTCTGCATTTTTTTCCTTCCAGAAATAATGTGATCCATAGCTTGGGCTGCACAGGTCTTTCTATAGTGAAAGATTGACCAAGATCTTCCATATATCAGTTTTGGTCTCAACCTCAAAATGACATAAACTCATAAAAATGTTTGTGAAGTTCAAGGCTAGGCCTTATCTGTGTGCTGGATCAGTTGTCTTTGTGACCAGTGACTTTGACTTTGAACATGGTCCCTCTGATGAAAACCATAGATATGCTGACTGTTATCTAGGGCCATGTTTAGTAGAAATGTAGGAAGTTGGTCTGAAATGGGAGCCTTTTCAACATTTGCATGAAAAAGCAACACAGAAAGATCAGGCGAGGCCCTGCTACCTTGCTTAGTTGAACTGAGACCAAGCATGATAGGATGCTTCATTCCACCATTGCTGGCTGGTAAGTCTGAGAAAGGTTAGGGGTAAACAGTAAAGTAGTTTGTGTAATTCATTTAATGTCAAAGAAACCTAGGCATTCACTAAGACAGTTTCAAGCACAAGTACACTTAATTTAATGCTCTGTTATTTTATAAGTGAAGCATGTAAGTTTCAGCAGCTGGCTCGTGTGGCTTCAATTAGTAGTTGTTGCCTTTCTTGACCAATTAGAACCTCCAGAATGGAAATTCTGATAGTTTCCTACTTTCGGTTTTTGCCAATACATGGATGATTATGAAATATCATAAGGGTGATCAGAATTAGCCTATGCAAAAGGCTTAATAGACCTTATAGCAATAAACCCAGCAACCAAAACATGGCCCAGTTGGAGAGTATTTTGGAGGAAGGATTGCTTGGTCTCTTGAAATATAAATCTCTGAGAGCTAACATCACAACCTCAGGAACAGGGGTACAGATGGGGAGCGGTGCTGATATCCAGAAAAGGAATGAAAAGCATGATAGAGAGAAGGCTGTACAGAAAATTTTTGCACCTGCAGACAAATCCTGGGTGAGCCCTAAATGAGTACTGGATGAGCATGACTGAACACAAGATACAGGAAGACTTTATGAAGAAGTAGATATCTTGTTTAGAACAGGATGAGTTTAGGGTCCAGGGAAGACTATTCGGTAGGAGGGTTGGGATGTGTGACATTTGGGAGGTAGTCACAAACACTGAGTACTCTGTAAAAGAAGAGGACAACTAGATTTCTAATCTGTCATGATTGGTCTCCATAGAAGAACAGTAACACACCAGAAATAATACACTTAGCCAAATTGTTCTACAATTTATACTTTTCATGAGGTGAAACATAAGAAAGCTAGTAAAGTCAAGAAAGCGTTAAAACATGTCTTTTGCCTTCTGTAGAAGAAAGAATACCTTAAAATTGCAATATAAAGGTCTTCTTAAAGTGGAAATGGAGAGAGAAAAGAGGGACTCGTGATTCCAGGAAGTGCTTTGAATATCAAAGGCAAATCCTGAATATTTCATTTGCTTTGAAAGGACACTGATCAAGCTTTGAATGTTTCATTTGCATTAAAAAGGGACGGGAATACACAGTCTAAGAGAAATCATTCCAGATAGGAGGGAATCACCCAGCAGATGGAGTAATTTGATGAATTCTGCACACGTAGCTTTTGCAACAAGTTTTTTTGTGATTATTATTTCTTGAACACCTCAGGAGAAACCATTTTGCTCTTAAAACTTAGGCATATATTTAAAAATGCATTTACTATTTGCAATCCAATGTCCAAAATTGTAATTAATTGTGTAAAACTTATCTTCATAAGCTATCTTTAATTATGCTTTGACCTCTAATACTCATGTCACTTTATAGGGGGAGCCTCGGTGAAGCTGAGAACTCGGGGATTTGTAATCTCTTTGAAAGTAAGAAGAATCTATGTGAAGAAGCTTCTTTGGGACAATCTGCACACTAAGTCACGTTTTTAAGAAACATGCATGTTTTCCTGGAAAGCTGCAAGAGCCAATATGCAGGCTATTAAATACAGAAGTTGGTCCAGTAACTGCCCTAAAGGCAGCAGGCCATGGAGATATCTCACCACTAAATGTGTGGAATTGAGCAAGTTTCTTCAAGACTTTTTCGTTTGGTCTACTTGATTTTAGGATGAATTGGATCAGAGTAGAGTCAAGTTACAGAAAGCTAACTTTTCTCTTATCCTGAAATAAGATTGCTTGGGGATTTGGCCATCACCATGCCTAAGTAAGAGACTTCAGTTTGACAGTGGCTTTCAACTTTTATTTTGTAACTCCTCCCTGCCCCAAGCCAAAAGGTCTTAATTCAGTCTTTTTGCAACCATAGAACACAAACTTTATATTTGAATTATTTGTGGAGTTCCTATGGATTCAAAACATTTAGCAACACTTTGTAGATAGGCTCAGATTTTGTGAATCTTCTCTTGTGAACCCAGCATTTTTTGAAAATAAAAATGTTAAAAGTAAATTAAGGAAAGATGACATTAGCTGAGTGAGTGCAAATGCAAATGATCAATCCATTGGCTAGAATCGGGCATCGCACAGGCCAGTCCTCCACAGACAAAGGTACTTTGGTAAGCAACACCAGAATTTACTGCAGAGTTGGAACAATTAAGCAAGTTGAAGAACCTTCATTACAGAAGTTTGGAAGGTACCTGTGAATGGCACAAATTACTGCTCAATTTACTTGATCTATTGTGACACAAAGGTTCTTGCCAGAGCCCTTGGCTTGTAAGCTGAAAAAAACTCAAACCTCTTATTACTTTAATTAGACATGTAAATCAGGTCAGATTTATTCATCTTGGCAAGAGGCAGACAACTCATAAATATAATTGTAATTGTGCTTGAAGGAATTGGCTGCTGGACACTGAAAAAATACAGGATTTTTTGGGAATTTTTTTTTCCTAACCCTTGATGAAAAGTGATTCAATGCCCCCTTTAGGATCAGGTTGTTATATACTGACTTGACTCTTCATTATGGCAAATAATAGCTAATTAGATTTGAGAATCTTCCTCATTAAAGATGTACAATCCTTCCTGTTCTTTCAGATTCTCCTAGCAGTGCTAGTAAGGACAACCCAGGGCAATACAGCTGTTGTGTTCTATAAATTATATCACACATTCAACGCATGCACAAGAAGTTTTATTTTAAAACCCATGAAGATTTGTTTCCACATTACGAGAGTGCATTGAGAACTGTGTGCATAATATTTGTCCAAATGTTGCAGAAAATTCTTTGTTATGGGATACATTAAATACAAATTTGAGGTTTAGCAAATTACATCAAAATTTCTAAGATATTAATACTAAGAAATATAAATGTCTAAATCAATGCCACTATTATACCAACCACTAACTGAGAAATTGTTAAGTGAAAGTCTTTCCTCTCAGGCTTTCTGGGAAAAGGAAGAAGGAAATTATTATTTCTACTAATACCAAGTAAGGACTCAGGGAGATTCCTACCTTAACAAAGTTTCCAAAATCAGGGATACTCTTATAAATGGGAACTGCCTTCTTACCCTTATCTGCTTTTCTGACAGCATTTGGCTTCTAAAGTTGTAGTAGTACCATATTTATAACTAACCAGGCCACACAATGTCTACTTTCTATCACTTACCACCTAGGTAAGTATTCAGTGATACCTTGTAAAACAGCAGTTTTAATTTTTCATATTCCTGAGGGAATATTGACTCCATCTGATAAATCCTAGTATCATGTCTGTGCTTTCCACAGAGACATTGCACAAGGAGACAAATCATCAGTCTAAAACTGGCCAACTGTTTAAGACATCCTTGTTCTTTTCCTTCCTTATTAATATTTCCTTACCAATGAGCTCCCAAGTTACAGCAGAAATTTGTGTTATGTCTTGACTGTGGGTCCTTGTACCTTTTTCTGTATAAATTTTACTGCTTGCCTACTGCTTAATTTCTTCCTGTGTAAGTTTCCAGTCATCCACCAATATCACATTTTCAATTATTGTATCATCAGAAAATGCCTCCATGTTGTGGTCATGAATGGTGACTTTATCAAAGAATTCTACACTGACAAATGTTCTTTTCAGAAAATTTTGTTTTCAGTCAGTTTCTCACCTACGTTCAGTTCTTGTAGTTAGGTCCTGGTTTGAGCCAGGATGAAGCCAATTTTCCTTTAACTGATTTTTTTTTTTTCCTTCAGTAAGCTTTCTTTTAACTAGTAGCAGAGTTAACTGATGTTTTTTCATACAGTGAACCCACTTTTTTTTTTTTTTTAGTCAACTTTAATTACATATTCTTAGTCTTAAAAAATTGGTTAGCTTACTGAAGAAGGGATCTGGCATGATTTATCTTTAGGAAATTATTGCAGAATTTTTGTATAACTTTTTATTAAGCTTCAAGTTTTTAGGTTACCAGGCTATTAATATTACTGAATTGCTGCACAATCTTTTTTTAAAATATCTTTTTAAAAATATATTCTTTTTCTATAACTAAATGTTTTATATTTGCTGTTGTTCAGCTGAGTGGCGGAGCCTCATTTTGATTTATTAAGCAACCTCTTGGGTGTTTGCCTTGAATTTCTCAATATCCTTTTAAATATATGTACTTTGCAATTGTCCTTGTCCCACCCTACTGGTAATCCAGGAACGCCTATTTTTTTCCCCCCTGTAGTTAAAGTAAAAATTAACATTAAATTCCTCATTTCAGATCTTATCCTCCTGCTACAGATTGTTCAGTCTACTATTCCTTTTTCCTCTTTGAGTCCATCCACTGGTGATCTCCACTGTAGCTCCATCATTTCAAATGGAGAGGTTTTTGTGGGTTCTTTCTATTTTATTTTTTGTTTTGGAGAAGGAATATAGTAAATATGAATGGGATCTCTTTGATTTGAACCCATAAAACGCCTTGACTTAGTAAGATGCCGTTACTGCTCATGTAGATGATGATCTGTTCTTCATCCCAGCATGGTCCATGGAGATCATACAGCTCTCAAATTCGGGTAACAGAAGCCTGCTGGAGGCTTCACTACAAAACTGATTTATTTTTCACATTACATTAATTACTTATGTCTTACAGTTCTTTTCTCCCAAGGCGCTAAATGGGACCACATATGAAAGAATTCTGAGGCTTCTACTAGCTAGCTCCTCATTTTTTGAGTTGTACTATCCAAACATTTAAGTGTTCAGATTTACTTACTAGATGTAGAAATGCTAGAGAAACCATAATAATGACTCTGAAATCTGTCTGGATTCTGCTTGAACAGACTTTCAATTAAATATTGTTATGAAAACATTTCCTCCTCATTTGTCAGCTAGTAACTTGAAGTCTTTCTCATGCCATCTGCTGTCTTCTGAGATCGCTAGTTCCCAGGCCATTTCAGATTGCTTTTCTCAATATAATGTCTTTTTACTTTCCTACCCCACTTCAAGACCAAGTGCTGCTCCAGCCACCCTAACTCACTGTGTTGTAGTAACTGCTACATGCTCTTTCACATGATCTCAAGCTCCTGTGCCTACCATTGCTCACTGGTTTTTGTCTCACTGGACTGCTAAACAAAACAAAACACATACTTTCTAGAAACATGTAGAGTTTGTTCCATTATATATAATCTATTCTTGTAGACAGGTGTTGCAACAGACACTGTGCATATAAAGCCTGAAAATCAGATAGCATGGCTCTTGTGGATATACTTCAGCTATGCATAGCTGGAACCATCTACTGCATATCTTTTTGCTGTCTTTGTACAGTACTGGGAACAGAACTGCAATAAAACCTTACATTTAAGGCCAGTGAGGCATTCAGACATATGTAGCCCTGTGAGTATAGTAATATTATTAGGCCCACAGCATGCAACTCTCCTGTGTGCCATGCATTTCTCAGAGAAATTGATTTACTAATAGAAGGATGATAGTGAAACAACTGACAACAGTCTGGAAACTTGTTCAGCAGTGGACTTTTCCTCCCTCAGTTAAAAATCTATTTTTTGTTTTACTTCTCCTCCTGCAATACAGCTCCACCTGACAGCCTGCCTTTGACATGGTCATAGATCAAAGGTATTTTCTAATTGGAGACTTGATTTGCTCATGTACAGTTTCAAAACTCACTGAGACCAATTGTATCATGGTAGTCATCTCTATGCCCTAAATCTGGGCTGTCCTCCATTACATTTGACTTCCAAGTCCTTCGCTAGTTTCTGTGTTTGACTGCATGTTTGAAGGTCCCCGTTGTCCTGGGCAAATAAAAAAATCTGCCTGCCATGGCAAGAAAAGTGGTCGTTGAGCAGAATTTTGTGGTGGCCATCTAAGGTCTGCAGTCTTTAGGAATCAAGAGCAAACCTCTGAGATCTCTCCTCAAGTTCTTAGTATTGTCATATACCTTGTAACTTTTTGGCAGCAAGATTTTTAAAAGCTTCTAGTTACACAGAAATAAACTTTTAATCTAATTCATAGATGAATAAAAGATACCTTATATAAAATAATAAACTTCATGCCTTTAACAAGGCTTTCAATTTTCACATGAAAGAAAGGGACTGAGAGATGAGATTGAATCTTGAGTAAGGTCCCAAAACTAAATGATTAATACTCTTTTAATGAGAATAAGTGATTAGACAGACATCAACAAATGGTGAACAGGGAGAATGGAATGGGGGAATTACTAAGGAAGAAGAGCTAGAAAAGAGAAAAACTCATGAAGATAGATGATGAAGGTAGATAATTATAAGTAGGTTGCTAAAGGATATCTGAAAAAAGGAGGAGGTTTTTAACTATAGTTTCATAAAACTAGGCTGTTCCTCAGAGTTACATTGAAGAAAAAGGAGGTCATAAAGGAAATCTGTCAGTCCAGATGAAGAATTTGAGTTCCATAGATGTATGTAGATTTGAATCTTTCTGGTCAGAGAATAGTGTCAAATGGTTTCTTTACATCAGGAAAATCTGGCATATACTGGAAAATTTTCCATTATCTTGTACTAAACAGTCTGCAGGGACTGTGAGTAAGTGCTTAGTTACTGCACTGTAAGTAAGAGGAAAGTTGTAGAGAAGTTGCAGGCCCCATGAAACCGGAGCCAGAATATGTAGGGATGCAACAAGGAAAGCTAAGGCTTCCTTAGAGTTAAACCTGGTGAGAGAGGCCAAAGAAAACAAGAAAAGTTTCTTCAAGTACATCAGAGGGATAAGGAAGACCAAAGAGAATGTGGGTCCTCTGCTGAATGAAGGTGGTGCCCTAGTGATGGAGGATACAAAGAAAGCAGAGCCTGAATGCCTTCTTTGCCTCTGTCTTCACTGCTAAGGCTGACCCTCAGGAGTCCCACATCACCAAGGTGGGATTAAGTAAGTAAACTGAATGCTCATGGATCTGTGGACCCTGATGGAATTCTCCCATGAGTGCTGAGGGAGCTGGCAGAAGTAATTGCTAGGCTGCTCTCCATCATCTTGGAAAAGTTCTGGGGAACAAGAGAGGTGCCTGAGGACTGGAGGAAAGACAATGTCACCCCCAATGTTAAAAAATGCAAGAAGGAGGACCCAGGCCAGTCAGCCTTACCTCCATCCCTGAAAAGGTGATGGAACAGCTTATTCTTAGTGCCATCTCAAAAGAGGAGGGTTATCAGGAGTAGTCAGCATGGATTCATCAAGGGGAACAATCTGATAGCCTTTTATGATGGCATAACTAGATGGATAGATTAGGGAAGGACAGCTGACGTGGTCTTCCTTGACACCATCAAGGCTTTTGACACTATCTCCCATGGCATCCTCACAAACAAACTTGAGAAGTGTGGATTGGACTATTGGGCAGTGAGATGTATTGGGAACCGGCTGAAGGATAGAGACCAGATGTCCTGGTTTGAGCCAGGATGAAGCCAATTTTTCTTTTTACTGATTTTTTTTTTTTCCTTCAGTAAGCTCTTTTAACTAGCAACAGTGTGCTCTGCTAGGCTGATAAGACAGTGGAATGTTTTTCTAACTACTGAGGCTTCAAGGTCGCACCTTCACTCTGCCGGCTCAGACACTATGGGGAGATCTGTGACCCCCC